>NC_142794.1:70393753-70700816 GCF_049724085.1 Artemia sp. Qi Xiang Cuo | reverse complement strand
AGTTCCAAATTTTTTCATAGAAGATAGAAAAGTTCAAGTTCTCTTCTGAATTTTACCAAAGAACATAATTCAATTCTAATTTCTCCAGAGAAAATAAAAAGCTTCCACGTCAGTTTTAAGTTCACCAAGACATAAAAAATTTAAAGTTCAGTTCTAATTTTTTCCATAGAAGATAAGAAAAGTTCTACTATGATTTTTATTATTTTCATTAATATAAAAAGTTTCAATTTAATTATAAATTTTCTTAAATTAAATTAATAAATTTCTCAAATATATTAAAATATTTAAATTTCTCTTCAAAATATTTTTAATGAAGAATAAAATTTCAATTTCGATTCTGAATTTTCTCAATGAAAATGAAATAAGTTATTGATCAATTCTATTTTCCTAAAATAATATAAAATTTTCCACTTCAATTCAGATTTTACTCAAAGAGATGAAAAAATTTAAAACATTGTTCCAAATTTTTCAGTTCCAAAGTTAGGTTAGGTTAAGTTAGGTTAGGTTAGGTTAGCCTACGTACGCGCGCGTACGTAGGCTAACCTAACCTAACCTAACTTAACCGAACCTAACTTAATCTAGCCTAACCTAACCTAATTTAATCTTTTTACCATGTTTAAGTTAGGTTAGGTTAGCTTATCCTGAGCGCTCGTGATGAGTTTACCTAACCTAACTTAAACAGTGAGAAATGTTTCTAATTATTTATTAATATTTATTTATAGCTAACCTAACCTAACCTATTGTTTTTGGTGGTTAGATGAATGAACTGAATTTAAGAAAAATTAGAAATAAAGTGAAACTTTTTATCTTCATGGTAAATAATCACAATCATAGTATAGCCATTCCTATCTTCTTTGGAAAAATTTAGAATTGAACTTTATATTTTGTATGTCTTTGAGAAATTAGGAACTGAAATGGAAAGCTTTTTCATTTTCAATGGTAAATTTCAGAATTGAGCTAACTTTTTTTCTCTGCTCTAAGAAAATTCAAAAGAGAACTTGTACATTTTGCACTTCTTCGAGAAAACTCAGAATTAAAGTGGAGCTCCATATCTTCATGAAGAGTATTCACAATCAAAGTATAACTTTTCCTATCTTCTATGAAAAATTTGGAACAATGTTTTAAATTTTTTCATCTTTTTGAGAAAAATCTGAATTGAAATGGAAAATTTTATATTATTTTAGGAAAATAGAATTGATCAAGAACTTATTTCATTTTCATTGAGAAAATTCAGAATTGAAATTGAACTTTTCTTCTCCCTGAAAAATATTTTTAACAGAACTTTAAATTTTTTCATCTCTTTGAGAAATGTTGTAATTGAATTTAAGAAAATTTAGAATTAAAGTGAAACTTTTTATCTTCATGAAAACAATCACAATCATAGTTTAACTTTTACTATCTTCTCGGTAAAAACTTAGAAATTAACTTTACATTTGTTATTTCTTGGTGAACTTAAAAATGACGTGGAAACTTTTTATTTTCTCTGGAGAAATTAGAATTGAATTATGTTATTTGGTAAAATTCAGAATATAACTTGAACTTTTCTATCCTATGAAAAAATTTGGAACTATTTAAAAATTTTTCATCTGTTTGAGAAAAATCTGAACTGAAGTGGAAAATTTTTATATTATTTTGGGGAAATAGAATTGATCAATAACTTATTTAATTTTCATTGAGAAAATTAAGAATTGAAGTTGAAATTTTCTTCACTTCTTTGAGAAAATTTAAAATTGAAGTGAAACTTTTCATCTTCATAGAAAATAATTACAATAATAGTATAAATTTTTCTATCTTCTATGGAAAATTTTTTTTATATTCATGGAAAATAATCTGTGGAAGCTATTTATTTTCTCTGGAGAAATTAGAATTGAATTATGTTCTTTGGTAAAATTCAGAAGAGAACTTGAACTTTTCTATCTTCTATGAAAAATTTGGAACAGTATTTAAAATTTTTTCATCTCTTTGAGAAAAATCTGAACTGAAGTGGAAACTTTTTATATTATTTTGGGAAAATAGAATTGATCAATAACTTATTTCATTTTCATTGAGAAAATTCAGAATCGAAGTTGAACTTTTCTTCTTCCGGGGGAAATATTTGGAACAGAGCTTTAAATTTTTTCATCTCATTGAGAAAAGTCGGAATTGAATTTAAGAAAATTTAGAATTAAAGTGAAACTTTTTATATTCATAGAAAATAATCAAAATCATAGTATAAATTTTCATATCTTCCACGGAAAAATTTAGAACTGAACTTTAAATTTCTTATGTCTTGGTGAACTTAAAAATGAAGTGGAAGCTTTTTGTTTTCTCTGGAGAAATTAGAATTGAATCATGGTTTTTGGTAAAATTCAGAAGAGAACTTGAATATTCACGATCAAAGTATAACTTTTCCTATCTTCAATGAAAAATTTGGAACATAACTTTAAATTTTTTCATCTCGATGTGAAAAGTCAAAACTGAATTTGAGAAAATTTAGAATTAAAGTGAAACTTTTCATCTTCACGGAAAATAATCACAATCATAGTATAACTTTTCCTATCTTCTACGGAAAAATTTAGAACTGAACTTTAAATTTTTTCATCTCTTTGAGAAAGGTCGGAATTGAATTTGAGAAAATTTAGAATTAAAGTGAAACTTTTTATCTTCATGGAAAATAATCTGTGGAAGCTTTTTATTTTCTCTGTAGAAATTAGAATTGAATTGTGTTCTTTGGTAAAATTCAGAAGAGAACTTGAACTTTTCTATCTTCTATGGAAAATTGGAACAGTATTTTAAATTTTTTCATCTCTTTGAGAAAAATCTGAACTGAAGTGGAAACTTTTTATATTATTTTGGGAAAATAGAATTGATCAATAACTTATTTCATTTTCATTGAGAAAATTCAGAATTGTAGTTGAACTTTTCCTCTTCCGGGACAATATTTGGAACAGAACTTTAAATTTTTTCAGCTCATTGAGAAAGGTCGGAATTGAATTTAAGAAAATTTAGAGTTAAGGTGAAACTTTTTATCTTCATGGAAAATAATCAGAATCATAGTATAACTTTTCCTATCTTCTACTGAAAAATTTAGAAGAGAACTTTAAATTTTTCATGTCTTGGTGAACTTAAAACTGAAGTGGAAGCTTTTTATTTTCTCTGGAGAAATTAGAATTGAATTATGTTCTTTGGTAAAATTCAGAAGAGAACTTGAACTTTTATATCTTCTATGAAAAATTTAGAACACTATTTTAAATTCTTTCATCTGTTTGAGAAAAATTTGAATTGAAATGTAAATTTATATATTATTTTAGTAAAATAGAATTGATATGGGTACACACACAAAAACTCACACACACACAGAAGCTTACACACACACACACAAAAACTTACACACACACAAAAACTCATACACACACAAAAACTTACACGCACACACAAACTTACACACACACACAAACTTACACACACGCATAAACTTACACACACACACACACATAAAATTACACACACACAAAAACTTACACACACACAAAAACTTACACACACACAAAAACTTAAGAACAAAAAAATAATTACACACACAAAAAAAAACATACACACACACAAAAACTAAATCACACCAACAAACATACACACACACAAAAAAAATAACACACAAAAAAAAACTTACACACACACAAAAGCTAACACACACAAAAAAACTTACACACACACAAAAACTTACACACACACACAAAATCTTACACACACACACACAAAAACTTACACACACACAAAAAATTACACACACACATAAACTTACACGCACAAATAAAAACTTACACACACACAAAAAATTACACACACACAAAAAATTACACACACACAAAAAATTACACACACAAACAAAATTACACACACAAAAACTTACACACACACACAAAATTAAATACACACACAAAAATAAAAACACACAAAAAAACAAAACACAAAAACAAAATAAAACACAAAAAAAAAATAAAAAACACAAAAAAAAAATAACACACACACAAAAACTTACACACAAACAAAAACTTACACACACACAAAAAATTACACAAACACAAAAACTAAAACACACACACAAAACTTACACACACACACAAAACTTATACACACACAAAAAATAATACACACACAAAAACTCACACACACATAAACTTACAAACACACAATGACTTACACACACACACACACACAAAAACTTACAAACAGACACAGAAACTTACAAACACACAAAAAATTACAAACACACACAAAAACTTACACACACACACAAAAACAAACATACACACACACAAACTTACACACACACAAAAACTAACACACAAATAAAAAATTACACACACACTAAAACTTACACACACATAAAAACTTACACACACACAAAATTTTACACGCACACAAAAACTTACACATACACACAAAAACTTACACACACACACAAAAAATTACACACACAAAAAAACTAACACACACACACACAAAATAATAAACAGAAAAACAAACATACACAAAAAAAAAAAATAACACACACACAAAAACTTACATACAACCAAAAACTTACATACACACAAAAACCTTACACACACAGAAAACTTACATACACACAAAAAACTTACACACACACAAAAACTTACACATGCACAAAAAACTTACACACAAACAAAAAATAAAAAAAAAAAAAAAATAACAAAAAACTACATATAAAAAAAAAATTAAATATAAACAAAAGAATTACACACAAAAAAAAATTTAATACACACACAAAAACTTACACACGCACAAAAAAACTAACACACACAAAAAAACTTACACACACAAAAACTTAAACACACACAAAAACTTAAACACAAACAAAAACTAAGAACAAAAAAAATAAAAAAAACAAAAAAAAATAAGAAATAATAAAAAATAAAAAAACAAAACTATCTATAAAAATCACAAAAAAAATAAAAACAACAAAAATTATTACACACACACAAAAAATTACACACACACACAAAAGACTACACACACACAAACAATTAAACACACAAAAACACTTACAGACACACAAAAAAAAACATACACACACACAAAAAATTACACACACACACACAAAACTTACTCACACACAAAAACTTACATACACACAAAAACTTACATACACACAAAAACCTTACACACAAAAAAACTTAAACACACACAAAAACTTACACACACACAAAAACTTATTACACACACATACACACACGAAAATTTTATATTATTTTAGGAAAATATAATTGATATGTGCACACACAAAAAAACTCGCACACACACAAAAACCTTACACACACACACAAACAAAAACTCTAAGCTAAGACTCTAAGCTAAAAACTCTAAATTCTTAACTAAAACTAAACTAAACTAGAACTCTAACTGAAACTCAAAGGTAAAACATCAAACTCTTAACTAAAATTAAACTAAACTAGAACTCTAACAAAAACTCTAAGCTAAGACTCTAAGCTAAAACTCTAAACTATTAACTAAAACTAAACTAAACTGGAACTTCAATAAAAATTATAAGCTAAAAACTCTAAACTATTAACTAAATATAAACTATAACTCTAACTGAAACTAATATTTAAAAAAATCAAACTCTTAGATAAAATTAAACTAAACTATAACTATAACAAAAAAAAACTCTAAGATAAAATTCTAAAATCTTAACTAAAACTAAACTAAACTAGAGCTCAAATTAAAACTCTAAGCTAAGACTCTAAGGTAAAACACCAAACTCTTAACTAAAACTAAACTAAAACTCTAACTGAAACTCAAAGGTAAAAAAATCAAACTCTTAACTAAAATTAAACTAAACTAGAACTCTAACAAAAAAACTCTAAGCTAAGACTAAGCTAAAACTCTAAACTATAAAATAAAATTAAAATAAACTAGAAATATAACAAAAACTATAATATAATACTATAAGCTAAAACTATAAACTATTAACTAAAACTAAACTAAACTAGAACTTCAACAAAAACTCTAAGCTAAGACTCTAAGCTAAAAACTCTAAATTCTTAACTAAAACTAAACTAAACTAGAACTTTAACTGAAACTCAAAGGTAAAACATCAAACTCTTAACTAAAATTAAAATAAACTAGAACTCTAACAAAAACTCTAAGATAAGACTCTAAGATAAAACTATAAACTATTAACTAAAACTAAACTAAACTAGAACTTCAACAAAAACTCTAAGCTAAAAACTCTAAACTCTTAACTAAAACTAAACAAGAACTCTAAATGAAACTCAAAGGTAAAACATCAAAATCTTAACTAAAATTAAAGTAAACTAGAACTCTAACAAAAAGTGGCGCATCCCGGCGGCGCATCCCTGCGGCGCATTCCTGCGGTGCATCCCTGCGGCGCATCCCTGCGGTGCTTCCCCCGACCCGTGGCACATCCCCCTGTGGCGCATCCCCCTGCGGCGCAGCCCCATGCGGCGCTTTCCGGGCCCGCGGCGCTTCTCGGGCCCGGGGGACCTTTGAGGACCGGGAGGAGGGCCTTTGGGGTCCGGGGGGGCCCTTTGGGGGTCCAGGGGCCCTTTGAGGACCAGAGGAGGGCCTTTGAGGGTCTGAGGAGGGCGTTTGGGGGGCTGGGGCTCTTTGGGAGCTTGGGGGACCTTTGAGTACCGGGGGCTTCCTTCGGGGTTGGGGTGGGGGATCGGAACCCTTTGGGGTTGGGGTAGAGGACCTCACAACACTGTTCAATGGAACTTTTGTATTATAACGACCACACTCAAAACCTCTTCTAAAATCTTCTTTTAAATCATCTTTTAAATCAACATCTCTAACGGTTTCGCCGAAATAATTCCATAAGCTGTCTAAAACCGTTTCGCCCAAATAATCCCCTAAAAGTAATTTCTGTGTGTTCCTTTTGTTTTTTGGCATCTCTGTGCTTTCACATTTCAAATTTCTAGGAAACCCTTTCCTACGTTAATCTCTTCATCTCATAAATGTTCCTAGCTAAACTATTATGGTTTCTTTATAATATCAATTTATCTCTCCTACTTAAAGCTCCGTGAAGCCGTATTTAAAAATAGAATTTCTATCTCTTTAGACTCCCGCATAATTCCAAGATAACAAGTGATGTCATTTATAATTCCTGACACTAAAGATCGATGAAGCCCTATTTAAAAATAGAATATTAATTTTTCTCTCTGACCAAAAGAACGTCTATCCCTCAGACCTAAGATTAAAGAAGCCTTAATGTTTCTTAGTTCTCCCCTTCGTGAATCAATAATTTCCCCTAGCGATTATGTAAATCAATTTCTCAGGTTAGGCCGTATTGAGTCCGAACATTACCACGTGGTTTATGGTTTTCCATTCTCACTGACAAAAACCATAAAAACAGACATAAATGTGAAAAAGTTCCTGTTTTTCAAATTCTCACTGACAAAAACCATGAAAACAGACATAAATGTGAGAAAGTTCCTGTTTTTCAAATTCTCACTGACAAAAACCATAAACCATCCATAACCATCCATGAAAAACATCAAATAAATTGACCAACACACATAACCATCCATGAAAACAGACATAAAAGTGAGAAAATTCCTGTTTTTCCAATTGAGAAAATTCCTGTTTTTTCATTCTCACTGAGAAAACCATAAACCACGTGGTGCTGTCACGAGTTATATATAGGTATCTACTTTTGGGTTTCATTTATTTATCGATGCTGATTTGTGGTAGTTTCACGCTTGGTAGATAATTTGATTTTATTTTTGGTAATTTTTTTTTTAATGGAGTTCTTTAGTTTTCTTATAAAAACTTATTTTGTTGAAAAAGTTTTTCTAATTAATAACCGTTAAAGAAGTAGGAAACTGCCATAAGTGCAATGCTGGTCTTAAATCAGGATAGACCCTCGCGTCCGTTTTCTTCCGGCTGATTTCTTCCTACGAAAAGATAGGCGATTCGGCCGGAAGGAAACATTTGCATGAAGAAACGTAGGGGGTCTCGCGTGATTAGATACGGTAGAATTTCCTATTTCTGTTACGGTTATTTACTTTTGGCTCTGACAGAGCGGGATTTCGATTCGCACCCCGGCTCGACTGTTTTGCAATACGGAGATACATGGCGTTCTGGTGCTAGGTGATGGGAATCGAAAACTGTTGTGATCTCCCTCTCTGCTGATAAAAGCACTGTGGTGCGCAAGAATGAAAAGCTGACTGACCTTGGGCCTTGAACACCTAATCGATGCACGACATTTGGAAAATACAAAAAAAGGAACAAATTATATATGTATTCTACATTCTATAACCAGTTTTCCAATCCCATTCAGGAATGGTTTATTCGTGAACTTCAAATAACAACAAAGACGCAAGTTTGCATAGCATAAACACTGACTCAAACCTTGTAAACCCATATCATGATTTTGGAACACCGAATTATCTTTGGGAGGAAATTTGGCAAGAACATAGAGTCAAAATTTTCCATGAGTTCGTGAAGAAACTTGACTCCCCTGTAGAAGGGCTAACAAAGTGGCCGTCAGCGGCCGAATTAACACAGCTATCGGCAAATTGTATCTAAAGCTTGAGCGGACAACTAAAATTAAAAGTATCTGGAACAACTAGCTGTCTAAGCTGTAGAGTGCACTACCACAGTGTGGCTTCTAGGATGCTTCAGTCTGTGTCAAAAGTAAGGAAAGGAGAGGACTAGCCGCGGCGATTAGGCACGACGAAAATCAGGGGCAGATTTATTGTTTTTGTTTTTGGGCATGGTTAAAACTGGTCAAAACAAATCACATGCCAGAAGTTTTAAATTTCCCGCACTTCTTAAGCACGTCAACTGGAGCGCCATCTGTTGCCAAAGATGTAAGAGTAGTGAGACAGCTGGATCGCTAACCTATTTTGACTCGCCGTAAAGATTGGTTTTCTGAGCGAAGCAAATTCCATACCATGTGAAAAATATCCATGTTTTCTTAAAAAATCCATGTTATTTATTGGAAAATCCATGGAAAGCCATGGCGTTTCCAAAATCGTTGGCATGGGTTGAAAAATCCATGTTTGCATGGATAAATCCATGGCGGTGGCAACCCTGATCATAGGCAGCGCAATAGCGCTGTCTAAGTAAAGAACGATGTTGACACAATGTATTATTTTTTTTTTCTCTTAGACTAGGGCACTTCATATCGAAAGAGTTGTCGTAAAAACTTAGAAAAGAGCTCATTCGATTGGAAATTAGAAGGGCTTGTGCCCTTTTTAATAGCCGAAAGTGATTGGAAGGCAACTAACACCCCTTCAACGCCCACCGTTTCCCCAAACACAGCAAATCAAAATTTTTAGATTAGCATTTTGTTCAACTTAGTTGAAAGGTACGAAAATTATGTCTTTAAGGATGTCACTCCACCCACAGCCCTCAGGGCAAGGGTTGTAAGTTATGCCCTGGGGACATACAAGGTATTTATTGAAAGTGTTGTCGTAGAAACTTCAAAAAGGGCTCATTCGATTGGAAACTGAAAGGGCTAGTGCCCTTTTTAAAAGTCGAAAGTGATTGGAGGGCAACTAACCCCCCTCTCACACCCACCATTTCCCCAAACACAGCCAATCAAAATTCTGAGATAGCCATTTTGTTCAACGTAGTTGAAAGGTTCGGAAATTATGTTTTTGAGGATGACACTCCCCCCACAGCACTCAGGGCAATGCTTATATAAAGCATTGTCGTAGAAACTTCAAAAATAACTCATTCGATTGGAAATTGAAAGGGCCAGGACTCTTTTTAATAGTCGAAAGTGATGGGAGGGCAACTAACCCCCCTCTCGCACCCACCATTTCCCCGAACACGTCCAATCATAATTTTGAGATAGCCATTTTGTTTAACGTAGTTGAAAGATCTGGAAATTATGTCTTTGAGGATGGAAAACCCCACACAGCCCTCAGGGCAAAAGAGGTAAGTTTTACCCTGGGGGCTTACAAGGTTCTTATAGAAAGTGCTGTTGTAGTAACATAAAAAGGGCTCATTCAATTGGAAATTGCAAGGGCTTATGCCCTTTTTAATTGTCAAAAGCTTTCGGAGGGCGAATGCCCCCCCCCCGCCCATCATTTTCCCAAACCCTTCCGATCAGCATTTGATGTAGCCATTTTGTTGAACGTAGCTGAAAGGTCTGGAAATTATGTCTTCGAGGATGACACCCCCCATAGCCCCCACTACAAAGGTAGTAAGTTATGCCCTTGGGGCTTATATGGTTCTTATACAAAGTTTTGTCGTAGAAGCTTCAAAAAGGGCTCATTCCATTGGAAATTGAGAGGGCTGTATTTCAAACAAGGGATCAATTTCCAAACACTTCGAATCAAAATTTTGAGATAGCCATTTTGTTCAATGCATTTGAAAGGTCTGGACGAAAATGTTTTTAAGTATAACAAGCCCCCCCAGCCGTCAGGGCAAGGGTTGTAAATTATACCTATAGGGCATATAAGGTTTTATAGAAAGCGTGGTCATATAAACTTCGGAGGGGGCTCATTTTATTGGTGTTCAGACGCTCTAGTGTTCAGACGCTCTATTTTAAGAGTCAAATTGATCGGAGGGCAGCTATGTCCCCTCCCTCCCCTTCTACACACCCATTTCGTATTGTCCCGAAATGCCTCTAGTAGAAATTTTGAGATAGCCATTCTATTTAAAATAGTCTAAATATCATATAACAAGGCTTCTGGGGTTTAAATAAGCCCCAGAGATTAGAGGCAAGGGTTGTAAGTTATGCCCAGGGGGTATTTAAGGTTTTAATGGAAGGGATGGTTGTTTAACTTTAGGAGAGGATCATTTGGTTGATCAATTGAGAATCATTTGGTTCCTTTTTAAGCGTCAAAAATTATGGACGGTATTTATCCCCCCTCCCCCTCCTAAAACCCCTCTTTTCACCAAACGCATCTGATTGAAATTATGAGATAGCAATTTTTTTAAAAATAGTCCAAAGAACATATAATAATGTTTCTGGTGTTGACACAACCCCCCAGCACCCTGGGGATAGGATTTTAGGTTATTTTATGAGGGGATATAATGTTTTTATTGAATGGGCTGTCGTATAAACATCAGATGGGGCTTATTTGATTCGAAATTGAAAGTTGTAGTGTCCTTTTTAAGATTCAAAGTGATTTGAAATCAAACAGCCCCCCCTCCTCAACGCTCAGCATTTGCCTCAACACCCCAATCGAAATTTGGAGATAACTATTTTACTCATCGTAGTTGAAGGTTTTGGAAATTATGTCTGCGAAGAATACACCCCCCCCCTCTACAGCGCTCAGGGAAAACGTTGAAAGTTATGCCCTTGGGGTATATAAGGCTCTTATGAAATGGGTAGTCGTATATGCTTTGGAGCGGACTCATTGAATTTGTAATCATAAGTTCAAGTGCCCTTTTTAATAGTCAAAGTGGTCAGAGTGCAGCTACCCCCCCCCTCCCACACACACACACACACAAGCACGTCGTGTTTTCCTGAGATGTATCCAATACATATGTTGAGACAGTCCTTTTACTCAAAATAGTCCAAATATCATATAGGTGAGGGTTGTAAGTTATGCCCCAAGGGCATTTAAGGTTCTTATAGAAGGGATGGTTGTATAAGCTTTAGAGGTGGCTGATTGGAGTGAAATTGGAAGTTATAGTTCCATTTTAAAAGTCAATAGTGATGGAGGTCAAGCAGCAACCCCCCCCCCTACCCAACTACCCCTCTTTCACCAAATACATCGGATTGAAATTGTGCGATGGTAATTAATTTAAAATAGTCCAAAGAACGTATAACAGTGGTTCCAGGATTCGCACAACTCCCCAGAGCCCTGGGGCAAGAGCTTTAAGTTGTAAACCTCTATTTAAGTTCTTTCTATATGCCCTTTTATATTGGCAGATGTAATGATTTACGTAGATTCCAGAGATAGACGATAAATGTTGGTACATAGTCTTTATTAAATAACGTGAGAATACACATAGAGAAAATAAGGTAGCACAAGAACAACTAGCTAAGACGAAGGCGAAAGATGGACTCCCTTTAGAAATGAGCCAAGAATGTAACTTTCCTGGAACGGAAGTTCCAGCTATTGGTTGTTCAACTATGCCTGGGAACGGACCCTTTCCCACGACTAGCTTTAGTCCCAAGAGCCCCCCTGGAATGCTCTCGTTGACATATAAATGCCCAAATAACTAAGAAATGAGATACCCGGAAAAGCTTCTAGAATTGATGTTAAATACTTTACAGATTCTCCCCCCTGTTTTAAGTTAAATTTCCCAAATTTGGCTTATCCCCTTCTCATTAAACCCCCAAAATTTAATTGGATTCAAAACATTCCCTTCCCGAATCATTCACTTCTCGCCTACTAACGTTCTACAGCATGAACTAGTAAACAATTACATTCCACAAACACTACACAATACTTGCATAAGTAAAAACTTACATAGTATAAACGAACCAGACTAACAAGAGTAGTCGGAAATTGGATATTTTAACAATTCATTTTTCTTTGTATATTTTAAAATAGACTTGGTCCCTATACCCCTGAATTTGATGAGGACAAGCAAAGTTGGGATTATGTATAAACTTTGAATTAGGGCAAAAGGAATGACCGGGAAAGGCTAATTAATCCTGAAAATACCAGCGACAGATAAATGAAATTGCAGAAACTCTAAAAATCATACCATGCAGCAATGACGTTAAGATATTATTCCCAATAAAATCCTCGGGGTTTTATTGCTGCGGAACGCCTCGGTTTAGACCTATTTGGTTTTTCTCTACTAACTAGTGGTTCGACAAATGGCAGTACTACTGTTGATATCTCTACATAACTATTCACGCTACGCATTAAAACCATTCCGTGAGGCATCAACCTCATCCCACTGGACCTCAAAACCAGCCCCCTTTTCCTTGGTATCCAAGCCACCCTGCGAGGCATCAGTACCATCTCGCAGTGCAACAACAAAAATCATCCCGTGAGGCATCAGTACCATCCCACGGGACCTCAAACCCAGCTCCCTTTTCATGGGTAGCCAAACCGCCCTGCGAGGAATCAGTACCATCTCGCAGTGCAACAAAAAAAAACCATCCCGTGAGGCATCAGTACCATCCCACGGGACCTCAAAACCAGCTCCCTTTTCCTGGGTAGCCAAACCGCCCTACGAGGCATCATTACCATCTCGCAGTGCAACAAAAAAAAAACCATCCCGTCAGGCATCAGTAACATCCCACGGGACCTCAAAACCAGCCCCCTTTTCATGGGTATCCAAACCACCCTGCGAGGCATCAGTACCATATCGCAGTTCCTTCTCATTATCATTGAGTCCAAATTTCACCCTCGTCAGCGCAAAAAGAAATTCATCGGAAAAAGAAGACGTGTCTCCTTTCCCCACTATCTGTTCTATCTGTTCATATTGTATTGCAACCTTATACGCATCACCTAAACAAAAAAAAAAATTCTGCACTATTCTCTAACAAATACCGTTTGTAGGACGGTCTGATCCACTCCTTGAATAAATTTAGAGCAAATCTTCCAAGAACTACACCATCATCCCTGGCTTCTAAGGACACCCTTAATGACCTTCCTAATTTTTGCATCCTTCTATAGAATAGATATACCCTTTCATCCTTAAATTGAGCCACGCCTACAAACCCTGCAACCATTTTGCCTACTATTTTGCCTGGGGTATATACTACAAGTAATCCACCTTTTAAACTTGACAAATTTATAATTGAGGAATCCAGATTCCCAAAAAAAGGAGCGAAACAAACCATGGGCCAAAAATGACGCAAAGCTTTTGAATCAGACCAATTTAACAACAACTGAAATTTTTGTAACTTTGTAAAAAATTTTGTAACAAACTTAATTATTTTTCAACTTTCTGACTTTGTGAGTGGCGTTATTACTAAAAAAAAAGGGTCAATTAGCGATCCTATTACTTGGGACTGTTGAGGCTGTTCTATTGGAGGATTAATTGGGATGGTGCTCAGGGGAGTTGGAGGGTTTGTTGGGACCCATGTCTTGATCTTTTGAAGGTAATCATAAAGTTCATCTTGATCGAAATCAGGATCATTTGAGTCAAATAAAAGAGGTGGAACTATGCCATTTATCCTTCACTGTCTTACAAAATCAAAAGCAACCTTTTTCTTATATCCAATTTCCACAGGATCAAGTATAGGAAAAAAAACTGACATTTTGAGATCAAAATTTGAAAAAGCAATTACTCTAAAAAATTTAAATGTTGGTTTTAAACACAATTCTTTAATTACGGACGCTAGATTTTGGGCAATTAACTTCACTTCTAACAACAAGGGTCTAATAAAATTTACTGGGTTGGTTAACCGCGTTAAATCACTTACGAAACGTCGTCTGTCTTACATCCTATTGCAGTTGGTCTCAATTAAATCACTAGCGTCAAATGTAGTCACAATTGAGAATTAATTTTCGATTATCGAATTCACAATGTTAAATTTTGTTTGGAAACTGTCAAATGTAGATCACACGTCGAATGTATAAAATCAGGTAAAAAAAAACACCTAACGTAAAATGGCCAAGTGAAGGTAGAAATCAACCGGAGACTTTCAGTTGTAGAAATTTGAATTAGTATGTAGAAGCTATCGCGAGGAAATCCATATTAGGTATTGTGTAACAGCCTATTTCAAAATGTTCATTTAAAAGAAAGTGTTTCTCAAGAAGGCGCTTTGAATAGAAAAAAGTTCAATACCTCGTAACATTTCGATGTCTTTTTATCAGTCTTTTGTAGTATTTGCGGCTCAATATCACAAGCAATTTCGGTAGCGGGCGAAATAGCTCTTCAATATGTTGCCAGTATTTAGCGTAAGATGTCGTAAGTACATATAACGGTCACTCAAATGTCACTTGGAGGTTTTCCCCTAGTGATATATGCTCCACTAGTCTTAACCGCTTGCCACCACTCTGTAAACCTCTATTTAAGTTCTTTCTATATGCCCTTTTATATTGGCAGATGTGATGATTTACGTAGATTCCATAGATAGACGATAAATGTTGGTACATAGTCTTTATTAAATAACGTGAGAATACACATAGAGAAAATAAGGTAGCACAAGAACAACTAGCTAAGACGAAGGCAAAAGATGGACTCCCTTTAGAAATGAGCCGAGAATATAACTTTCCTGGAACGGAAGTTCCAGCTATTGGTTGTTCAACCATGCCTGGGAACGGACCCTTTCCCACGACTAGCTTTAGTCCCAAGAGCCCCCCTGGAATGCTCTCGTTGACATATAAATGCCCAAATAACTAAGAAATGAGATACCCGGAAAAGCTTCTCGAATTGATGTTAAATACTTTACAAAGTTATGCCCTGAGGGCATATGCGGTTCTTATGGAATGGGTCGTATTAAAATTCAGATTAGTTTCATTTGATTTTAAATTGGAAGTTATAGTGCCCTTTTTATGAGTCAAAGTGATTTGAGAGACCCCCCCCCCCGCGGCCATCATATCCCATAAAAAATATCCAAACAAAGTTTTGGGACATCAATGTTTCTGCATTGTTGAAAGGTTTAGTAATTATGCGTAGCAATAGTTGTAGTAGCAGTAGTAGCATTAGTAACAGTATGCAAATAGCACCTTTTATTCAACATCCCCTTCAACACGATGAAATTTTTAACTTAATGCCATCAACCGGTCCTGAAGCATTGCTGATATGTCCTCTTGACAACCTTTATTGGCTATAGTGTTTCGATTATTTCAGTACAATTACTATATTGCCCAAAATTTTCGCCTTAAGACCCTTAGGTTTAGTAATTATATTAGTAGTACCAGTAGATATAGTAGTAGCAGTAGGAGTAAAGTTAATAGTAGTAGTCTTAGCTTTAGTAGCAGTAGTTGTAGGAGTAGAAGTATTAGTATTGTGATGCAAATATTGTCTTTTGGTTAGTTCAACATCTCCCACAATAAGCGTTGTAGGTTTTAATTTCACACACGAAACTGTTCCTAAGATACTGCTGATATGCCCTTTTGACAACCTGCATACGGATGGTTGTCATCCGTACAATAGAAATATTCCCTGAAAATTTCACCTCCAGACCTTCATGGGTTGTGGAATTTGAGCTAGCCAGAAGACACTGTGTTTATTCATTTAATGCTGTTTCCACGGTTACTGTAACTAACGACACTAATGGCATTAATTTGAAATTTCTAGGGAACGTTTAGGAGGCGTTTCAATTCAACGAAAAATCTATATGCATGCAGGTATTAAAAGGCTGTATAAGGACATATGTAGGGATACTCTATCATAGCTAATTGTATCATTGATGTTTTAAAAGAGCTAATTTAATTTAAAATTAAAAGTTTTAGGGCCTCTTAAGAGTCAAAAGTGATTGAAGGGCAATCAGCCTTCATCTTTAGCTCATAATTTTCCAGACACTTCCAAACAAAATTCTAAGACAGCCATTTTGTTCAGCATAGCTGAACGGTCTAGAAACTATATCTCTACGGTTATTGAGTAAGTCAACCCCCCAAAGTTATGTAATTTGCCCATTATGCTTAAAAACTAAATGTTGCTTTAAAATTAAATCAAAACACACTGTTTGTATTCAGATTGCCAATAAGACATCTCAGTAAAATACAAAGAACGACTGAGGGTATTAAGTTCAAATTTTCGGGGCTACTTCTATTTCTGCTCTTAAATTTTACTAAATCAAAAAGAGTGTAAGTTAATCCAGGCTGTGAAAGAATGTAAATATAATTTTTTGGGAATGGTATTAAATTTTATTTACCAGGTCAACTAGAGGGTGTATATGACTAAATTAAACACTACTATTTGGGTCATGATTTTCAAAAGAGTCTATGTTGTTAAAAATTGCTGCAAAATTTTCGTCAGCATATAAATAGCTGGCCAAACTATAAATCCTTAAAGGAAAACTGAAAAGATACAAACTATTATTTTCTTTTCCCCCGAAAATCATGACCGATTTATAAGGTCAACTAGAGGATGTATATGACTAATTAAATACTACTATTTGGGTCATAATTTTCAAAAGAGTTTATGTTCTTAAAATTTGCTGAAAAAGTTTCTCCAGTATATAAATAGCAGGCCAAAGTATAAATTCTTAAAGGAAAACTGAAAAGAAGATTCAACCTATTATTTTCTTGTTCCCCGGAAAAGACTTATAAAACGAACAGAAATTAATTTAAAAATTTTGTTTTCCATATAATAAGTTTATAAAAAAAAAGTAAAGAACTTCATTAAATCAAAAATGAACAAAATAGAATTACATAATCTACCAAACTTACAACTACCACAAATCAGTATCAATAAATAAATGAAATCCAAAACGAACAGAAATTAAAATAAATAACAGTCAAACTCGAAACGAGCAGAAATTAATATGAGTAGTGTTTAAAACCCTTATGCTTTCTAAAAGCCAGAATATAATTTGTACTTTACTGAAAAAGATTCTTTTAAATGTTTTCATTTTCATAACTTTAAGAAATCAAAAATTAATTAAGATTTTAAGGAATGAATATCAGCCTATGTATATTAAACTGACAATGCACATTTTTTTCGGAAAATTCATTTGACTTTTTTTTCAGTAAAGTACAAATTATTCAAAGGATATTGATTTTTTTTTCCAGAGAGAAGGTTTTTTATCTTGCCTTAAAGATAAGATTAATTCTTAAAGATAAGAATTTTAGAGTCAAAAGACTTAAAAGATCATCTGAATCTTAGGAAAAAACTGAAACAAAAATCCAGGTTAGACCAACCAATAGATCATATACCGTTTAATAAGGGTTTGTTATAAGCACTACTTCGAATAAAAGCGGCCAATCAATTCACGAAAATTTAGGATACTGACAAAGCACATTTTTAAAATCTAAGTGGGAAAGGAAATTGTGTTTCTTTTCCAATGGAAATAAAAAAAGGGTATTTTTAATGAAAATATCAGAAAATTATATTATTGAAAGTTCAGGGAGAGGGTAAAATCTAAGGGGAGTGACTTCCTCCTCTCCATCTCACAGACGTCCTGCGACGTAATATGTTTAGCGTTGAATCCGGAACAGAATATTTTTTTCCAATTTATATTATATTAGACAACACTTTGCCAAAGCTTTACGTTCAAAAACGGTGATTGTAGCCTAGAAGAACTTTTTACTGTCATAGAAACGTCTCTACAAAGGAGAAACGTAATGTCTGGTTGAGAATCTTATTAGGTATCCCTTAGCCCTAGTAACTTTATGTCCTGGAGAAGCCCCCTTTCAAAATCATATGCACCAGTTGGCGGGCGCAAGCATGTTGCAGTATGGTGCAATACTTGCCCCATGCAAGTATTTCAAGCATGGTGCAAAGTGTGTCATACATGTCGCGAAGAGGTGTCACATAGCGGAAGTTAGAGAAGTGGAGTGGAGCAAGTTGCGCTCCGAGATGTAATCTATAGGAGGGAGAGTGGATAATCTC
Organism: Artemia sp. Qi Xiang Cuo; assembly: GCF_049724085.1. Classification (NCBI taxonomy): domain Eukaryota; kingdom Metazoa; phylum Arthropoda; class Branchiopoda; order Anostraca; family Artemiidae; genus Artemia; species Artemia sp. Qi Xiang Cuo. The sequence continues at coordinate 70,682,420 of NC_142794.1, read as the reverse complement.
CCTCTTTATGAAATTAACGAGTGATTCCTTTTAGAAAGACGCAAATGTATGAGACGTCTGTTTCGTTTTTAGCACAAAAAAAGGGAGATGCCATTACAAGCTCTTCTAAATAATGAAACTAAAAGGGTGAATTCAAACTATTTTTTTATTTATTTTTTTTTGAATTAATGAGTTTCACAAAAAAACTTCTGAAATCTACTTTTTATTGCATTTTATTTACCGTTTGGGACCAAAAGGAAATTTTTAATCAAATAGAACTTAGTATTGAATGGTTAGTAAATAATTACCACTGGCAATAGTAACCGAAACTAGGAGATACAAAGATTTGAAAAAAACATATAAATCGATAGAAGGTTCCTTTTAAGCTGACTCCAGATATGTAAAACTTATAAGCCTAACGGTATCTATCATTAAATATTGTCTTAATAAAATCTGTATAACTTTAGGAGATGGAGAGGAGACAACAATAGCCTCCCTCAAAACTAACGTGATGGAGTTTGCTAGAAACGTGTACAATTGAAATTTAAAATAAGTTTCGGTAAAATAAAAGTAAAGAGAGAAGTTAAAACAAAACGAACAGGTTATCTTATATTTAGGAGGGGGCTGTTGGTGCCTAAAGCTCACCGCCCTCTTTACGCTAATGTTCAGCAACTGCTTCCCAGAGGGTATACTAAAATGCTACAAATACAGCTATTTCTTGATTTTGTTTTATTTACGGATTACCGATCAAATATTAGAGAAAAAATAGAATTATTTGAAGTAAATACTCGTAAAACTAAATGAGCCCCCTAATTTCCGAAGAAGTGTGAAGAAAATTTAAACCACTTATAACTTTGTTCTTGTTTCAGTGAATTCATTCTTGAACCGTTGAGACCAAAAGTCAATCCCTAGCGAGACAGATGGTAGGACGGCAGGGGACAAGCAGGGTGGCAGTCATAATCCTACTCATAAAAACTCTTTGGAGGGGGCTCACTGGAAGTCAGAAGTACTAGCGCTCTTTTTAAGAGTCAAAATGATCGAAGGGCAACTAGCCCCTCTACCCTACATGGCCTATTTTCCCCAAAAGCATCCGAAAAAAATTTTGAGATATCCATTTGTTCAGCCATCTCCCCTCCCTGACATCCTCTTTTCCCCAAAAGCACAATATCGAAATCTTGAGATAGCCATTTTGTTCACAATAGTCAAAAGAGTATGTAAAACTGTCATCAGAATGGACCCCCCCCCCCAGGATCCCAGGGGTAAGGATTTTAAGCTATTCCCTAGGGCATATAAGATTTTTATGGAACGAATGGTTGCATAAACTTCAAATCGGATTGGGCTCATTTAGTTGGAAGTTGGAATTTCTAGCGCCCTTTATAGGAGTAAAAAGTGAATGGAGGGCAACTACCCCCCCCCCCCCCTCACGGACTATTTTCCTGAAATGCATCCGACAGAAATTTTGAGGTAGCCACTTATTCAAGAGCAGTCAAAAGCTCATAGGCAGCGCAACAGCGCTACCTAAGCAAAGAATGATGTGGGCACAATGTTTTTTTTACTTTCTTTTTTTTTATTATTTTTAGACCGGGGCACTTCGTATCGAAGGAGTTTTCTTAGAAACCTCAAAAGAGACTCATTCGATTGGACATAGAAAGTTCTATTGCTCTTTTAATAGTCGAAAGGGATTTGAGGACAATCGGCCCCCCTCCCAGGCCCATCATTTCCCCAAACACAATCCAATAATAATTTTGAGATAGTCATTTTGTTCAGCGTAGATGAAAGGTCCGGGAATTATGTCTTTAAGGATGGCAATCCCCCCTCAGCCCTCAGTAAAAGGGTTGTAAGTTATGCCCCGGGGACATAGATGGTTTTAAGGAAAGGCTGGTCGTATACAATTCAGAGTGGGCTCATTGCATTGGGAATCAGAAGTTCTAGTGCCCTTTTTAAGAGGCAAAGTGATCAGAGGGCAGCTATCCCTCGCCGTCGTATTTTCCCCAAATGCATCCGAAATAAATTTTGAGATAGGCATTTGTTAAAAAAAAGTCCAAAGATCATATAACAAGGCCTCTGGGATTGACATAATCCCCCAGCGTCTGAGGACAAGGGTTGTAAGTTATGCCTCGGGGGTATATAAGGTTTTTACGGAAAGGATGGTTGTGTGAGGCATAGAAGAGGCTCATTTGGTTGGAAATTCATAGTTCTAGCTCCCTTTTAAGAGTCAGAAGTGATGAAAGGCAACTAGCCATCCCCCCTCCCTGACATCCTCTTTTCCCCAAACGCATCCGATCGAAATTTTGAGATTGTCATTTTGTTCACAATAATCACAAGAGTATATAACAATGTCGTCAGGGCGGACACCCCCCCCCCTCCTCAGAGGGCAAGGATTGTGAGTTATTCCCCGGGTCATATAAGGTTTTTATTGAACGAGTGGTTGTATGAACTTCATATCGGACGGGGCTGATTTTATTGGAAGTTGGAATTTCTAGTGCCCTTTTTAAGAGTCAAAAGAGAATGGAGGTCAACTGCCCCTCCTCCTCCCCCCCCCCCAAGCTTACCATTCCCAATCACACGTCCAATCAAAATTTTAAGAGAGTTATTTTGGTCATCATTGCTGAAAGGTTCAGTAATTTCGTATTTTCAGATGTCAGCCTCCCCACAGTCCTCAGGGCAAGGATTGTAAGTTGGGCAGCTCGTTCATTGCTTGCGTATAGTATATTTTATTGAGAAAGGTATGCACATTTGAACTTTCCTTTCCAAAAAGACGAAGGAAGTTCATCTGTGCCTATGAGAGAATGTCGAGGGGAGCGTTGAACTAAATCAAAGCACGTTATATGTATACGCATTGTCAAAAGGGTGTAACTCAGGAATGTCTAAGTCTATTGATTTGGAAATTTCAGAAAATGATAAGAGAGATGACCAAAAAGGCAATATTTGCATGCTACCACTAAAAATCTCAAGTAAGAATTCAGTCTGCCGGACAGTTTTGTGTACCTATAGAGATACGTAAGGGTGCTAAACAAGGGTCAGTAATCAGCCCTGTGATATTAAACAATGTAGTGCGTTCTGCGACAAAATCGATAAAAGATTTTTTGATAGATGATGGAATTGATGGTAGTCATCTATCTTACGCAGATGATCTACTTTTGATAAGTGATAATTTAGAATCTTTACAGAAAGCTATAAATGCCGTGTCGTCTGCACTTGGTGATCTTGGGCTAACAATAGAGCCGTCTAAGACTGAATTCGTCGTTTTGAATGACGAAACATTGCCAAATCGTGCTGTTGATGTTTGCGGGAAGACAGTTCTCCAAAAGGATAAGTTTGAGTATCTTGGAGTCCGGTATGGGAATTCTATCAAAACTACTAAAAATTTAGTTATTGCAGCACTTAATGAAAAAGTGCGGAAAACTTACGGTATGCTAGCACGAACTATAGGTCAATTTTACAAAATTACGCTCGGTCGTCTCTGTAACGCCATGTTCGCGCCACATGTCCTTTTTTTAATCCCTTTATGGAATTGCTTTAGTAAAACCGAACGTAACCAAATTCGTTCAATTTTGTTTCGGTTTTGCAAATATTTATTGGGAATTTCCATATGGTTCAGAAACTCTTATGTTTCGCAGAGGTATTATATTTTTGAGATAAGTTAGGAAATGGATGAGTTGTATACCCGTTTCAAAAGTTGAAATAGAACAATACACGACTTTCCATTGGCTAGTCTTGTGCATTAAAATCGTGATTTTTATTTTGTTTCTTTTCATTTTTCCATAGTTATCGCATTTTAATTTTGTTTTGTAGCGTTGTGTTATTTTTTCCTTATTTTTTTTCTTTCGTTTTTATAACTCCTTCGAGCATTTACGTGTATTTGTATGAAGGGTTGAAATAAAATTATTATTTATTATTATTATTATTACTGTCAAAAGAGCATATCTCAAGAATTGGTTTGATTATTAAGCTGGAATCTTAAAGAGGGAATATCATCTAACCAAAAGGCGATATGTCCACACTACTACTAATACTACTATCAATGCTACATTTACTACTACTACTACTACTTCAACTACTACTTGTATTGCAACTACTCGTAAGGCTAAGAGCATTGAGAGTAAAATTTCAAGAGGTATATGAAAATTCAGGTTATCAAAATGACATATCAGCAATTTCATAGCAATGCCTAATTGCATTAAGATACAACTTCCAGGACTTGATGAGAGGGATGTTCTACTGACCAAAAGGAAATAAAGGAAATATGTTAATATTATTACTGCTAGTAGCACTACCGCTGGTCGATACTATTACTAGTAATACCAATACTACTACCGTGACTGCTACTACAACTATACCTAAGGGTATGAGGGTAAAAATTTCAAGGAATTTTGAGGTGGAAGGTGAACTTAATCATCACACGCCGTCTGTAAGCAGGTTGCCAAAAGGGTGTAACATCAATTTCTGAGGAACAGATTGTTGTGTGAAATTGAAACTAACAGGACTTGTTGTGAGGGATTTTGAACTAACCAAAAGAAAATATTTGCATCCTAATGCTACTGCTTTTACTCATACTACTGCTAGTTCTACTATCATTACTACTTTTACTGCTACTACTGTTGCTACTAAAACTATGCTCAAGCTATGGGTATTAAGGGGAAGCTTTTAAGAAATACTTTGGCGGATGTTGAAGTAAATCAAAACAAACTATGAGCATGTGTATTTTCAAAAAGGTGACAAAGAAATATCTCATGAACAGCTTATATTAAGTTATACCTTTAAGGGTACGTTGTGGCTGATGTTAAACTACCCAGAAGGAACTATGTGTATACTATTAATACTACCCCTACATACAGTTACAGTAACTAATGACGTTAAGGGTATTAAGGTGAAACTTTTGGGGAACGTTAAAGGGGGGTGGGTTCAATTAAACGAAAAAACCATTTGCATGTAGGTTTTCAAAAGGGTATATAAGCAATTTCATAGGCAGCCCCGCTCTATAGAAATATCATTGAAGCTTTTAAAGGAGCTAATTCGTTTCAAATTAACAGTTCTAGTGCCCTTTTTAGAAGTAACAAGAGATTGGAGGGAAAGCAGCCCTTCTCCCAGGCCCATTCATTTTCCAAATACATCCAGTCAAATTTCTGAGAACCTCATCCAGTCAAACCTCAGAAATATATCGAGAACGACTCGGGCGATTAGGTTGAAATTTTCAGAGCAGCAACTATTGCAACTTCTTCTCTAATAATTTAAATAAGTTAAAAGAGTTAAGCTTTATTTTTTCAGGCCAACTTGTGGAGGTGTAAACTTCAGCTAAACAATATTATTTGTATCAAGAATAAAGATTGTTGAAAAAGTTTCTCCAACATACACATAGCAAGCAAACTATAGATTCTTATAGAAAAAAACCCAAAAGGATATACAACATTATTTTTTCCATGAAAAAGACTATGTCAGTAAAAAATAATAAAAACCAAGATTTGTATTGTTATTATTGCTAGTTTAAAAAGGGAAATGATCTGAAGAGATTAACCATATTTTGACTGAAATGTGAGGACCCTGCACGGGACCCAAAAGAGAACTCCAGCTACCAAAATATGAGAGCCCTAATTAGCAATATTTTGATAAAGCATATCTTGTAATATACAGTTGTTGGAGGTCATGAATTATTTTCACAACCTATTAGATTAACTATTCATTTACATTAATTTCCCATAGGTGTTTCGCAAGACTTCAATAGATCTTTTAATGGAGGTAGAAGATATGATCTAAAACAAACAAACCTAATGAAAGGAATATACTGACAGTATCCTTAGGCTAATAAGATTAAAACTTGATAAACTTAATACAAGATACGACCTCCCACTATAGCATGGATGTCTGAATACCTTTCAGATTAAACACAAGAAGTGGCTGTCGGGAATCCCGTTTCCTTTGTAGAGCTCATCAGCCTTACTGTATTTCGAGTAAACAAATAAATAAAATTTAACAACAATAATTTTTACAGAAAAGGAAGAAACTAGAAAATATGTTTTGAACCTTACAATTGTTGTTAACGAACAAACGGTTGGATAAGAAAGAATTTGTTTGGCTAACAAAATAAAACATGCATGATTCAGATATCATAGTTTCAATCTGAAAACTATAACTATCTTAAGGACTAAATAAGATACAGAAAAACAAACTGGATCCGACCAATCAAGAAACAATACCCAGGGGTATTTCCTGTTTCATTTGTAATGTTATCTGCACGCTTGAAAATTCTCCGTTGACTAATTGTTTGGTTTAACTCAGCTAAAGATATTGGGTAACCAATGAAGCTATTACTGAAGGGGACTCTTATCCGAACAGTTGGATAAGAAAGAATTCGTTTGGCTAATACAATAAAACATACATGATTCTGATATCATAGTTTTCTAATTTCCGGTATTTCTGCATTAGAAAAAAGGATAAGAAATCCGTTAAAAAAAAAAATCTGAAACCTGTAACTATGTTAAGGACTAAATAAGATACAGAAAAACAGACTGGACGGACTAATTCAAGAATTTTCTGATAAGGACGATACTGGACGGCCAGTCAACGGGCGACCGATAAGGACGACCAATCAAGTATCTTTTTCGTCCTATAAGGTGGGCTGCATAGTTTAATCTATAAAAAAGCGTATTATAACTGATTTTGAATTGCCGAGACTAAAAAGAATGCCATTGTTACTTGAAAGGCAAAAGGTTAACTGATAAATTATGCTTGCTCTTTTTTTCTTCGTCTGGATATATCCTGGATATATGGCTAGGATATATCCAGACGCAGAGGTGGATTAAGGTGCAGATTGGGCAGCTTAGGACCCTCAGTAGCTCTAATGATATACCCCCTCTCCCGAACAGGCTAGTCCTAGTTACACTTGGACTATATAACCTTAGAAATTGAACCTAAAACATCAAAGCAAAAAATCATAAAGAGACGAAACAATTATTTCATAACAAAATTACAGTCAAACGCTTATAACAAAAATAAATAAGGGTTAATGTTACACTTTTGGTCCATCATTTTGTACAGTTGAATAAACTCCACTATCCATCGAATTTGAAATTTTCTTTTTAGTTGTTCCTGTATCGTAAATATTGTTAACAAAAAATCCATAGTCAGTTGGAGGTTTAATTGGATAGGATTTACGAGTTTTCAAAGTATCAAAAGAACAACTACTGGCGTGGCCCGTGCCATCTGACCCTAAACTACCGTCGTCACTATTTTCACTAAGACGACGTAAGTTACGTGGCGTTGAGCTTGCAGAAAAATGCCAATCCGTATCGGAATGAATAGAACTTTGATCAGCAGGTGTTCTTTTGTTCGAATCGTAATCTCCCGAACTTTCAACCGTTGAGGCCAAACTTAGTTGAGAAGACACAGATTTGAGTGTGTTTACCTACAAAAAAAGAATAAATAAGATAAAGGGGACATAAATACGCTACGCGGGAGATACAGGACATATATACACTAAAAACTGTATGCATTCTAGGGAATGCAGAGTGGTATAAGACTTACCATTATTTGGTAGACATAAAAAACTATTTCAAAGCGCAATCATGGTGCAGCCACCCTCCTCATAATTTCTGAGGCATAAATACCTTAAACATTGCTTTTGCTCGGAAAGCTTTACAGATTTACATGATTTCAAGAATATGGGTAACTTATAAGAGTGGTAACTGGCACTAGTAGAAAAAAAACACCCGTGCCGTCAAGCATTTCGTGTTTCGTGGCTTTCAGTGAAACTAAAAAAGGCTAAATTATGGTAATTAGTCAAACTAACAAAATTACTGTAGTAGTAAGAGTCTTATCTCTGTTTCTGAGAAAAACACAACTAAAAAGCTTGAAAGATGCCAAGAAGCGTCAAATATTAGATGGCGTTGGTGGTTTTCTGCTTGGCACCAGCGTCAATTTCCACTCATACAAGCTGTCCATAATCTTTGAACTAAGTGTCAAGAAATATATCACCGATCAGTGAAATTCAAAGTGCGACTGCCAGTCAAATGTTTCTCTGGTCTTCCAATTTTTTTCTGCCTCCCTATTTAGCAATGTTTACTCACTGAATAGTTTGCGTTGTATATTCTTTTTGTTGTTGTTCTGCATTTGTCTATATACATATTTTTTTTTTCTGTTTTGACCGAATTTGTATGCTTTTATTTGAATGCATCGTTTTCTGAGACATAAGATTTATCGATTGACTAATTATCGACTGAACTAATTACTTAACCGTTAAAAAATCCGATGATTAAAAAAGGAAAAAAGAATTAAAAAAAAGAGATTAAAAAGAAGCGAAATAATTCCTTAGACTCTGCTCAATCAAACATAGATTTAAGGTTGTTATAAGAGTTTTATACAAATATTTTTCCAAGTGGGAAGGAGAGGGTCAAAAAAGAAAAGTCAGTACATTTTAAGGCACTATTTTCCCTATTAGTGGACAAGAAAGTATTTGTAATTTGACTTAGAATCGTTTTAGTTGAATTGTGTTTCCTTGATAGTGACATGTTCAATTTTTCAATTGACCAAATCAAGCACCACCTCAATTGCGAGCGTTTGTTGAAACGATATCTTCAGTGACCACATTTTGTGATCTCAGGGCAATTTAAGATTATTTCCTGGTCATGACCAGATTTGATATCTCCCCTATCCCCTGAAGGTAAAATGACAGTATCAGATGCGAATAAAGTTCAATCAAAGAAACCTACTTCACTTTTAAACTAATTTTCTTAGTGGTTTTTTACTCCTTTTATTGACCCTTTGGACTCCAGATAAGGCGACACACAATAAAAGGTAGTCAAAAAGCAAGTTCGTCACTCGCGAAAAGTGGACAACAAAAGGATCGTCAAACAGTCATCTTTGACCATTGGATATGTTTGGATTTATCAATCAGATGGATTATCCATCTGCTGGATGGGTGCATCTTCAGCTTGAAGCAAAAGATACCACAGGCATCTGTGGTATTATAGTATCCACAAAGTCGCCAATTTTTTTGAAGCACACCCAGAATGTGGATGGCGGACGGTGGTGATTTTGTATGAACTCTATAGCTAATATCTATATATTTATATTCACTTTTTTTTATGCACAGAGTTATCTTTGTCTATTTTTTTCTAATATGCGCTTATTCAGTTGCTTGATTCTGTTGATGGTTACATTTAGTGGTATAGAATGGAAGAAATTTTTCAAAAAACTCCATGCAAGAGTTTTTTGGTTTTAACAAGGATCCAACGGCAAAATTAGTGCTTCTATCTTCCTCAGTAATACTCGAAAGGTCACCTGTTCTTAAAACCCAAGCCTACTGTTTTTTAAAACCTACTAAGGGTCTAAAGCAGTGGTTTTACCCTTTTTGGACCATGTCCCACCTAGGCATTTATAAAATCCTGATCCCCCCTCATGAAACTTAAACTTTGCTATTCAAGATTTTACGTGATTTCGCCTGAAGGAAGCTGAAAAGGCCATTAACTTGATATCTTTTTTCGGACCGTCCTCTACGCATATATTATACTAACAAAAATATTGTCTTAATACAGCACCTTTTGTACAACGTATGCGTCATTGCTATACTATCATTTATCTTTTCCTCTTTATATGCACATGAATTTGACGTACTTCACATGAAAAATGTATTTTTTTTTCAGAATTAAGGCTCTAAAGTATAGTGAGCGTGAGGGTGCACGTCCTGTCCATGATCAACCAAAATATTGCAATGCCCCACTGGTAATGCCTGCGCCCCACTATTTCTAAGGTGCTTTTGCCTGCATCCGTATATTCGAAGCTTTACCCGTATATTCGTATTTTCGAAACTTTACCCGTAGCTAAGTAATTTAATTCGCTACTTTGTATTTAAGGAAAACTTTCAAGTAGATATCCGTAAGTACCTCGGGGTGCAGAACAGCGGGGTGCAGAACCTAGGGGTGCGTGCTATGATTAGTCAAATTTAGAATAAAATCTTCCCCAGCTATTTGAAAGTGCTTAATTAAACCTAGTTTATTTAAACTAATGTTTTCATAGCCTATTTTAAAATCTTTTTTATTATTTTTTAGGGTGAAATTATTTAATACCAAAACGCTAGGGTAAAAAATAGTCTATATCATTGTATATCAGTTTGAAGATTCTTCTCTAAATTTTTCCTACAAACTTGCGTCATTAAAACTTTACTAATTTTGTTTCATTTATTTTCCATTTTTCACAATGCCATAGACAGAGCAGAACAGATAGTAATTAACCAAGGATAAGTCAGGGGAATAACATTGGTGGGGGGCTTTCTCTGCCTAATTTATCTGTTTTCTTATGAACTTTTGATAGGAAACTGGCAGATGTCTGAACTTATATATAAAGTTTTATTCGGGCTTGGCTTTTACACACAGGTACATTAATTTTGGTACGGCTTTAAGTAATAGATGAGAATTGCCTACTAACTAATATACAACTTTCACCAAAACATAACTTCGTACATAAGTTCGCCTGGCTCAGTTTGATACTTATTCACATTGGTTAAAATACCGAATTTCTGGGGCTTTCTCTCTGCGCTCGAAAAAACAAACCTACACTATTTATCGAATTAACCTAGAAAAATATAGCAGCGATTTCTGAAGATAGGTAAGCTATATGACTTTATACAGAATCAATAACAAATCCAACTTACTAGATTTATATAGTAAATGTTTTCTTTGAGTGGGATGTTGAACTTAATCAAAACATAACTATGCTGATCGCTGTTGTCAAAAAGACATGTTTATAATATTTTAGGAACGCCTAACAGTATTTAGCTGAAACTTTCAGTAAATGTTAAGGGGAATATTGAACTAAATCAAAAGATACTATGCGCATGCAGGTTGTTAAAATTGTGCGTGCTATATGTCAGAAACAGTTAAGGGTATTAAATTCAAAGTTTCAGTGAATATCCTGAGGGGGGGGGGTTGCTGAACTTATTCAAAGACACTATGCATATCCCGGTTGTGAAAATAGGGGAGCGGCTCTATATAGTTCTAAAGCCGGTTTTGTCATTAACGCTTCAGTGAAAACAAAACATCATATTCTTTTATATTTTAACTTTGAAATATCGAAATATATTGAAGTAAAAAATAATAAAATTGAATTGCCGAGGTTTTATATGATTATATAACACCATTCAGTTCATTTTCTTTAGTTCTTTACAGTAATCTTGATTATTATACTGCTTTATTTTTTCCATTGTTGTTTTGAAAATGAAAGCACACTGATTAAATACATGTATGAAGAGTGTCTGGAAGTGAGTGCTGGTTAATTGAGAGGACGTCTGAGAGGAACGGGTTTGCTACCAACTATTTGTGTAAGTTTGTTCGTGTAGGGGTTAAACAAAGGGAATTATTTTTGAGAAGATGGCTTTTTAAGGTTTTTAACAGTAAGCTTCTTAGGAGTTTTTCGGTTCAAACCCCGTACCTCCGCCCTGGACACAGCTTTGATTATGCCGCTTTTTAATTGACAGCAGCTGAGTCTATTTAAATATTATACCTCAATAGATTTAGGAACGTCATTTATGGGGGAGAGGGTTGACCCCCCCCCACCCCCCAAAAAAAAAAACAGTGGATAAAAAAATTGAGTTGGTACAATAGTAGAGCGAAACGCCACAATTTTGGCTCAAATTTTGTCTTCATTAGGCAATCATGCTGATGAAAATATATCACATAAAATCAATGGAAGATAATCAGCCTCTGTCAGTGGAAATAAATTAAGTAATTTCAATAGCAATATCACCCATGCAGTCAGTAATATAACCCAGTCAGTAAATCCATTGTTCCCCCCCCCCACCCATATTTTGGCTAGCTACGCCTTTGAATTCAGTAGCTATTATTTTATATCATATAAGAGAAATAAATATATACGCCAATAGTAACAATAGTATAATAATAATGATGAATACAACGAATATGAACATTATAATAGTATAGTGAATATAAATAAAATAGTATGAACATTCATGCAGTAGAAAACAAATACAATAATAATAATATACGATGTGACAACAATAACATACAGTTTAACACCTTTTCCCAGTAGTATGTATTTCCTCGTTATTTTTATGATACTTTTGAAGAGACAGAGAGAAGAGAAAGTCGACTTTCTTTTGTTAACTTACCCTAGAGAGATTTTTGGCTTTCTCCGTTTTTTTGGCAGATCCATCATTCTCTGAAAAAGCATCTTCCATTTTCTCTAGAAATCTCCGGAGCTTTATTTTAATTGAGCTTTTTGTATTCCTATTCTCCAGCATTTTGGCACGAACTTGGAGGGCGATTTCCATGCCCTTCGAAAAAAGAAAAAAAAAGGTTAATTCCCATCGGTCCCAGAAGGGAAAAAGATAATGCATAATTTACTTTTTAAAATTACATGAACTTTCAGACTCAAGTTTGAAATTAACACATAATGAAAATTAACGCACAAAGGAACAATTCGTAAATAAAAATTTGAAAACTACAATTTATTAAGAGGAACTTTAGTGTCAGATCAAGATTGGATCAGAGGAGGGGGTGAACTTGAAGTGGTGATTTTGAAATTTTCAAACTTTTAGAATAGAAAAATTTTCTTATCAAAAAACAGTATGGAAACCAAGTTTTTTATGTAGCAAGTTAGGACTTCTCTCGTTTTTGGTCTGGTATGTCAGTCTATAGCTTAGACATAGTTATTTTTTTGTATCTTGATTCTTGCAAGTAAACAGTCTGTTTCACTACGCTGAAACATTAATAAAAAATAAAAATGAGCGTAAGACGGATGGTAAAAAAGGTAAAAAGTTGGTAAGGGTGGACAAAATTAAGTGAGGGATATTTTATAGACGAAGAAAGGCTCGTATTTTAGATTGAGAAGTTACCACTGAAAATATAAAGGGATAAAAGATACCTCGTACCTGACCTTTCTTAGCCTGAATTGCGGGATAAGTTATGGAAGGAGGTAGAGGGGTTAGAAATTACTTAATGTGGTAAAAAAAATTATTATGTCTTTATACCTTATACCCCAGTATACCCAACAGAAATTAAATGAGTGATATTAATAGACTGAGAGTGTCTTAGATATTAGACTGCAAATTTTCACTTAATAAAAATAGATTGGCACACGAAAATCCCTGTAAATATTGTCTTCTGCTTAGATTATTTAAATTAATCGTTAATATAGGGGGAGAAAACACTACACAAAGCATTATAAAATCTGGTTCTATCTCCCTAATTCTTAAATGGTTGGCAGGCCCAGTCCTTTCAAAATTTAACTGAGGCATATTTTTTGGTTGGAGAGAGGCTTAGATTTTAGATCGAGAACCTTTCACTTAGAAAAAAAATGAATTGAATTGCAGATGATATCCCACGGAATTACTTTTCGAAATTGAACTCGTGGGTTTATTCCTGGGGAAGAGAGAATTACTTAAAGTTGCACCGAAATTAGGGATTATTTCCCTCCCGTGTGATTTTGTTTCTCGGAAACGGCGCTGTGGTGACTATCTATACAGGTAATTAAAAAAAGGGGACAACCATGATTCACCTCAAAATTGAGGAGAATACGGTCCCTTCCCCTAACGATACGCTTTTCCATTTATTGATGTACGAAGTTCTTAATAACTTTGAAAAATTGGTGATGTAGTGTAAAGATGAGTATATCATACAACTGGTGCCTTTAGAACACTGCCCTTTACTTCCCATAAGCACATTAGGGGATGTTGCCAAGTATTAAAGTTTATCATTTTTTAATACTGAGTTATTATGCATGCATCCAAAAAGTGAATGTAATAAAGAATATTTACCAGTTTTCTTTCATTGTACATTGTTCCAGACATGATATTAAGAATCTTCTAATCTAAGGGTTCACTTGAAGTCTTCCAATCTAAGATTTCTTTGAAAATAAGACGACAAAAAGTTACCCTAGACTTAAGAATTAAATGCCTACAGTCCGACTTCCACCGTCACGTTCTTCATCCCTACCGAAACAACTTGGAAGCAAAAGATCATAGTAGACTAACTGAAAGGGTGCCTTAGTAGCAATGGAAGCCAAAAATAAGCTAAAAACATATGACACCAAAAAATTTCAGAAAGTATATTTTCCCTCTAAAAATGTCTTCGAAAATCAACAGGTGGTTGATGCTTCAACTTTTACTGACGAAAAGTTTTGTCAAATTTAATTAAATAGTTTTTCTTATTTATTTTCACGGTCAAGCATGGCAACCCAACGGAAAATACGACACTGCCCTAAAAACCGCCTATTTTTGAAATAGCCAAAAATATATAATATGAAAAATTGCCGTTTTCAGACATAAATACACTTAAGATGAGTCAAGGGGTCGAAATTATTTCTAGTTTAATGTCTTTGGTATTTAAGGAATTAACTTGAAAATGTCTCTCACCTTGGAAATTCCGGACTCACTTATAGTTCCATTTTCAGATACAAGATGACTCTGTCTAAGATATGCTTCTTCTTTTTCAAACTCTTCGATTCGTTGCAACAGTTCATGTACAGAACTTGTGGATTTAGTGTCATCGTATAATGAAGTATTGGATTTTACTGAACCAATTGGCTCATACTCCTAAGAAAAACAGTATATATATACATATATATTAAACGGACCACACTACTGCACAAATTTTAACACTTCTTTTTTCATCTTCAGGTATAAAATTTTCAGATACTATCAAAAATTAAAATAATGTTTTTATCATCGTCAAAAATAAAACATAAAATTAAATAATTAGAAATACCATACGTTAATAGCAATAGTACTTAAATTAATTAATAACAAAAATTTAATCGTTGAAAATAAAAATTAAATTTGATGATTTTGTAAAATATATTCTGTTTCTTCAGCAGAAGAAAAATCCACAGAAAAGTTCCATGTATTAATCAATTATTTTCAAAATAGGTTTTTCTTCTTTTTTTTTTTAGAAGTCAAAATAGCCAGAAATACATATAAAGGAATAATATCTGTAAGGACTGGACGTAGTTTCAAGAAAACGAAGAAACAAACAAAAAGCAGTGGCGTCAATCCATGATAATTTAAACAGGGTCAAAATGTACTTTCAAAATCTAGGGGAAGAGGCAAATTTGTCTTTTTTTATTTTTTTCAGCGAAAATACCACCAAGATGATGCTTTTTAATGAAAAACCCAAAAGAAAATAATATTTTTATCATAGTCAAAATATAAAACTTAAAATTAAATAATTGAAAATATCATTCATTAATAGCAACAGTACTTAAATTAATTAATAACAAAAATAAACCATTGAAAATAAAGATTAAATACTATAATTTTGTAAAATATATTTTGTTTCTTCAGCAGAAGAAAAATCCACTGTAAAGTTCCATGTATTGATAGGTTATTTTAAAATATATTTTGTTTAGAAGTCAAAATAGTCAGTAAATCAAACAGTTCGTGGTAACGAACTGTAAGTAAGGAGCGATCCGGCTCAATAGTAACCGAAACTCTAAAAAACGGAATTTTGATACCAATAGATACATCAGAAGAATCAAAGTTTTATGCTGATTTCAAACATATACGTTTCATCAAGTTTAGTCTTACCCATTAAAAGTTATGCGCCTGAGAAAATTTGACTTATTTTTGAAAAAAGGAGAAAATACCCCTAGACACTAATGTAAACTTGCTAAAAACAACACCATCAGATTCAGTGTGTTAGAAAGCCCTACAATAGAGGTTTAAAGCTTCAATATGAAAAATGTGGAATTTAATAGTTTTGGCCAGAGAAAGGATCACGAATGCGTGTTTTTTTGTTTTTTTTCCAGCGGTCATTATGTCCACAGAACGGTCCCATGCTATCGTGACAAGGTTTATTTAAGAAAAAATTTAATGTTCTAATGGCCCTTTTAAGTGACCAAAAAATTGAAGGGAAACTAGACCCCCTACCACATTCATTTTTTCCCAAAGTCACCCAATAAAAATTTTGAGATAGCCATTTTGTTCAACATAGTCGAACATATTATTAATATGTCTTTGACGATGACTGAATTACCCACAGTTCCTGAGGGAAGAGCAGCAATTTATAAATTTTGCCCATTGTTTACATATATTATTGGTTATTGGAAAGTCTTCAGGCGGTTTCAGAAGGAATTTTTTTTCTAGTGAGGGGTCGGGGTCTGATTATGCGTTACGGGGGAGGGTCTTTCCATGGAGGATATTTCCTTGGAGGAAGGGACATTTCTATGAAGGGGGCGCCAGGTTTCCCAGCATTATTTAAAAAACAATCAGAAATTAAATAAAAAAGACAAGTTTTTTCAACTGAAAATAAGGAGCAACATTAAAAAACGAACAGAAATTATTACGTATATGAGAGGTTTGCCCCCTAGTCAATAACTCGCTCTTTACGCTAAAGTTTTTTAGTGCTTTCAAAAGAGCTATCTATTCTAATTAACCGGCCTTTGTGATTCAGGGGTTTGTGATTCGAACAAAATTCGAACTTTAGCGTAAAGAGCGAGGTATTGACTAGGGAGCGAACTTCCTAATATATGTAATAAAAACATACGAATATAGAAATTTGTTACGTAAGTTAATTCGTGAGTTACGTCTGAACAAAATTTCGAGAAAGCCAATTAGCAAAAAAAGGAAAATTAATATGCGAATTTTGTTTTAATTATTCATGTACGATGAGCCAAAATCAAAGCTGCATTAATTAAAAAACGTTCAGAAATTAACTAAAAAATAGGTTTTTTTAACTGAAAGTAAGGAGCAACATTAAAACTTAAAACGAACAGAAATTATTCCGTATATGAAAGGGGCTGTCCCCTCCTCAACGCCTCGCTCTTTACGCTAAAGTTTTTTATTGTTTTAAAAAATAAAGCTATGAGAAAGTCAAACTTTAGCGTAAAAAGCGAGGCGTTGAGGAGAGGACAGCCCCTTTCATATACGGAATACTTTCTGTTCATTTTAAGTTTTAATGTCGCTCCTTACTTTCAGTTAAAAAAAAACTTGTTTTTTTCAGTTAATACCGATAAAGGAATAATATCTGTAAAGAATGGAAGTAATTTCAAGAAAACAAAGACACAAACAAAAAGCAGTGGTGTCAATCCGTGATAATTTGAACAGGGGCAAAATGTACTTTCAAAATCTAGGGGGAGAGGCAAATTTGTCTTTTTTCATTTTTTTCAGCAAAAATACCACCAAGATGATGTTTTTTAATGAAAAACACAAAAGAAAATTTTAAAAATCTAGAGGTCCAAACAAATATAGGGGGAGGAGCCCCATCTCCCTCCAACATGACATGACTGCAAAGAACACACACGCATATGCGAAATGATCTTAGCTATACAAGAATCATCCTTAATGGCGATAAACAATGTTAACTAAAATTTTCTATAATTCAAATAACTGTTCCGCATTCTTCAAGCATTTTTATTTTCTTTTTCTTTTTTTTCACATTGTTTTTCAAAAAGAGAACAATTTTTAACATTTTACATGTGTGAATAGCTTTTATTTGTTGTAGCTTCAAAAAGTCTTAAAAATCTTAGAAAGTCCCACAGACAGGCCTATCCGGCGAATCGGCTTTAATCCGGATTATTGGAGATTTATTCGTAGGTTGGATTCGCATGAAATGCACCTTGTTTTTGCGACGTAAAGCACCTTGTTGTAATAGAAACTGCTTAGAAATGTAATAGAAATAAGGGATAGAAATTAACATTTATTACAGATTTCTTATCATCCACTTCAAAAGCCTGTTTTAACTCCTATTTATTCATCAATTTAAAAATTCTGATAACAAAGCTTACAAATTAGGCATGTTCTGCGTGCTACCTGGGTAAACAATTTTGTTTTGTCACGTTTTTGTTTTTGTATTTTTATGAGCAAAAATAACTACAGCTATATTAATCAAGTCAGTTTTCTCTATTTAAAAATTGCCAAAGTGAATAAAGGAAGAAAAAATGAATGCAGATACTAGTAGAATGAATGACGGAATTTACAATCGGAAAGAAGTCCATATAAACAGTTTTACCGAGTACTCTTGCATTTGTTTGTAGAAAACTTGGGCAAATCAATTTTTAATTCAGTGTATTTAAGTAATTCGCTAATAAATTAATATAGAGTAATTAAAATTTAGTTAGAGTAAACCGACTACAGTAAATGGGAGAGCAGCCAAAGAGTTTAGACAAATGTAAACAATCTGAGCTTTATTAACTCCTCCAAAAAACTAATTTGCGATATAAATTGGAAAACAGATCAATCGATTCAAACTGCTAAAGCATGAGTATTGCAACATAATACTGGCCATTAGAAGCTGAAGGCAATATTTCTTTAGGGGGCTCAATTAAATTTCAAGTCTATTTGCTTTCCTTTTTTTGTAAGCCTTACTGACCTCCTTTTATGTGGACCTTTCAGAGGCCATCTGACTAGTCAAAAATTTACATTTTTTTGGAGGTTCTAGCGTCAAAGCCCTCAAATGTCTCTTTATTTTGTCCATTCCCAAGAACAATAATAAGAAAAAACTGTTTTTGTCAATGAAACCTAATTACTTTCTTATTTAGGTTTCAAAATGGATACTTCAAGACTGAAATTTTCTCAAGTACCATTTCATTATTCAACAGATAAACAAACGCATGTTTCTTTAATATTTATAGATTATTATTTAATTCAATATTTCTTTAGGAGCACGGTAATTCTTAGAAAACGACGACTATTTATGGCTTACCATTAGTTCATCCAAACTGGCACTTCTTCTGTGTAAAGATTTTGGGGGAAGACTAGGTGGACCCGTACCACCTTTTCTGGGTGGCAGTTTTGGCGGTGAGTCATATATAGTCTCTTTTCGTTTTTCTGCCGGATGTTGCACCTTACTCTGCCTATTTAATTCTTGATTTAACCTTTGCATATCAATCCCCTTCTGGGGTCTTGGAGGGGCATCATATTTTGCTTCTTCTGGGCTTTCAAACATTTGGCGAAGACTTTTCAATGGAAGAGCTGGACTTTCATCAACCATCCGTTCTAAAATAGGGACTGGGGATGAATGAACTCTCGCTAAAGCCATTTTATTCCTAACTGAACTGTTGTTTTCAGTTTTGGCGTTATTTTTTAGCACCTCAAGATCTTCGTTCTTCAAGTTTCTTATTGAGACGATATATTTTTCACTTCGACTCCTCCCACAATTGGGGGATGAGAAAATCTGCCTTTGACGTTTAGAAACAGTGCCATGATTCTCTACAAAATCTGACCCTAAATTTCCTTCCCGCATTGCTGTTCCCAGGTTCCCATCTTCCCGTGACAAATAGTTATGTTGCATTTCAAATTCTCCCCATTCGAATTTCGATTGAGAAGAGGCAAAATTATCTCTTTGTCCAGTAATAGGGCTAGAGTTTTCCCCTTTCGAATGACCAGATTCACGTGTTATGTCCTTTGGTTTGGCAAACCAATTGGGATCCCCCGCCAGATCCCATCTCTCATGTTTTGAAGTTGTTGAAACGTCAGATAAGTCTCCCGGATCTGTTTTAGTAATTGGCTTCTTACCATTCCCTATAATAAAATAGAAATTATAGGGGATTTAAAGTCTAGCCACAAAACTATAGGAAACTGATAAGAGAGGAAGCTCAAGTTCACGAGGACAAAAAAATTAAAGCAATTGAGTAGCGTTGAGTCGATGAAAAAGGAACTGTTGTTGTCAAAAGGACACAATAGGTATTTAAGTACGGTTTTAGATCAATCCTACGTTTTAAGATCATATCCCTAGCTGATTTAAATATATATAAAATAGCAAAAATAGCCTATTTTCAAAAAATAGATTAGATCTTAAAAATACATTATAACTAAAGATATATCAAGTTATATCTAAAAAACATAATTTTCCTTCTGTGACCGTTTGCAGGTCATGAAAAAAAAAAAACACAGAAGGGCCACATTCTGAAAATATTTTGTTTCACATGCATATATAATAGAATTTTTGCGAGGATCTATATTCCCAGACCACATAAGGCGTCTAAAAATCAAGCCAAATAGCCTATAAGTGCTATTTCTGATGGATCTACGAGTAATGCTGTGGGTCGTCTATTTAGAATGAGTATGGCAACATTGAGTCTTTCGCCAGTTGAACAAGAAGCTATATGTACAAATTCAGCGTTTTCTAGTCTCTTCTAGTGTTTTCAACAGTTCTTACTCTTTTCAAATGAGCATATGCACCTCTCATATATTTTGAATAACATTTAAATAGCTCTGATTTTAAACGAAAATTTAGATATTTTTAGTGGATACGTGTTAGGTTCCGGTAAAAATGAAAAGAAAACGTTAGAAAGAGGAAGTGAAACGAAAAAGAAAGTACATTAGAATTTTGAGAAAAATATAATTCCAAGCAGATGGGAATTCGTAAGAGTGGAAACTGGCATAAGCATTGAAAAAAACACTAACACTATCTAGTTGTCTAGCTTTTTGGATTTGGCAGCTCCTTTCTAATGCTTAGTTTTAGCTCTGGATTTCTTTTTGAAAGTCGGCTTGAGACCTAACTCAACTACTCTGCAAGAAGGGAAAAGTCTCACGTCTGCAACTGTACTGTAGACCCAAATCAATCGAAGCTTCTAAATAGTTAAACGAACTTGTCGTCATTTTTATATTAAAGTATTTGCCTATTGCATGTAGTTTATAATATCGCTAATTTGAAAAATACATTTTCCAAGAAAATCCTTCCAAAGAAAAATAAGAAGCAATATTAAAAACCTAAAACGAGTATAAATAAAGTCAAATAACATGTCAAGCAGGTATAACTATGAAAAACTAAATATAACCTAAAGGGAACAGATATAGAAATGAATAATTACATGTATTTGAATTAAGTTTTAAAGTAAGGGCCTATTTTACGTATGTTAAAATATCTTTAATTTGGAAAATCCCTACTAAGAGAAAAGTAAATAGTGATATTAAAACCTAAGAAGACCATAAATAAATTCAAATAACATGTCAAACTTAAAACAACATAAATTGCTGTGGATGAATAAATGACACAAAGAAAAAACATCAATAAGAGTGAATGCACTGCTCCTTTAAAGTCTCTAAAGACAAGAATGTTATTTGTACTTAACTGACAACAAAATATATTTCGAACAGTTTTTCTCTTGTAATTGTAACCTAAAAAAAATATGGAAACTGCTCAAACTTCTGGGAATCCTTTTTATTATATATCATTATATTTTTAATAATAGCTGTGCTTTCATTTGTGGAACATACAGTATACTTTCAATACTACCCTCTTAACCTTAAATACATTTGTTTTTCCATTAATAAACTGAATAGGTTTCAATAAACTGAATAGATTGCTTCAAAAAATACCAGTTTTCGTTTCAAAACACTTTTATACACTTTTGAATTCAATAGAATCAAAATGACAAAATATTAAAAAAATGTATGTTTTTAGAATAGCAAAATTAAATTGTTAGTCTCAAATGAAATTATTTTATGAAATATTTTTCCCCTGTAACCTTGGTTAACATTGTCATTTCTTTCCTCTTTTTGTTGATAATTTGATAAATAAAAGACATATACTTCAAAATACATACTATTTACAGCAAGGCGCAAATGGAAACTTGGACCTAAGAAATGGGGTAGTACTCCAACTTTATTTATGGTAATTTCAACTTGGTAATTTCTATCTGTGGTATTTAAGCTTACTTTATAAAAATGAATGGGTACACGGTGAAAAGAAGAGTAACACATGGCAACATGCAAGGGACACTAGGGGTCTGGGGATTAAGTATAGTGGAAGTTAAAGCTTTTCCGCTAAACTTCCTGCTTTAAATTTTAACAAGTAGTATTCCCACTTTATTTGTGATATTTCAGCTTGTTATATATCTATTTTTACTTTTCTTAGAAAAACGTCTTTTAATCTATTACAACGGTTAATTAAGAAACAAATACAATTTGATTACAAAATATTTTAAAAGAGGTTTTTCTAAGAAAAGTAAAAACAGATATATAACAAGCTGAAATATCACATATAAAGTGGGAATACTACTTGTTAAAATTTAAACCAGGAAGTTTAGCGGAAAAGCTTTAACTTCCACTATACTTAATCCCCAGACTCCTAGTGTGCCGTGCATGTTGCCATGTGTTACGATTGTTACAAGGAGAATTTTCCGTGAGGAGCGAAGTTTCTGGTGGTGAGCTTTCTAAAGATAACTTTATACGGGGGGAGGAGTTGCCAGAATCCCTATGAGAAATTCTTTTCGTTTGTCTTACTGTTTCTTTGGCGACTCAATTTTACAGGTGAAGGTGGTTCAGGGGGATCGCCGGGGGAAGTTTCAGCGGGTTCGGAATTGCCTGGGAGATTTTTCAGTGAGGGGGTGGATTTTCGGCGGTAAAAATCCTCCACGGGGGAATGTTCCGCGGGAGAAATTTTGGAATTTTTCGCGGGAGAAACTCTCAATTGGAGGAGGGGGATATTTCTCCCCCCTCTCTCCCGGCTATTTCCGGGAAAATTTTCCACGGAGGAGGGGATTTCCAGCACAATATGAAAAATAATTAGAAACTAAATAAAAATAAGTATTTTTCCCAATGAGAATAGATTAAGGAGAGTTTTTAGGCAGAATTGCCCTATGGACATTTTTCGGGGGTAATTTTCAGCAAGGATAGAATTGCCTAATAAGATTACACACAGGAGGAACTTCCCATGGAGGAATTTTTCGAGGATAAGGTGGATTTTCCGGAATACTTGGGCAACAAATTTTATCGTGCTACATTTTAAACTATATATAAAATTTTAAACTATATTTCAAATGTAGTCCAAGGGAAAAAGGCCGCCCAGATTATTTTAGGGATACCTCTAAGTCATAAATCGCAGATAATTCTTTCACTTACACACAAGAAAAATTCCTCTTATAAAAAAAATCCTTCATTTTTATGAGCAGGAGTTTAAACATAATTTAGAGCAAACAATTAAATTCTAGTTAGTCGTTTATTCTGTATTTTTTCACTGATGAAGTTTTCCAGATGTGAAGACGAAATATTTTGGCAGTTTTAGTCCTTTTTTATTCGCTGTCTCAAGTAAACGTTCTACTTATTGCTTTTATATTTCTCTATTTTTGCTTTGTTAGGTGATAATTGTATTCATTCTGTTTTTTTTTTTATAGATGGCCATTCACATCTTCTCAGTGATTAATAATTACGCAAAGTATCTCTGGAAGAACAGATGAGTTGTTTGTATGGCAGCTTCCTATTCTTTTTATTTACCTTTCCATGACGTAGAGCTTTTTCCCAGTCTAGAAGGAAAGGGTTTCTAGAAAATTAGATAAATCCTTCTAATTTTATTGTTCCTCTCATTACTCAAAGACCCAACATTTTATTGTTTTAGAGGATGGAGGTGATTTCCCGAATTTTCAAGAAATCTGGAAATTCCTATTCTCAATATATACATTAAAAGATTTAAAAATTAAAATATTCGAATAGTATTTTTCCGCACTTTAAATTAAGATCATCTGACCACACTTTTAACAAAAATCGAGTAAGTAGGCAAGCTAATTTAATCGCTAAGCAGAGAATTCCTGACCAATATAATTGGTGAATGGTCGTTCATTTATTCTGGCTTGTTTTTTTTTGTTTTCTTTAGTCTGTGTATTCTGTATTCTTTATTTGTTTGCTTTATCTTATTCTTTATACTTTATTGTGTATTCTTTATTTGTTTGCTTTATCCTGGGCTCTCTTTAAGTTCCCTTCAAAATGTTTGTTATTTTCCCTTTTTTGAGTGCTGAAGACGGCTCGGCGAAGGTCCTTGCCGAAATATCCGCTTTTGTCCTTCTCGCTTCTTTTCCGTCTACTGGCTGATATTACCCTCATTTGTTCGGCTATTTAATTATATTATTTATTTTTTCAAGTTTGTCATACTTCACATTCCGAGGGGGGGGGATTCATATACCCACCAACCTCCCCGCAAAATAGAAAAACCAAAACGGGACAACTTGTCATTGCTTATCGGGATTTAAGTGAAGTCGAAATATTTGGGTTTTTTAGTCTATTTTGTTAATTGCCTCAAGTAAAAGTTCTACCTATTGCTTGCATAATTTCTATATTTTACTTTGTTAGGTGTTAATTGCCTTTTGTTTCATTTTTTTATCGACGGCCATTCACAACTTCTCCGTGACTTGTAAGTTCACAAAGTTTCTCTGTAAAAATAAATGAGTAATTTCTATGGCAGCTCTCTATTATTTTTTATTTATTTTTCAATGATGTAGAGCTTTTTTCCAGTCTAGAAGGAAAGGCTTTCTAGGAAATTAGATAATTCCTTCTGATTTTATTGCTCTTCACATTTCTCAAGGACATAACATTTTCATTTTATTTTTTAGGAGGGTAGAGACTGCATGTTTTTATGCAGTTTTCAGCTATATTTATATTAATCTTTCTAACAAAAAAGATTGACAATAATTCTAACAATATGCATTTTAAAGTTTATGTCTCCGTACAAGTTTTCCGCTTATCCTTTTCCTGCTGTCCAGCGGCTTCCAAAAAAACGACAAAAAAAAAAAAATATATCTTTTGCTCGGTGAATGGACAGATTTAAAACCAATGAGTCTAATGATAAAGTACCGTGTCTTTTCATTGCAAGCTGCTGATGTAGGTTTGTCCCCAAATTGCTCGTTTCATGGGAACATAAGCCTTAAGTTACAAATTTTGTTGCGAGTTTTGAACGTCTTTTTAATTAAAAATCAAAGTAATATCAGTCAGTTATAATTAGAAAAATATTATAATTTTTTACTTACCATTTTTCCTTATGTCCAGAGTGCCAGGTTTTTTAATTCCAGACTTTTTCAAAGTTGCAAATCCAGTATTCATATTAAAAAGATCGTTTCCAATTTGTAATTCATCCCCACCAGGCAATACTCGACTTAAACTTTTCACTGACTTGCAGGTGCTTCCTGTCGAATCACATCCTTCAAAGGCAGCCTCAGAAGTTTGACATTTCTTTGGTGCTTCTTTTACTCGCTGTGCTACTTTTGAAGTTGCAGCTTCGGTAGTGCTGGCTGTCGAATCACATCTTTCAAAGGCAGCTTTAGAAGTTTGGAATTTCCTAGGCACCTCTTTCATTCGCTGCGTTACTTTTGAATCACTTCTTTCTGGTTTCGATTTGAAACTTTTGACGACAGTCATTGATGGTGTTTCGAAAGGTCTTCGTGGTCTATCTAAACTGTCTGGTTCAAACCAAATTTTTTTCTGGAACTGTTTGCCTCCTATTGATTCGGACTCACTGTCACTAGATAGCTTTGGCACCTTAGACTCCGCATCAGAGAGGATGACGTCCACTTCTTTCGTACTACCTCTCATAATCGTCATAGTTGTATAAGTCGATTTTTCAACCATTAGAGGCTTTACTGGTGCGGCTTGTGTCTGCATAAGACAAGTCACTCCTTCCGTTTTCTCACATACTCTTTCAGCAGGTTTCATGTGTTCTGGCTGAGTCTCAGATATTTTGAGCATGTCATAAAGGGGTTGTTTTTTCATATCAACAAATGTCGTTCGAGTTGAAGGTCGAGAACCATTTTGCTGCTCCATCTCAGCTTTCTTACCCTCTTCATTTTCATCTTTCTTTTTGAAAAGTGACCCGTATATTGACTCTATTGATGGATTTGTATATAATGATCTTGACATTGATATATCATTTTTATCATTTTCATGCCTTTCTTCGTCTTTAGAAAGAGATTTTTTCACTTTATCAAGAGTGGATGTAATGTTTTTCTTTATGCTTCCGTATGCTGTGTCTTTTTCTTTAACGAGTTTTTTCTTACGAGGAATATATATTGGTTGGTTGCTTTCATCTGTGTTCGATTTATTTTGGCTTGAATCAGAAGCGTCTCCATTAGCACCACTGTCTGTGGAACCCTGAAAACAAATATAAAACAGTTTTTAGCAAATCTGTAAATAAACATATTTAGCAAGTGTGATCCCACTGGTACCTTGTACACATACAGTCAGTGTAGATTCAAGAAGAGATACTGTCTATACATGCTCGAAAATAAAAATCAGCTTCACACATACTAACTTGGGAATGATTTTGCCTGAACTAAAATTTTGTCGAAGCCTGATCTCTTCTATGAGCTACTATAAAGTTCGTTGAATCTGTCTTTATGTAAGAATGCTTAGAGCTACTTTACCGGAATTCATATGACTGCTTTTTTTTCTTTTTTTCTTTTTTTTGCCAGAGCTACCCTTAAAAGCTTACTGATGTAGCAGAGTGGCACATTACCACAGAATGCTGAGCTTTGCCTCCCATGAACCTTATTGCCCTTTGTACTTGTTCACAAAGGTGAGACCCAAAAGTCGTTTATTGATTCATAAATAGCAGGAGAATAGCCCAAAAACTTTTAAAGTAGTAACAAAGCCAACAAGTGCGACATCAAACCATTCACTAGGTTAAAAGTGACCTAGTTTTGAAAAAGATATAGTAAGGTAGTGTTTGATTCACTTGCTTTCTCTTAACAACTCATATATGTTCGACTTGTAAGAGAAACTCATGGGCAGAAAGTTCTACCCAATTATATTTTTGAAGTACTTATTAGAGAGCGCCTGAAAATTCTAAATGGGTTGTAGCTAAATACCAAAATTTGCGATGCCAAAGAAATGATTTTGATTCACCTTATATATTATTTAATTCAGTGGATGTACGCTATATTAGAGCTTTGATCAGGGGCATTAAACCTAGGTCTCAGACGCCACGCGCGCCTCATTTGAAGTCAGTCCAGAAGGAGAGTCATTAGCGAAAGTTGGAAAATTTGGTGAAATATACTGAGTTTCTATTACCAGTTAATTTTTTCCTCTATATATCTTTTCACAACGGATCTTGTTTTTTTTTAACATTAAGACATTTTTTGTTCAAATTGACTTTTTTCCATGTTTGCAGAACCGCGTTTAAACTCAGGGATATTTTTGCCAGATTGTCTTTTCAGTATCTTATATCCTAAAAGTTTAGTACTGTGACAATTGGTCCTTTGTCTATTCATTTGAGTGGGTGAAAAATATATATTTTTTAGTTTAGATAGTTTTAGAGATTTTTTTTGTAAAGACTTTAGTATTGCTTCATACTAAAAGTTTTTAAGGTACAGTTTTACAGTTATTACAGACTTTAGCATCATTCGATCGGACGTCTTTTTTAGAGATTAAATAAAAAAAAACAAGTTTTTTAAACTGAAAGTAAGGAGCGACATTAAAACTTAAAACAAACAGAAATTATTCCGTATATGAAAGGGGATGTCCCCTCCTCAACGCCTCGCTCTTTACGCTAAAGTTAGACTTTCCCACAACTTTATTTTTTAAAACAATAAAAAACTTTAGCGTAAAGATCGAGGCTTTGAGGAGGGGACAGCCCCTTTCATATACGGAATAATTTCTGTTCATAAGGTTTAATGTCACTCCTTACTTTCAGTTTAAAAAACTTGTTTTTTTTATTTGATTTCTGATCATTTTTTAGTTAAAGCAGCTTTTATTTTGCTCACCGTCATTGAATGATTAAAACAAAATTTGCATATTAATTTTACTTTTCTTTTGCTAAATGGCTTTCTCTAAATTTGGTTCTGGTGTAATTTACAAATTAACTTACGTAACGAATTTCTATATTCGTATATTTTTATTGCGTATATTATGGGGTTCACCCCCTAGTCAATACCTCGCTCTTTACGTTAATTTCAAATCGTGTTCCAATTCTGTAAGAATGACTCCTTAATCACAAAGGCCGCTAATTATAATAAAAATCTCTGATGAATGTACAAAAAAATGTGTTTCCTTATGAATCAGACGAAAGTGGGAAAAAAGGGGCGTGGGAAGGAGCCAAGCTACCTTCCAGCATTTTTGGTCACTGAAAAGGGCAGTAAAGCTTTCAGTTTCCGTTCAAATGAGCTCTCTCTTGATTTTGTAGGACCACGGGGTCGGTACGATTACCCCTTAAAAAAAATAATAAATAAGCATCCGTGATCTCTTCTGGCAAAAAATACAAAGTTGTACAGTTTTGCAGATATGAGCTTGAAACCTATGTAATAGGGTTTTCTTATACGTTGAATCTGACGGTGTGATTTTCATTAAAATTCTTTCACTTGCAGGGGAGCCTTTGATGAGTAATACTAAACTTAATAAAATTTATATATTTAGCAATATAATATTTAGCAATATATTATATAATATTTAGCAATATATATTATATATTTAGCAATATATTATATTGCTGATTAATTTATATAATCAGCAATATAAGCCCATTCTTTTGGTACATTTATTGACATGAAAATTCCGTTTTTTAAAGTTTCGATTGATATTGAGCCGTATCGCTTTTTTTATGTTTTTTTTTTATTACGCATATATTGTTACGTCTATGAGAGGGTTCTCCCCTTAGTCAATACCACGCTCTTTACGCTAAAGTTAAAAAAAATTTTAAATCACAAACCCCTGAATCACAAAGGCCGTTTAACTAGGATAGATAGCTCTTTTCAAAAAAAAAACTGTAGCGTAAAGAGCGAGGTATTGACTCGGGGGCAAACCTCCTCATATACGTAATAATTTCCTTTCGTCTTAAGTTTTAATGTTGCTCCTTGCTTTCAGTTGAAAAAACTTGTTTTTTTAAATTTAATTTCTGATTGTTTTTTTAAATAATGCTGGAAAATCCAGGGCTCCCTTCATAGAAATGTCCCTTACCCCAAGGAAACATCCTCCACGGAATCCTTCCTGAAAATGTCTGTATAGTTCCCAATAACCAATACTATATGTAAACAATGGGCAAATTTCATAGCTTGTAGCCCTTCCCCTGGGAACTGTGGGGGATTAAATCATCATAAAAGACATATTTATTAGATTTTCAACTATGCTGAACAAAATGGCTATATCAAAATTTTGATCAGGTGACTTTGGGAAAAAAATCAGTGTGGGAGAGGTCCTAATTGCTCTCTATTTTTTGGGTCACTTAAAAAGGGCACTAAAACTTTTAATTTTCGTTCCAATGAGCCCTCCTAAGATATTCTAGGACCACTGGGTCAATACGATTACCCCTGGGAAAAAGAAAAAAAAAACAAATAAACACACATCCGTGATCTTTCTTCTGGCAAAAAAGGGAAAATTCCACATTTTTGTAGATAGGAGCTTGAAACCTCTACAGTAGGGTTCTCTGATACGCTGAATCTGATGGTATGATTTTAATTAAGGTTCAATAGCTTTTAGGGGGTCTTTCCCCCTTTTTTCGAAAATCAGCCAAATTTTCTCAGGCACGTAACTTTTGATGGGTAAAACTAAACTTGATTAAAGTTATATATTTGAAAGCAACATTAAAATCTAATTCTTTTTATATATCTATTGGTATCAAAATTCAGTTTTTTAGACTTTCGGTTACTATTGAGCCGAGTCGCTCCTTACTTACAGTTTGTTGCCACGAACTGTTTGATTATGCTAAATAGCTCTCAACAGATGATACGTTATAATAAACATCATTCAAATTGTTTTATAATAGTAAAATATCATACTGGAATCTTTGATATATTGGATTGCAAGGTGCTATGAAAGTCATCTTTTTTTTATGAGAGAAACATTAATTTAAGAGATACGAGCAATATTTTTTAACTTCCATCTTATAAATTGTGTCGTATTTTATGATCTTTTTCAAAAATATTTGTCAATTGGAAAATGGGATATTTTTTTTAATAGGATAGATTAAAAAAAGAAACAACTTCTAATATCGGTCGATAATTCAAATGCATACGATTATTGTAGCGAGCGCATTAGAGATTTATATATGATCACATATCCTTATGCACTATTTATAGTATGCATATTTTATTTCACAAAAATCATTAAACAATTTACGTTTTTAATATACGTCTGTTTTTTTCAATATTATTTGATTTTAAATAATTTCATAATCAGTTCTAAGACTATCCAACACAAGTTAATGTAATTTTCAAAGATATTTAAAAGCTAAATTGTATCAAAAGTCATATTAAACGCCATGATAGTATTTCTCAAAGTGATTCAAGAGTTAAATTTAGTTACTGTACATTATAAGTAAGGCAAAAAATCAAAATAAAAAGTATTACAATTTCTGCTTCTTCAAAGTTTGAACTTCTTTTGTTTGTTTTAGAAGAGTTTTGTTTTATATATGTGATTACTTTTAGAGCTCTTTCAAGGTATTCGCTAATACAGTTTATTGTGACATTTAAGTAATATCCTAATTGAATATAAGCTTAATAGATGTGAGGATCCTCAGTAATCTGATTATAAGTCGTCGGGTCTATATAAAAGGCACAATGAGCCAGACAGTGCTAATTTACTTATATAGACAATCTAACAAATATTAATAGGTTTATCGTGAAAACAGCTTCCTTGATCTTAATGAATTTTCAATGCCTTTATGAAAACTCAGCTAGATGAGCGTGATATAATAAGCCGCTAAGGTGTTAAATTGATTACCACTGTTTTTTTTTTAATTATTACAATAACAGCAATTGACCCTTAGCCTCAGACGTGTATTGATAAATTCCATAAAAGTTAGGGACTAATCAACAAAAAGTGTAATACATTTTGGCCTTGTTGATTTGTTTCAGACAATTTAGATCCACTCAGAGGCCCATTTGACCAAGAAATAGACATAAATTTGTAGCAAGGCCGTATCCAGGGCGGGGGAGGAAGGCTAGGGAGTTTGACCCCCCCCCAAATTTTTGTTTGACTCGTGAAAACATAACAAAAATGTTTAGGAACAAATTTTTGATGCGTTCTTGAAGTTTTTTACCCCCCCCCCCCAAAAAAAAAATCTTTTTAAAATACATGCCCCCCCCAAAAAAAAATTTAAAAATAATACGGGCCTGATTTGCAGAGATAATAATAGTTAGTTTTCATTTTAATCCGCCAAGTTTAAATTGGTTGACTCAAGTCTTTGTCTTGCAGGATCGCTACCGTAGGCCTATATAGAATCGAAAGTCAGTGCCATTATCATTTCAGGAGTATTTGTTGCTGGTGAGGATGAAGGCCTCCAGTAGGTTGATGCTTTTGACCTTCAGCCCACATGTGTTAGTGTCAGCCTGTCTTGTTCTTAATCCTTCTTTGAGACACTTCTATCCCTTTACTGCTGAGTTGAAATCGGTGAGAATAAGGGCAAATATGTGAGTAAAAGCACGGAAGACATTCTTACCATCAAAATGATCTGCCCCAAAAGAAGTTGAAGTTTCAAGTTGCAAATAATAATTTCGCTATGTATTATATAATACCGTTTAATGAGCTACACTGTATGGAACCGTTTAGTCTGTACTGGGTTATTGGCATAATTTCGTCAAAATCCTGGGGGGGGGGGCAAGTTGGAGCAAATTTTTCCAAACCAAGTGAAAATGACAGTGAAAACTGAAAAATGATCCATAAAGGTAAAGATATACTAAAGAAAACTGACCTGTTTCTCCGGATACTTGAATTATGCAGCCTTATCTTAGTTTTGACAATATTTTTTGTAGAAACTAAATTACAGCTGGAGGGGGGGGGTACTGATCTCGGAGTGGGGGACTTGGGTCTAGAGGGGCCTACCCCATAGAAAATTACAACCATTTACTGGGTTGAACACGTTTTTTGGACCCAGAGGTTCAATATGAATTTTTGAGGCGGAAAACATTTCACTGGACGCCGGTGCATGATATTTTCCCACTAGTGGCAGATGCTGGTATTTTTAGTGCTTTTTCAGTCGTGAAGGTAACATCGTCCGAAAAATCATATCGGAAAGAATAGTACTCGTCAAGTCAATACAAAACAGGTCTACCTTCAGTGCTTCGATCAAATATTGTCAACCGCCCACTTAATGAGGAGTAACTGCCCCTTTATGCTGGCCGTTGTCGATAATAAACGATGAAGATTTCTCTATTTATTAAGCCAGCCTTTTTAGTGTTGCTGTAGATTATACCGGCTGAACAAAAAAAAAAGTTTATTTTTGCCAGCATAAGCTTTCTTGATTACTTAGAAATTAAATAGACAACCATAATCAATTTGAAGCTAAATTTGTAGTTTTAACAAAGCACTGAATTATAGTCGTGAACGGTAGTTGCATATATACTGATTTCTGGCCAGCCACGCGTTTAGATATGGGATTCTAGCCAGACACGCATGTGAACGCCGCTCTGGAAAAAGTATCCAGAACTTGTGATTGTTTGCGTATATGCTTGATTTTAGATATGTTTTCCACATGTCATTTTCGATGACAAAAAGTCCGTAGTAAATTTTGACACCTTTCGTAAGTCTTAAAAGAATAGCCTTGTGACTTTGAACCTTCTTGTTCTCGCTGAAACATTTTGATGATAATTAGATTTTGATATTCATCGAGAAAACGAATAAGATAAAAATTAATAACCAAAATAAATTTTGACCGGAATGCTAAGTAATTTTATTGTTTTGTTTATTGTTAAATTAACTTGGAGAAACAGCAATATAGCTTTTAAATCACATTACTTTTTACGTTTAAAATGCCGCTTTGGCAAATGAACTAATCGATATCAGGATTTCATTCCATGATCTTACTTTAAGGGGATTCATGAGTAATTCTCTCCCAGTGTTTTATTAAATTAAAAGTAGAAAAGTTCAGTAGAAACAAAAACAGGGCAATTTCAGTTTTGAGCATCAGGGCTGCCACTCGTTTGAATTTTCCGCAACATTTTGGGATTTCAGTCCGAGGTTGGGATATGAATTATACAAATACCCTTAAAAATTATACGTGCAGAAATTGTTGTTATCTAATAATTTATTATCAAAAAAAGGACTAAAACGATATTTCAAGACGTTTCTGGATGATCAAATCCGTACGATAAACCAACCAGTCCTCGACACATTATTTATTAGACGACACATACAATGCTACTCAAAATTCAATATGAAATAAGCTCTTTAACATTTTACTAATATATCCTAGCCTGATTAGTTATAGATTTAGTCTAAATTGAGCCGCAGAAAACTAACTCTAGGTGAAGAATTACAATTCAAGTCCCTTAGGAGTAAAGTTTTCGTGCCTGAAAAAGAATTTGTGGAAAACGACATTGAAGATCCAATGGATCCCAAGTTTCTGACGGCCGCTCGTAATCACTAGGACGTCTGTAGTCTATTATAAATTAAGACGATCATAATATACTTTTAATACGTCACGCAAATAAACCCAATTGACTGAATGTGCAGTTTTTTAACTCGGAATTAATAGCCTCTCTTTTTCTCTTCCATCCAAAGCTGTCAGTTTGTACAGCTTTTAGTAATATTATGTAACAATTGAATAACCAATTTTAGCAAGCATCCAAGCTAAATATTCGTCGTATTAGTGTTGTCATTTGATACAATTTTAAAAGAAATATTTTTTAATCAATCCTTAAAAACGTAATGATGAATCAATATCATTAACTTACACACCTCTTACATCTTACATACATCAATACCTCATCCATCAATATCTTACGTACTTCAGGCCTACTGAATAAATAGTCAACATAATATGTTCTTCCACGCAACATAAAATATCAAATGATCCTAATAAATAAAAACCTTAAAATATTAGACGATTCTAATACATAAGTTTTGACCAGAACAGGGAAACACGACGATTTTACTATTTGAAAACGATATATTATTCATTTCTAAGCTTAATTTTCTCTATGTTCAATAGGACAACAGTTAGCTCTCCAATGGGTCCGAACGAAGAGGCATTCTTTAGTTAAACAGAAAATTTGGAGAAAATATAAAACAAAAAAGCGAAAAAATTTTCATTTAGAATGCAATATTCAGTAAGAACTCGAATTTTTGTAGTAAAACTGTTCAGATAATTCAATTTTTGGCAGATATTGTGTTAACTTTTAAGTAACACAATTCTGCAGATACCAGTAAATTCACACGTGTTTTATGTTGAATTTATATATTATATGATTATGTTTGATTATATATGTACACATGTTCATAATTATGCTCTACATTGTATTTATATCTGATGTTATTTGGTCATAAAAAGGTCCATCAGTTTGCTTAATACTCATATGATGGCAAGACGGCCAACCTAATTTTCCGTTAGTTTGGGCTAGGGTTAGCTCTCTACTAGGTTGCCCCTGAGGGGGCAATTGTGATAACAGATAAGTACGTTAAAGTATCAGAGCTATGCACAGAGAACAATGTTACTACCTGTAAGGCAGAAAAGGATGCTAGCACCTGCTTTGGTGCTGAATTAGTAGTTGGGCAAGATTATGTTCTATCCACGTTTACGAGCATCATTTTGATTGGATTTGTCCTAAAAACACTACAAAGGCACGACAAAGGCATTTTGCGCTTAAGGACAAAGACGACAGATTACAAAATTGTTTACTTTTCAGCCAATCCATCTGGGGTTAAACAAAAATCAGGTCGTCCCAAATGGGTTGGGAAAAGGTCATAAAGAAGAATTTTAAAGAAAACTTCACGGGAGGAGGTTTTAGAGCTTATTGGAGCAAGCTTTGAAGAGATTAGGGAAAAGCTTGCACAGCTGTGTTACTTCAACTGTAGAAACAATGATCTCCTATAACCCATCTCTAACGATGCCTTCGAAACTTTGAACTCAGTAAATGCATGTATTTGCTTATTTTAAAGTTCCTCATAAACTTTCTAATTCAAACCCAAAGTCCAAAAGCTGTGTCAAAGCAACTGCTAGGGAATTATAATTTTAGAAAGTATCGGCTGAATTTTAAGTCAAAATTCAATTACCGAAAGGAATATACAAGCTCATATTCATATTAAAAAAGCATTATCTGTATACTGAATTAGAATACGCCAAACCTGTAGATACACATATATACACACAAAATCACTGTTTTAAAGATACAACTTGATGCATTCCACATTTTGTCCTTGTAAAAAAAGAGCTCAACCGAACTTACTGGGAAATAATGTTTCTATCTTTAATTACTATGGACATTGAAAATGATATTTACAATTGAATTGATTACATGAAAACTTAAGAGACCTTACATATTTAAGAAAAATTACGAAAAATCGGAAATTCAGTTATTAATGAAAAAGAACTCCATAGGCAGAGATGCAGTTTTTGGGTCCAAATTAAAAAACAAGAAAGAAAAAAAACGGATGAACAATCAACGAAAAATAAGCTAAAACACAAAGGCACTAAATAGCCTAGGAAGATGTAGCTATCTTTGGGAATCAACAGATTGTTAAAGTTTGGATTTACACGTATAAAAACCGTTGTACAATTTAACTGGTTTGTTTTGCTTATGTATTTTTACAGTTCAACCGTGGCAACATTGACAAAGATGTGGCTCTGTAACAACCAAAATATATATATATATATATATATATATATATATATATATATATATATATATATATATATATATATATATATATATATATATATATATATATATATATATATATATATATATATATATATATATATATATATATATATAAGAATATCGGATTTTCAGGAATGGATAGCCCCAAGACGGGTCCAGGGGGCAAAGAATTTTTTTATTTTGATGACGTTGGTACTTTAAAAGGCTTATTAAATTCACGATTTTTATTCAAATTCAGCATCCGAGTTTTAGCGATCCTTAACGAGAAAAGAGTTCGTATAGTTATAATTAATGGAATTCTTTGGATGTTTAAAAATATTACTGTTACTTATTAAACCAGTAGCCTATCCAGAATTGACTTGTTCCGTCATAACCCCAAATCAACCACAGACAGCTTCATCTTTAATATCTAGTTTCTCGGAATAATAACTTTGCGTATTTTGAGACTTTTATGAAAATCGATTTTTAGAGAGGGGGGAAGGGCAAAACTTTTCATGAGTAGATTTTTTCTTACTATCGTGAAGTTTACAAGCATTTCTTAACATTGCAATTACAGAGGGGTTAAGCCCCCCATTCCTCTTCTGGGTACACACCTAAAATGTAGGTTAAAAAATCGCTTTGCAGAAGAACGTTCTGAAATTACTTTAAAGATAAGAGGATGAGCCAGGTGAATGAATCTTTTAGGAACTATTTCAAATGTCAAAATTCCGAAAAAAAAGACATTTATCTTTTCAGCTTTTTTTCTTTAAAATATCCAAGGAATTTTGTCCAGAAACCTGTTGTCTACCATAGCTGAATATAGATTACTATAAACAGACTATAATTGTATGGCCATAGATATTTCGAAACAACTATATAATTTCGTATCTGGATTTTTACGAAGTTTTTTTTTTATGTACATGTTGTTTTTAATCTTCGGTTTTCTAGAGTTTTGATTACTATTTAAGGTTTTTGGTAACTCTTTACAGGCGCCTTGAAAGTTTCTTTTCTAAGCCTACTTTGTTTCTGTTTAGTTACAATTGTTCAATATTTTACAGGTATTGCCGTTTGAAACGTCAAAGCCAACCTCCTCTCGACACAGGATCTTCTAGAAGGGTGATGCCCTGCATTGCATAAAATGAGCTTTTCTTAGATTAAGTTATACAGCTTCGTGATGAAAAATTTTCATTTAGGTAATGAATAAGAAACCCACATTGTTTTAGCTCATAAAGTCTGCTTGATTCTGAATTTTTTGATAATTTTCACTAAAGTTTAAATGCTAAAAATTTCAAAAATTTACATTTTCCCTCACACACAATTAGATAAACCTACCAAGATTTTACGTCCTTCAGAAGTTCCTTCCTGTTTGTGCTGTGTCTTGACTGAATTTGTTCTTGAAATTTGGCTTTGCTTGGAAACTGAACCGTAATCTCTTGGTTCCTCAGGGATGTCAAACAAACGGGGAAGAAATTTCCTTGATGACATTTTAAGGCGAGCAGAGTCAACAGCAGAACGAACTCGAGCAAAGAATTCTGGAGCTTGTCCCTAAGAAAAAGAATGATTCGAGGTCAAAAGGATAAAGCTATTCTTCTTCTATCTTTTCTTTGTCGGGGAATATGTCTGAGAAAACCAACTTTTTGGAAAAAAAAATTGCCAAAAGATTGTATTCTGTAAAGAACTGTATTTTATTATGTTTTTTTTAATTTTTTTTTCTTTCTTTCCTTTACCGATTAAGATTTCGAGAAATTAGCCAAGAAAAGGGTCAATGAAATACTAAATTTTGTTTAACACTTCATTTTTTTATTTCTGTTAATTTATTATATATTTCATTTTGAATTTTTTAAAATTCTGTTTCCTCGTTTCGTTTATCGATAAAAACGTCTGACAAAAACAATTTTTTGGGCTGATCTTAATTGATCTTAGAAGTAAAAAGCAATATCAACTGGTGTCAGTTAAGTTAAAGCTAAAATTAAAAAAGTAACTCCTTATCAGGTAGTTATAGCGTAGATCGGCTTCAGGGTAAGAATTTGATAGAAATGGTCCAAAAAGAAAAAGAAATGAAATTGGATAGTTTAGAGTTTGATAATGTAGAAAATGGAGTGAATAATTTTAATAAAACAATCGAAGATGAGGATTGAGGAAAAAAAATAAGAAAAATGGCTTGGAATATTAGTAAAAAAGTTTTAAGGTGGGTAGAAGATAGGATGATTTTGCAAAAGGAGCTGCCGTGGGATAGATCTTACGAGAATAATACAGAAGTAAGGAAAGTAAAGTAATTAAGAAAATGTGAAACCGAGTTTATGGATTAAATACCTAAGGATATGAAATATAAAGCCAGGTGGTATATTAGTATGACCTTTTATTGGCTTGTTATCAAATCAGGGGGAATTGGTCAGTCAGAACTAGGTCAAAACTAACGGTAGGACCGGGACCTCTTAAAGAGGTTATAAGAGGTCCCACCCTCTATGTCACTAATTAGCGATGTAGAGTGTGTGATACAGAGTGATATAGAGTGTGAAATTACTAAATATTTTGGGAATGTATTAAATATGACGCATTCATAGTAAATTACATGCAGAATAACAAGAGGAGTTATTATAATTTAGAAGGGAAGAAAGATTTACTTAGTAAAGGAGCAGAAATAATATTAAAAAGAATTGACAAATAAGAGAATAATACTAAATTCATTAGCTGCATTTTTGTTAGAAATCTAGTATTTTTAATAATATTTTAACCTATAAGTTCGGTATGTTTGCACTTTTGAAGCTTTTCATAACAATATAATAACTTGCAAAAAATTTCAAATGCTTTACATTCTTACCAATTTCTGGAATTTTTGACAAGCTTTTGTTTACTTTTATAATTGAGTTTGTTGTTGTTTTGATTCTTTTTTAGTTTTTGAGCAATTAGAAAGATCGTGCAAAAAAGATAAAATAACCTGGTTTTAGGAAAGTGGGCAAATTTCACGCTTAGGCTAATAAACCAAGAAGTGTCTGAACCTTCAGAACTCCATACCTCAGTTGTATGGATTATCTAATTCAGCGGATTAAACTGATTACTTGATTAAATGATTGATTGAATTGATGGTCGAGAATTCTGTTTAGGTTAAGAGAAAATGAAGTTATAAGTTTGCTTGGTGCTAATTAAGGAGTTGATCAGGGTTGTCTTTTATCCAAACTTCATAGACTTAGGTGATGCAGATAGTTTGAGTACCTTGGGTAAAAATATTAACAAAATGAACGAACTTTATTGAACGTCATATTGAACGTGGGGTAAATCACTTCTACTAGAAATAAATAGAGATGATGAGGTGATGTTAGGCACCAAGAAAATTGGCCGCAAATAATTTCTAGGACCATGTTTGAAAAAACAATAAATTTATAAATTCCAATCTTTCATACAATTTTTATTCACAAATTGCTATTTCACATCTGATTTCTGATAATGCCATCCTTGATGCGCGATTAGCTTTCAAAAAAGCTTTACTACACAAAATGATTTCTCAGGTCTGAATAACCATTCAATATATATTCAAAGCTATTATGCAACTACTTTCAAAAAGTTAGCACTACTCATCTATTCTTTAGTTGTACTCAAACTTTTAAGAAGGTAACTTAAGAAATAGGCAGAAGGTAAGTTGCATACGCAGCCGACTTTCTATTGTTATCAAAGTCACAAGGGCATCAAAAGCTGCTAAGGTGTATTAAAAGCAAGAATGCATCAAAACTAATTTCATATACAACTGTTCTTGAAAAGTTTCTCTCAAATTCCCATCTTGAAAATCTACCAAGAAGGTAGTTTATCTTTCTAAATTTCAGCTTTCATTTAAGTCTCGTCACTACTAGATCCTTACCTTTGACACCAATAACAGCATACTTGTGTCTTGAAACCATCCTAATTTCCCTTGCTTCCATCGGTATTAGAGCCATAAGAGCTACTGAATTAATTAAACAAAAGTCCTCTAGCTATGTCAGGAGAAAAGCAGATAAATGTAAACGTTGAAACAAAGTAGGAATAAAAGTTCGATAAGATGTATTTATTATACTTCCCGTTGGATGCTTCAATTCATTTGGTTCTAAAATGCTCTTAGTTACTTATTGTGTCCATAGATGTCTAAGGTTGCTCCTTTAAGATAATATGGGAAAAAAAGAAAAAACTTGTTCTTATCCGATATCTAGGGAAAACGAGGGCTAGTTCTATTTTATGGAGCTAAATAAGCTATGAAAATTTTTAACGAAACTTGCTTTGTTCTGTTGATCCTGTATGATATTTTCAGTCAAACATAAACACAACTCAGTTTTGGTCTGAAAATACATTTTTGAGTTCAAGCAAAGATAGTTGGGCTTACAGTGCACACAACTCAACTGGTTCACTTACTGCGTCCACCATTCTGACCGTTCCGAAAATTTTTTGAAAATTCATGAGTTGTGCAGGAACAATATCGCCATCTAATTGTTAATATCCCTAACGTATATGTTATTAGTTGTTAAAAAAGCAACTGAAGACAATGTTTCACTAAGAAGAACTTTGCATTCTTGTTGATAGACAGCAGTTTCATGAGATAGTTCAAAAATTGCAAGCTGGTAAAAATTGACATTGCTATATTTGTCGGATAAAATTTGACAACACTGGATTTTAGTGTTGCTGCATAATTATGTTTATTTTTTTAATTTCTTTGGAGGAAGATGGGCTTGAATGGTATGAGCCACTTTTAGTAGGAACTTTGACCAAGAACGTATATAAATGTCCGGCTTGAACAGGACATTGTTCACTACTTTTCATTTCCCTAATTTTCCAGGTGAAGAGTGAACTCCGATGGTCCACAGCATTTGTCACTGAAGAAGGATTTTCCAATAGCATATTTTGGTGAATATTATATTATCCCATACTAGGCGGAGAGAAAATTAGGGGAGTTCTAGTTATCAGATTAAACGTATATCGGATTAAACTTTTTTTTAAATGCTCGTATTATAGGCAATGAGTGTTTGGCTGAGTAATAGGAAACACTCTTTAATGATTTCCTAGTTCTCTGGATGGTTTTAATCCTTTTTTCTATAATATTGTATGATACGCAGTTTTATGAAAGAATTCTAGAAGTTTGGTTTGAAAAATAAAATTTATATTTTCAGCTAAATATGTATATACATTGCTGAATATTAGTGTTTATTTCTTGAATATTTTCTGGGGAAGGGTCTCGAAATGGTCTGTAGGATTTTTGATGAGAATTTGACCTAAGAGAAATAATACATCCTATTTTGAATCTAATCTACTATTTTCACTAATATCTCCACAATATGTAGAGCAATATATAGTCCAACAATATGTAGAGCAAATTAAAGAAAATTCTACTTTTTAGACGTGGGCACCCATAAGGGGGGAGGGCACCCCCCCCTCCCCCTGGATGAATGATGCTGCCTTATATTTATATTTTTTTCAGAGATTTCTATTATATATCATTGAAAGTGCCAATTAGACAAGGTTTGCCCCCCTTAGAATTCAGCTTATGGGCGCCCATGATTGACGTGTGTGGACGTGAAGTAATTAAGTTGCAAAATAAGATGCTCGCATGTATCGGATGCAACCTTATTTTTAAATATAATAAGCTTTAAGTGTTTTGTTGGATCCTGGCAAAAATTTCGATGACTTCATTTGGTCTCTTGAAATTTTTATTGCATTCTTTTTATTGTTAATATAGTATGATACGTAGTTCCCAAGAAAGGGAACCAATATTCGAAAAATTAATAGACATTTAAGTTTCATGACGAAATAGAATGAATTAGCACAATCATTCAGAGGAAACACACGGGGGCGCAATTGCCCCTTAGCTTTTGAAAAAATTCTTGGTATTTTCATAAAAAAAGCTCACCCACCTCTCCCCACTGGACCATTATAGTATGTTTTTTTTTGTACTATCATAAAAAAACTGAACAAGAGCGCTCCCCTCCCTTTTGTGAATCAACACACCTGAAAACACGTGAGATATAGCATAATTTTTCGCTCTCCTTACTTCACGAACCCTGCTAAATTATAGCTACAAACTTTTTTATGTAAATGGCTAATAATTATTTGAAGCTCTAGACGGGTTTACAAGCTCATTTGCAACCTGAAACTTTGAGCCAATCTCTTTTCATAACCCTGAATATTTCAACTACAAACTACAAACATGTTAACAACACCCATTGATTGTAAGAGGAGAGTGACGCATGGTATCAATATAGGCATTCGCTTTTGTTTATTGCGTTAAATACGCCAGTG
Organism: Artemia sp. Qi Xiang Cuo; assembly: GCF_049724085.1. Lineage (NCBI taxonomy): Eukaryota > Metazoa > Arthropoda > Branchiopoda > Anostraca > Artemiidae > Artemia > Artemia sp. Qi Xiang Cuo. Next base: position 70,640,969 of record NC_142794.1, on the reverse strand, counting down.
CTGGAAGTTTTGTTAAACATGTGAGTTTGTTTCCTAGTTATTTATTTATATTTTTTTCTCGTTTCGCGTGTTTAGTTATTGTATGTATATGTGTGTTATTTTTTAAAAGAACATTTTTTCGTTTTTTCGTTTTTTTCCGTTGAGAAAGGCACCCGGACGTCTGGCCGAAATATACGAAGTATTTTTTAATTAAGTGTTTATTTGTTGTTATATATTGTTTCACTACTTTATTAAAATTAAAACCCGTTTTTTCTTGCTTATTTTTTCGCAAATTCGTTAACAACACCCATTCCTGGGCTCATTCTAATGAGATGCAGTAAATTTCAAATGATTCAAAAAAGCTATTCGACAGTTCAAAACATTTTATATTGGCTTCTGATCTACAAATATAATAGAAAATCTAAATTTATGAGTACTGGGTACAACATTTAAACAAGACAGAGAAAACACACAGATAAAATGCCTGGATATACATAAGTCAATGTGGTCTAAGCAATTTTTGCTCTTGAATTGTTCTGGAGTTATTTGATGCAATGAGCAAAAAAAAACATTACTCTTCCATCATTCCAAGACAAGAATAAGCTATAATTTCATACAAATTTATATTTCATCTGATTGGTTCTCCTAGGTGTAATATGACGCCAGTAAAAAGAATGGAGGGTTATCGAGTTACAAGATTATTTACAAGTAATCTTTCTGTTTTTACTGGATTTGTCTACTCAGACTTCTTACATATACTAGTTCAAAATCTTTGTGGTCCTTATTTCTCGTCAGTAAGTGCCCCTTTCGATTTATATTCCCCTTTTTTGTTATTTTTACTTTGTTTTTAAAAGTTTTTTCTTAAGACACTTGTTCAATTCAATTTTTGCTTCAAAATCGATGTAAAAAAGTGCTTTAAAAAAACAACAACATTTTCTCAAGCCTAAAACTTTCTTTTCAATACTATTTTGATATCGTATCATTCTTAGATTATTAATGGAAGACGAAGGGATATACTTGGTGTTTGTTATTTTCTAAAATAAGAACTTTAATTGCTGATAGATGATATATTTGATGAGAAATTGTCAGATTTGTCAGACAATCTGAACTACCTATCTGTCAATTTCCCTAATAGTAGTATAACCCCAGAGAAGGGCAAAGTGGCAACACTGCTTTTCTGTTATAATTCAAAAAGTATTGCGTTGCAAAGAAGGAATTATAGGACAGGAGTTAAACCAACAATTTCTTTTGGGGATTCAATATACTGATCACAAGCTAGTTCTTGTACAAGATAAGTTGTCAAAGGCACTTAAAATACCGAAAATACAAAACTTATATCAAAGTCAATGATTCCACTTTCGGAAATTTCTACCAATGCGGGAATAGAATATAACGTATTCTTGAGAAGCCAAAACTTCTAGGTATCTTAAGAGTTAGAAAAAAAGATATAGTAAAATGGATTGAACCCATTGAAACGTTTTGAGTTTAAGTAAGCTATAAAAATCATTTTAATAAAAAAAAAATTACGTAACGCCTTTTGAATTGCTGCAAATGAATCTTCTTCCCGACGAACACAAAACTTACATTTAAAACGCAAGATTTTAAGGTAGTTAAAGTAAATGGTCTTTAATAACTTTCAAAGCAAGTTTAAAGGTAATTTTCTAATAGAGAGATACAATCTTGGTTCCATTGCCTCAAGACTTTCTGCAGACACCTTTGTACCCATTACAAAACTGTGACGAAAATATGACAATGCAATGATAAAATCAAAACCTCTTTTAACTAAAAAAAAAAATTGTCACCTATAAATAGAAAAAAATGAAGATCCCCTAATTGTTAGAATTCTTAGTCTTTGATAAATTTAAGTGACATGATTATAGGCAAACTGAAATGGCGTATGCTAAATTTCCCAGAATATTGATGTATTATTTTATAGTTCATATTTTTTGTATTATTTTTACACATTAACTTCATATTATTGGGTAAATTTGGCTCGTATTTTGTTAAGAATATTTATGCAATATCCATATATTATTATATATTATATAAAGACTAAATGATATTATGTTTCATAATAATTGTGTATTCTACCTATAATATATTACTGTTTGTTTTATTCAGTCTCAGTTGGAACACTAAGAAAATTTTAGCTTCACTAACCTCGAAAGAGCTTTGGTCTAAGTAATGTTGGCTTAAAATGTACTCTCTGTCCTCTTTAGTAAGGTGTGCTGGATCAAATCCAGCTTGGAACAGCTGAGCGTCTAATAAATCCTCTTCAAAGTGAGGAACTTGACCTGGAAGTAGACTTCCTCCCAGCTGATAGCCTGCATGACGTAGGTCTGGAGAGCAGAATCCGGAAGGAGATAAATGTCGGCGTGCTGCATCCTATAAGCAAGAAGAAAATATAATAAGATACATTTTAATGTTCTAGGCCTTGGCTATGTCGATTAGGTATATTTTTGTCTTTTTTTGGCCTTAAAGATTTTTAGGGTGTGATATTGATAGCTTCTGTTTGCGTCAAAACTTCTTTTAACTGTAGGTGAAAAAGGTATAAATGCAAGACAAAGGGCGTGAAGACACTCCTCAAGTTAAACTAAACTCTTTTAAACAATATTCTAAAACAAAACTGCCAGAGGATAAGGCAACCCTCCCTCAATGTATCACAAAGCTCGACAGAATATATTTCAGGGGCTTTTCACAAAAACAATTTAAATCACATTTTCTACGAAATTGAACTATTGAAGCAGTCCGATCCGATGTAAAATGTTATGTTTAATTGGTTTTGAAGTCTTATACTAGAAACAAGATTGTATTTCAAACTGGAAATTTGAGCATTGAAACTGGAAAGGTTATCCTAAAATTGAAAGTTGTAAAAATAAATTCAAAATCGGGAAATATCTTTTCAAGTCCCCGAATTTTATTTCAGTTTTCTTGCTTTGAAACAGATACATAGAGCAAAACCAATATTTAAATAACTACACAGTGTAAAAACCACGAAAATTGCTCTTGACATTAAAAGAAATAAATTTTTTTCGTGAATATCCTGAAGTTTCCATGAATAGTAAAACCATACTTCAAAGTAAATCATGTCACGGAATCAATTACTATTGGGCATAGTTTTTTATGTAAAAAATTGCCAATGGAAGAAAAACAATTCTTATCTTTTGAAGATTGTTATAACTTAAAATATAAAATAAAATATAAAATATATTTTTCTTGTAAAGTTTAGAGTAGTTGTAAATTTATTCTGGGTTTTGTATTGGTTTTTGATACACAAAATTATACTTACTTTTTCTAGCGTCAAAATCCCTTTTTATGATCAAGAATTTGATTTTGTTGTGTTATAAAATTCAGTCTTTAACCCTAGTGACGAGTAAGCCAAGGTACATAGACAGAATTTCTTCCTTGGAGGGGAGGGAGGGGAGAATCAGATGAGGATAGAAGTTTAAAATTAAAACAAAGGCAAATTGAATGGACAATAAACATAAAAATGTAGGGGAAATTTTTATAACCAAGAAAAAAAAAGGAGAATTTTCTAACCAAGAATTCTAACCAAAATGTGAAATATTTGGGAAATAAAAGAAATTATTAGGAAAACCCCAATTTATCTAGTAATTTTGAGAGAAGAGGAGGTACTGGGCTGATACCCGTTTCCTCTGTGTACGCTCATGATTTTATAGCTCAGGGTGGCCTGAAAAGCAAGGGTAATGCACAAAATAAGATTTATCCAAATTTAAATATATTTGTTAACCCACTGATAAAAAAAGTTCAAAAATCCAATAGATGAAAAATCTTTCAAACAAATAGGAAGGCATCAACGACATCAAAAACTGGAGTAAATTGACAGGAACATTAGCAGTTACAGAGTTATTTAATTTGGCTTCATCTTAATTTCTCATTCAGAGCAAATAATTGACTCTCAATTCTTGTGTTCTTAATGACATTATTTAAAAATTGAAACATTAAATAATTTTTTTCACTCTCCCAAATTTATAAGAAATATATTGATTTTACACGGTCTTACCAAGCAAACACAAAGGAAAAAAGCTGATGAACACCCTCCAACCCAGAAAAATAGAAAATTATGGACATAAAACGTAATTTCTTGGCACTTTTGCAACCCTAACTGACCCCCAATGGTCGGAATTGTCTGCACATGAGCACCTTAGAGTCGTTTATCCCACCTTTAATTAAAATGCTCCCATCTTAAACCAATTTAGTTCTGGGTAACCTTTATTTTAGCCTTTCATTAATTGCTTATCAACAATCTCGGCCAAAGAAGGCTAAATACCTCACATTTTTTTATTTAGTCAAATAGATTTTTGACAGAAAAATACCCTAATTTTTTTCGTTCAACGAATGTCATCGGATATTGGACAAGTTGATCGGATTCAACTAGCAAAACTGGGAAAAAACGAGACTTAAACTAAATCAACATTAAATCAATGGGTGTAATGGCAAAAGTAGAACATTTTGACTCAGTATTTGGTTGAAACCGTAATTGAAAAGAAGAGTAAAAGGGAGTAGATGAAAATACCCAAAACACAAAAGACGTCAACAACAAAAGACTTCAAAAATGAAATGAATCAGTCAAAGAGCAATCATGTCCCTGAACACGGAGTGCTTTTCATTTATAGTTTCGTATCTTTATTTCGTCATTCTACTTCATGTCTCTTTGAGATTACAAGAAGTTGGACAAAAAAATTTTCCATCATTCATTTCTGATTCGTTGGTTGTTTTTAAGTCGGGTTACTTTTTTTCGTTTTACTTCTCTTGATTCTTTCTTGTTTTTACCCCTTCTTTGTTCTAGCCAGCCAGTCTAGACCGCCTATCACTATGGTACAAATAAATTATGAATAAGGAACAAAAAGTTCAAAAATATAGAATTAAGCTGCATCCATGTGTAAGTTTTTCAGGATGAAAGAAGCAGAATCCAGCGAGCTAAGTCCCACCCGGCAGTGAACAGAGTTATAGACCCGGAGATTTTGAAGATTGCGGTTCAAATTTGTATATCGTAAGGCCCATTCCCCCGAAAACCATGTCAACGAACAAATAATAATTGAATTTGGCTCACTCACATTATTGATGCCCCCCCCCCACACAAAAAAAACAGATAATTTCATGAAATGCGAATTAAAATATAGAGCAAATGGTAATGATGTCGAACTTTCAATGGCTGGGGCTGATTTAACTTCTGGCAGCTTTCTATCATGAAGTGAGAAGCTATGAATACCTGAAACAAAGCCATGGCTTCCTTTTGGTTTACTAGTGGAGTGTTGGTGGTTTTAGAATCTCCATGTGAGTGATTTGAATGAAGGAGAGGATTTGATTTGAGTAGACCATCATCGACAAATGGAGAGCTTATGGAGTTCAGTTTTGCCTCCCTAGCCTTTCCTCTTCTTTTCTTTCTGAAATTGAAATAACATTTATTCATTTTAATTTTCTGATTTAAGGCAACAAAATATACAGCGCCATTATGTAAGAAAAGGAAAGAAAATCATAAAGAATTGTGTTTTGAATATAATAAGCAATAATCAAAATAAAGCTAAGTATGGAGCTTTGAAAAGGAGACATCTTTCGCACTCAAATCTTATCATTTGTAACAACATGGTTAATAATCATAGAAGACGTAAGCTAACACAAAGCATTGAATTAAATTTATCTACTATGGTCGGCCCAAGCATTAGGAACTAATGAGGAACCCAGTCAGCTTTGCATGCACTGGAAACCCTGCTTATAAGGCTTGGCTATAAGCTTGGCTATATACGCTATATATATATATATATATATATATATATATATATATATATATATATATATATATATATATATATATATATATATATATATATATATATATATATATATATATATATATGTATATATATATATATACTTATATCTGAGGAGACATGGGTGTTCTCTTGTATTTCCTATTTTACATTACTCACTGTAACAGGGAACTTTGTATCTTGAACATTGATATCTTCAACTAGCCAAGAAATTTATTCACAATTACAAACACAACTGGCAATTATTCAATATTTATTACTAGGGCCTTGCAGTTAGGGACCTGACAATACCATGAATCTTACAATAAAAGAAATTGATGCAACGGGCTTCAAACATATTTGACACAATGGCTTTCGAATAATTTATATAGTGTTTAATTTTGAAAAAAAAAAAATTCTTGTGGCAGTAAAGAATGAAGTTTAAACTCAAAACAAAAAAAAATATTATTTCGTAGTTTATGCAACATGTATTCACAAAACCAGTCCAAATAAACTGACTCATGATATTTCCCTATATTTGTAGAATTCTGAAAAAATAGTGCTTTACTAAAAACAGGTAACCACCCAAAAAACAGGATATTGTATTAGGAATAGAAAAGTCTCTAACTAGCATGAAAAAAAACATTAAAGATCAATTTGTAAATAACGTTCTCAATAGTCTTTCGCCGGCCATTAATTCGGTAACTAATTCTCTATATACTCTAAAAACATTCTCTAAAAATTCTCTAAAAACAGGATATTGTATTAGGAATAAAAGTCTCTAACTAGCATGAAAAAAAACATTAAAGATCAATTTGTAAATAACGTTCTCAATAGTCTTTCGCCGGCCATTAATTCGGTAACTAATTCTCTATATACTCTAAAAACATTCTCTAAAAATTCTCTAAAAACAGGATATTGTATTAGGAATAAAAGTCTCTAACTAGCATGAAAAAAAACATTAAAGATCAATTTGTAAATAACGTTCTCAATAGTCTTTCGCCGGCCATTAATTCGGTAACTTTTTACATATACTTTAAATTCTCTAAGAAAAACTCAAGCAAGCTCAGTTGACAGTCAAGAATAAGCATTTCAAGCTCTGTATATATTGAAAAATATCATGAATCACTTTAATGTCTATTATCTGAAAGACTAAACGCAAATAAGTGAACTTGTAAGACTACTATTTTAAATTTTTCGGGGAGATTGGGGGTACTATGGACTAAGCTCACCCTTCCCCCGTTTGAGTAAGTATGTTAATACTTATACATGTACAGAGGACAATTATGTGAGAAAATCAAATCAAGGAACTTCTTTAGAAGAATTGACTTCTGTGGGCAAAACATTGACAATTTTACAATTTCTGGTGGTGATATCAACATATTTTCCAGAAGAGAGGGGGGGGGCAATAAAAACAGGAGCTCTGTTTTCACTAATACTTAAATGAGGAATTTTCTCTTTCTCCTATCTTTATACATTTTTAAAACGTAATGTATTCTTTTTCTGCTATTATTCTGCCCCTCCCTCTCGTTCGGGAACAAAGAACATAAGAAAAAAGATAAATTTTTACAAGAAGCAAATAAAAAGAAGAATAAGTCTCATGTTGGATTGATGAAACAAGAGAATTTAATGATTAAATTACCTTCGATTCATTAGAAATATAACAACCCCTATGACATAAAGAAGCCCAAGAACTCCAGAAGCGATGCCGATGGCGACGTAATTACTTTGGTGAATGATGGACCCTGACCCTGATTGGCCAATATCTACTGCTCCTCCGTCAAAAACAACCTCAGCTACTCCTAAAATAAGTTACTATGGTTATCATGTAATATGTGCTTTTCTAAAAACTAAAAAATAATAAAAACACACAATAAACTGAAAAAAATAGACACAGTAACGCCATCTGTAAATTTATTAAATCTACAAGAGGTCTGGGAATTTCTTTCATTTAGATAACCTAGTTTATATTCTCAAAGGGAGCTTAGGGAGGTTTCATGTCCTTAATGAATGCATGAGGTTGGAGTGTAATCGTTAGCTACATATCCAATCTGACCTGGAAGTTTAAAACAGATGTAATGTGAATACAGTTCTTCATATAAAAATTTAGCTCAGTTCATTTCGTTTAATTACAAAATTATATAACATATAACATTAATCCAGGTGGGCGACCATACCGGGGAGACCATATATATAAAAAACAAAACTATTAATAAACAAACAAAAAAGAAAATAAGACAACCAAATTAGGATCAATCTCTGTCATGAGAACAAAAATAAATATACAACAAAAAATTCACTGAAAAAAAAAGAAAATAAAAAAAACATCTATGAAGCAAGAACAAAAAGAAAATTTTTCATTTTTTATAAACAAATTTGATACATATTTATCAATACTTCAATGGTATTGACCCCCCTTCCTCCCCCCCCCCCAAAAAAAAAAGTTGTAAGCACGTTCCTTCCTAAATACTCATTGACAAAAAATTACGTCAAGTGCACACTGGACTGGCTTTTCAACTTTGTATGGCTGCAAGTTTGTTTTCTAAAATAAACATACATATACATAAAGATAAACATATGTATGTTTTCTGGATTTTGACGTACTGGATTGGCTTTTAACATTGTAAAGCTGCAAGTATGTTTTCTAAAATAAGTATTCATGAGAAAAACTGACAGGAAACACTTTCGCCATGGAACCCTAAATATTTCTTCACTTTTTATTCAACTGTTAAAAACTCATTAGAGAATTTACTTAAGAGCATTTGACATACCCACAGTCATAAGAAAACACTAAACCAATTCCAAAATTTTTTCTCAATAATTATCACAGGCGCACCAAAATCAAAATTAGTAGCGGATCATTATTTTTGCCTTTGTTCCGGTTTCATGATAAGGCAAGAATAACTATAACAAGAATGCAAATAGTTTTAAAGATGTAGAAGGACGAATCTAATAAATTTCAGGAAATGGTAAGAATACCCCCTACAAATAAGCGATTTCATGGTTCATTATTAAAGTTTTGTAGGTTACATGAATTTTAAATCAAGTTATGCATTCGATAACCAGTGTAAAGAAGATAAAAACCGTAAGTAAAGGAGGGAAGCTCTTTAAACCTCGAGATTGTTATCATAAATTCGTCTTGTCGCACTTTTTTTTAATTTAGCCTACTGACATGTTGCAACCCGAAAGTAAAATCCTGCATAGGTTTTAATTTTGAAACAAAATCATAACTGTTTAAATTACTAACCTGGACTGCCTGCTATCCTGAAGGCTATGCAAGGCGAGAAAACTCCGATTCGTGCATTGGCAGTATCCTTGCATAAGAGGCGGACTAATGCTACTCTGCCATCTAGAGAAATTCTTAAAGAACCATCTCCAAGCCACTAGAAAAAAAATATTTTAGCGGTTGTCTAAGTAAATAGCTAATTCCCGAAAGAAAACAAGAGCAGAAATTATAATCTTGGAGGGGGGAACACAATAATTCATTAAGTAGACATGAATTTTAAAAGAAACATAATTAAATAAAGAATAAAACAGAGGTGTGTTTTCAATGCAGCGCATGTCAAATAAAATGTCAACAATATACATGATGAAATTGAAACATCTCTAAATAGAATAAGATGTTTTGCCAAGCTACTAGGAATTGTAAATTAATCGAGCGCCTTCAAAATCAATTACTTAATGGAGAAAAGTAACAACAGCAAAAACTAAAAGTTTTTAAGAAGAAAGAGAATACTTTCTTGAGCAAACAACGACAATCAAAAAATACTTAAGCAAATCATAAAATAAAATGTACTATTTATAACCTGTTCTAATCTCTATGCCAAATTACAAATTGCTTTAGTGTGAAAACTAACGTAGTAGGCGTATTTACAGATATCTGGTTTTGTTCTAGCTCTAGGGAGAGGAGAGAAGGGTTCAGTTCAAAGCCTCTATCAACTCTTTGAGCTAATACACGCACAAAGAATTTATAATTAGCCCTACAGTCTCAACTGATATTTTTTTCTTAGGTGTTGAAAACAAAATTGAAACCTTCTTAAAAGACTGCAGTTTTGGGTCATGGCATTGTATTTCTAATATTACTGCTTTTTCAAGCTTCGGAACATTTAGGTACCTTCTTTGTTATCCGTAAAGGAAAAAACAATCCAAATATAAAAGATGAATGGTGATCAAAAATAAAAAAATAATCTTTTCTTCTTGCTACACGGTGTTATGTATACTTTTAGACTCCCTAATGAAAGAAAAAAAGGATAGATGTATTAAATTATTATGGACTTCAACCAGCACGTGTTTTGGCAAGCTCCTTACCTAGTTTCTGTCAAGCCGTCCGTCAAGATCCCCATAGCTGTTTAAAACAGGTAAAACCGGTCATTTGTGTCTACTTCTCTTTTGAAATTGGTTTCCATAATACCTATTAGCGTTTTGCCTCCTCATGTGTTGCAATACTTTTTCTGTGTTCTACTAATTTGTCAGTTGGCTCATACTTAGGGTATTTTTTACCTATTTAAATTTTGATATAGTTACACGTTCGTGAATTGAGAAAATAATGTAATGTTATCCAGTTAGTGATTCAAAAACTTTTCTAATTATATTTCTAACTGGCCCATACCCGAAATCGTATTGGTTATAAGCTTTGGCGAAGAAACTCGCTTTCCATTCAGTTTTTCCTTTCCATTTTTCTGAATTTCTGCCAAAAGCTCGGAAAAATCAACTGCAGGTTTGACCACGAAAAAAAAATTATTCATTATATTGTTTATAAAATTTGACAAATTTTACCGGTAAGAGAATAGTTTTGGTTGAGCCGGCATCTGCGTTTATTGGTTTGTACTCTTAATGTCTTCTGCTAAATTAAGTACTATCAGGTTGAGCCAATTGGCCCAATAAAAATTAAATTTGGATATAAGAATTCGTATAAATTAGCTGATTTTCATATGCTTTACATTTAATTTGTCTATTTTTTAAATTAAAATATGGCAGTCAGAAAAATAATTAGTAATAATCGTCTGACGCAAGTACAAAGTCTGCAAATGGTAAAATAACTGTATAATTTACTATCTTTCAATTTAAATTTGGATATAAGAATTCGTATAAATTAGCTGATTTTCGAATTTTTCTTCGAAATTTTGCTAAAATTTCAGTTGATGTGTTGAAACTGTAAAACCTGTTAGCCCATCAAGCCCGAACTTGTGTTAATAAAAAAAAGAAAAAAGTCTTAAATATGGAGCCAATCAAAAGTACCGACTAATCATATATTTAGGTGATAAGCTGAGAGATGCCAGGAGTAATTTTTTTTTATTAATTTGGACTGAATGGAGATGAATACAAATTATGTATTAGTATGATATTCACAATAAATATGTCACATGTATAAGTCTTAAAATTTATGACATGCTACATTCCATTTTCTCTTGAAACTTAATGCTTGATGAGTACATTGGCAACACTCTGCTGGTATTGACACCTTTCGGCGAAACTCTACGCATGATTTAGCACACTAATCGACATAAGCCTGATTCTGCCATTAATCAGCGGATTTTAATTAAACTGAGCAGAGATGTGTTATAACAATGAAAAAACATTTGGTAACAATACAAATCCGAAATAAACGTCATTTTCTTTATTAAACAATAAGCTGTATACGTATCAAACAATAAATAACCGTAAATAAAACAATATACTTTAAGAGAATTATAGTTTAGTCCCAAATTCAAAATAATCAAAATACCGGCTACATAGGCATTTAAGGTCTATCTCTGCCAGAAAACTTAAAAAATATGGAAGCATCATTGTCACTTGGTAAATTGCGGAAAAAGGGGAAAGTAAATCAACCAATGAAAAATAGTGTTTTTGCGCATTCATTGGTTGATTTTCTTTTCACTTTGTTCATAAACTTCAAATTAAAATAAGATTTAAGATAGTTTACCGATGGCGAAGAAATACGAGCATAACAAGCCAAGATCAGGCCTTTTTAATCTAATCCAATTAGCAAAAATTTTAGCATAAAAATGCTTAAACTCTGTTTTGCGGGCGGCCGGCGTTTACCCCTCCCCCGGCGAATACCCCCGTGCAAAATACCCCCCCCCCGCAGAAAAAAAGAGAAAATATCCCCCACCCCCGAAAATACCCCCCGCGGAAAATACCCCCGGCAGAGAATACCCTCCGCGGAAAATACCCCCGCAGAAAATACCCCCCCCCCCGCGGAAAATACCCCCCCCCCCAAGCGGAAAATACCCCCTCCCCTCCAAAAAAAATTTACCCCTGCTCCCGTGGAAAATAAGGCTTTCCCAATTTGAGACTTTTATCTCAGTTTTATTTTTTAATTTCCGTAGGGGGATGGAATTTTGGTACTTGTGTATTATGCGCCACTCACTCAAGTTTACGCTGTGTAAAATTCGAGAACACACCGTTTTTTTTGTTAGTTTCTTCGTTAATTTAGAAATAAATTTGCGCTATAGATTTGCAAATTAGGGGGGGGGGGTAAGCAGAGTGGGTCTGCATGCAAAATGTGTTTGGTACAATTTTGCTGCATATTAGATAGATCGACAAATAAGTGTATTTTAAAGCCAAATATACGGCCATGAACACAGTAAAATAACATAAATGAATATAGTGAATGGGGGGAGGAGGGTAGCATTTAACCCTCCAGAAAATGCCCTCCCCCTAGTCAATACCTCGCTCTTTACACTAGTTTTTTTAGTACTTTCATAAGAGCTATCTAGTCTAATTAAACAGGTTTTGTGATTCAGTGATTTGTGATTCGAACAAAATTTGAACTTTAGCGTAATATTTGAACCCAAAATAGTAGGAATGGGTCAGAAGGTACTAAACTTACATCCATATATGGGCATAGAAGAGATTTAATGTCCTTGGTAAAAGCCTGGACCAGATTTAATGTCCTTGGTAAAAACTTGGGACGATATTTAATGACCTTGGTAAAAGTGTTATTTCTAGACCAATCAGATGCCTAGATCCCTGTACATAAAAGATCGCATCTCTTTCTAGACCTGTTTGATAGTTATGTGGTTTGATGTTTATGTGGTTTGATGGTTATATTCTTTCATGGTTATGTGGTTTGATGTTGTTTCTTAGTTCTGTTCTGTTTGTTGGTGGTTATGTGGTTTGATGTTTGAATACCTATTGAATACAGACAAAAGTTTACATCATTGCCAGATAAGAGTTTCATGGTTTTATTGTTTAATGGTTATGAGTGCTGTTTCATGGTTATGTGGTTTGATGGTTATGTGATTTGATGTTTCATAGATGTTTCTATGCCTATTGAATACAGAAAGAAGTTTACAACATTGCCAGGTACAGACGAAAGTTCACAACATTGCCAGATAAGAGATCTTATGCTATGTTGATGATGTTTCATGGTTTTTTTGTTTGATGGTTATGATTCATGGTTATGTGGTTTGATGGTTATGTGATCTGATGTTTCATAGATGTTTCTATGCCTATTAAATACAGACAGAAGTTTTCATCATTTCCAGATCAGAGCGTGTTTAACGGGAAAAGGAACATTGACACCTATTTTTGGTCAATGGATTTACGTAAGGTTTCTCTTACATCACAAAAGGATGCCGAAACAAAGGAAAATTCAGAAATCACTTTTAGGGGGTTATTTGGGCGATACAAATTAATCGATATTTTAGGTATTTTTGGGGGGGAAACAGCTTGCGACATTTGAGAGGATGATTTGGGGTGAAACTATGTGGTCGCTATAATAGACGAGTACACAATATTGGATTAGTGAGAGAATAATGAGTATGAAGGATCAATGACTCTAACCACAATGGACCTCAACCTCCAGGGGCCACCTCTCCCCAGCCCCCAGACCCCTTCCCACAATTCCAACTTTTTTTTAGAACAACTCCCAATTTGTAATATAGAGGCTCAAATTAAGAGCTAAAATGTGTAAGAAAAAATTAGCAGAACGTCAACATTGACCTCATCTTTCAGGATTTAGACAAGCGAATGTTTTGAACATCCAATTCTGTTACTTTTTACCTAACATTTTCAAATATGGCATTTAGAATGTTATCCCATTTTTTTAAAGTCCCCCAATGACCTAAAATGTTTCCCCATTATGACTTTTGTATTCATAAATCTTATCGGATCAGCTATTCATACAAACATTAACCAACAAAATCAATATTAAAAGAAATTCTGATCAATATAAAAATTATACACTTCGAAACCTATATTTTCAAAGCACATTTTTGACCAATCTGGTAAAATTCTTGGCTAGAAACAGCTTGCAGATGTTCACAAAACGTTTAAAAGTTCATTGTTTCCCTAATAAAATTTACTTCATCTGTGATGTAAGAATGAGAGCAAATTTTGTGGGTTTTCGCAAGAAAATAGCTCGTCTTTAACAAACTTAGCAATAGCTAATTGAAACTGTGTATAATTTCTTCATTTTTAATCCAATTACGTAGCTAATAAAGGAACATTTAAGATTTTTTCTGATTTTGTGTGGTTTTGCAAAAAAAATAGCTCGTCTTTAACAAACTTAGCCATAGCTAATTGAAACTGTGTATAATTTCTTCATTTTTAGTCCAATTACGGAGCTAATAAAGGAAATTTTAACTTTTTTTCTTATTTTTAGTGGTTTTATAAGAAAATAACTCGTATTTAACAAACATACCAACAGCAAATCGAAATTTTCTATAAATATCTTAATTTTTAGTCCAATGAAGCAGCTAATAAAGAATTATTTTACATTTTTTCTGATTTTGTGTAGTTTCACAAGAAAATAGCTCGTCTGTAACAAACTTACCAATAGCTAATCGAAACTGTCTATAAATATCTCCATTTTTAGTCCAATTGCGTAGCTAATAAAGGAGCATTTGACATTTTTTCTGATTTTGTGTTGTTCGGCAAGAAAATAGCTCGTCTTTAACAAACTTTGCCATACCTAATTGAAACTGTGTATAATTTCTTCATTTTTAGTCCAATTGCGTAGCTAATAAAGAAACATTTGACATTTTTTCTGATTTTATGTGGTTTCGCAAGAAACTAACTCGTCTTTAACAAACTTAGCCATAGCTAATCGAAACTGTCTATAAATATCTTAATTTCTATTCCAATGGCGTAGCTAATAAAGAAACAAAGTTTCCAAATATCGGAAGCAAGGAGGATTTCATACATGCTACAATTGACTTTAATGAATACTAGGGAATACATTGTTTATGTAATTTCGATAAACCGTAAAACTTTGGGTCAAGAGCTACCCCAGGAATGTGTTTTAGATTACCTTTTCTCAAAATGGTAATAAACAAGTTAGCGGCTGTGCTCGTTCCCTTTAAGTCTTTTTTTCATATCATTTCATCATTATTGTGGCTCGATTTCAGAAGGACATTTGAGGTGATGTTTTATTTTTATGGATATAAGGATTTTTATTGTTCACCATACATGCGGGCTATCATTCCAAGCAGACAGAGGCAAATTGATGTTAAGCGGCACAGTATCGTAACAAGTTATTTGCACATTCGCTTTTTCAATTAGATTTTATGATAGGTGTTAACAGTGACATGTTTCGGGGCGTTATTTACGGTATCATCCTGAGAAAATGCATATCGCGATGATTTGAGATGCATATTGGACACAAAATTTCTTCTGATGGTCGGGTTCAATGTCCCTGCTCAAGAACCCGAAGTACCTCCCTGGACTAAGTTACCACGCTGGGTGCAGGTTACCTCCAAGGGAGTATCCAATCTACCTTACGGTTTATCTCAACCCTGACGCAACCCAGGACACATTTTTCAGCAAATATATCAAGACTTGCAAAGGGGAACATTCTTGTTCCCACCCACCCCGCATGATGTGGGGGAGTTTGATCAGTGTTGTCTCATTCTAGGGACGGAATCCGATCATTTTTTTTATTCCAATATTCACAGCGCCAGGTACTTCAAAGTATCTGATATGCCGCTATTCATTTACCTCTTTCAATGGCCTCGAGGATTTAAATGTCTATTGAACCTTCTTTTGAAGGTGTCAATAGAGGGATTTCCAGGGATAATATCCCCAGGAAGATCGTTCCAGATAGAAGTGCAACGCTGGATGAAGCTGTTCCTAGAGTACTCGGTTTTGGGCGTATCCTCCTTTAGATAATTGGACCGAGCTGTGTGCCTTCGTGTCTGCCTTGTCGGCTGGACAAAGGGGGGCACAATTCGAGAGAGCTCGTCTGAGGGAGGCGAATTCATGTACTTGTAGAAAACAGCCATCGACGCTACATCAAACCTTTCATTTAGAGGCTGGAGCGATTCTTGTGTAGAGGCGCAGCCCGCCCTATTTGCCCTATTCTGGATCTTCTGAAGTGGTGCCAACAGCGTTTTCGGAGCACCAGCAAATAGCGGGCATCCATATTCCGCTATGGGTCTGATGCAGGACTTTTAGAGTGAGATAATAGAAGTGAATGGAAGAAGGTTTTTGCAGCGAAGAGTAACTCCCAGCTTTCTTGCGTAGGAGGTTCTCACCCGATCAAGGTGGTTGTTCCAAGAGAGATCGGGGGAGAAATGAATCCCCTGTAGACGAAGCTCATCGACTCTCTTTATAGCTTCATTTTTGAAGATGAAACTGGGGTGTTCACGTGGCACCTTTGATCGGGTAATTAGAAGCTCCTTTGTTTTCGATGCATTGAAGTTGATTATCCATGCATCAGACCACTTTTAAATTTTCAAAAGATCTATCTGTAGGGAAAGGAAGGCTTGTGTTGGGTCTTTGTGTTTAGGGACGGCTGAGTGCGTTGTGGTATCGTCGGCAAAGTGATGCAGAAGGCTTGCGAGGTTGTCTAATAAGGAAGAGCGTAGGTCCCAAGACATTGCCCTGGGGTACCCCTGCTATCACTGAACATTCGGGGGAAATTAACCCATCAATAACAACCCGCTGTGAACGATTGGAGTTAAAATTCTCAATCTCTTTTAACAGGCATCCACGACCACCATACACACAGAATTTCTTTAGCAGGCCATGGTGCCACACTCTGACAAAAGCTTTCACAATGTCGAAGGATAGAGGCCTGATGTCGTATCCCATTGCCAGTAGTTCTATCCACTCCTGATACTGGGCCACTAGGCAGTCTAATGTGGAGCGTTTCTGGAGGAATCCAGATTGGCGATCGCCTAGAAGGTCATTTGATTCCAGGTCCTGATGAAGTGTTTTATTGGGGACGCTCTCGTATACATTGCCAACACAGGAGAGAAGGCTAGTACGCCTGTAGGAGCCCACGCTCGGTGGATCGCCTTCTGGCTTCAGAGTAGGTATAACCTGGGCGGACTTCAATGTTCGTGGGAAGGTTTCGGAGCAAAAGCACAGCCGAAAAAGCAATGACAAGGGTCCATCTAGTTCGGCACTGCTGGACTTGAGGACAACATTTGGTATGTTGTCAGGACCCGTGGCTTTGGTCACATCCAGATGCTGCAGAATGCGAAGGATTTTGGGAGCAGAAAAATTTACGCGTTCCAGGACAGTGTCGGTTCGGTCGGAGAATTTTGGCACTTCACTACCGTCATCGTCTAGAATCGAGAATTCGGCAAAAGCCTTAGCAAGAGCTTCAACCTTTGCCTGTGGATCTTGTACCACTGTCCCGTTACTCTGGAGAGAAGGAATTGCGGTTCCCTTGGACGGCGGTAAAGCCTCCTTGACAATTTTCCACCAACTCTTTGCCGAAGCAAGTTGAAGCCTGGTGGCAAATTTCTCCTTATACTGAACCCGGGACTGCTCAATCACACGAACTGCATCTTAGCGCGCATTTATGAAGGCAATTCTGTTCTCTTCGCTCTTCGAAAGTAGCCATCGCTTGTGTGCCGTTTGCTTTGCTCGGATTGTCTTCTTACACTGGGCGTTGAACCAAGGTTTGTCCTTACTGAACACCTGGATCCGCTTTGAACGGATATGTTTTTTGACAGAGTCAGCTATGGCCTGCTGGTACTTATCTGCAGCTTTCTTTGGGCCTTCCAGGAGGAAGGCTCTCCACTGCTGAGAAAAAAGAACGTTTCTCAATCCGTCCCAGTCACCTCTTTTGTATAGCCAGATTGTTCGATCCTGCTTTACTGGAGGCGGAATACGTAGGTTTCCACGTGCAACGACGGCAACGTGGTCACTGGTGAAAGCATGAGCGGCTACCTTAAAGGAGTCAGGGTGATCTGTAAGGAATTGGTCAAGACGAGATGGTCCGTTTGGGCCGTGACACGTGTCGAAATTGACAAGTTGTTCCAGCCCGTAAGAGAGAGATAGATCATACAAGTCCGACCCCTCCCTATCAGTATTTTTGCTGCGAAGCCACACGCTATGATGGACGTTGAAGTCTCCATGAAGGATAATGGCAGACTTAGCGTACTTGCCCCGAATATATTCAAGGGAGGTTTCAAGGTAGCTGGTAATCTGGTAAGTTGGAGGGTTATACACGGTACGGACAATCACGGATTTATTTGGGAAGGTCACCCTGACCCACACAGCTTCTTCGCCTGCTGAATCTGGTATGTTCAGGCATGAATACGGTATATGGCTCTGTATATAAACAGCGACACCTCCTCTTCCGTATTTACCGCCGTCAGTAAGCTCTCAATCCCGCCTGAGGAGCGTGTATCCCTGTATGGCAACCTCAATGCTCTGAACTTCTTGGTTTAGATTGGTCTCAGTGATGCACATGATAGATGGCTTGACCGAGTTCACTAAATGTAGGAACTGGTCAAACTTAGATCTGAGACATCGTACATTACAGTGGGCTACCGTAAACAGGTCCGTTTGGATGGTCGGTCGACGTGCTACAGGTTGTCGTCGAAATGGCTGTTTGGTCTGAGGCTTTTTGTTATTAATCATAACCAGGTAAAAGAAGCTTTGCCGGGTGGTTAGCCCAACAAAGTCGGGCTTCGGCTAGATGATAAAAGAGGCCAAAAACGGTCTTTCTCAAGATAATTTAAAAGTAGTAATAATAAGGAAATTATCTCTGGGTTTCTTCACCAACACTCTAACGTCCGAGCATCTATGTGCGAGAAACGTGGATGTCCGAACCAATAAAAAAGTATATTCATGGTTCAGAACGGGCTGGTGCTACGATACTCTTTTCACGCGAGAACCAGCTCTCCACACATCACCCCCCCCTTTGAAAACAGAGAATTGCCCATTTTTTTCTTTACCACTGTTAGATACTCTAAGCATTTCACCTCACAATGTTACACTATAAATACTCTAAGACATCCCCTCTCATCACCCATCTCCCCAAAAACACTTCATAGACATTCCTCGCCAAAAAAATTTATTTTCAAGTCATTCTCATTCATTCGGGCTTTCTCAAGTAATACAGCCCACAATGTAGCACTATAACTTCTATAAGAAATCCCTCTGCCATCACCACATCCCCCCCAACCACATACATTTTCTTAGAAGTAGTACTGTTTCGTTATGATGATAACATATCTGTTAGAAGTAACAAGTTTTTTGCCAAAGATACCAAATTTTTTCTTAAAAATAACAATTATCAAAATATGATAACACGTTTTTATCCCGAAGTAGCAACTTTTTCTTAACATTAACAAATTTTCTCATCAAAGTAACAGCATTTTACCATAAAACTAACATACTTTAACTTAGCACACACAAATTTCTCTTAGAAATAATATTTTTCGTTGTGATAGCACGTTTTCTGTTTAGAACTAGCAAATTTTCTGCCAAAGATACCAAATTTTTTCTTAGAAGTAACAATTTTTTGATTATGATAACAACTTTTATGTCTGAAGTAGTAAGTTGTCCTTAAGACTAACAAATCTTCTTTTCAGAGTAACAACATTCTTCTTGAATACTACTAAAATTTTACTTAACACTAATAGATTTTCTCGTCGATGCATTAACTTTTTTCCTTAATACTAACATACTTTTATTTAACACACTTAATTTTCTCTTAGAATAACACTTTTCGTCAGTGATAAGAAGCTTTCTGCCAGAAGTAACAAGTTTTCCTTAACACCAACAAATTTTCTCATCAAAGTAACTACATTTTACCTTAAAACTAACACTAATTTTACTTAACACACACAAATTTCTCTTAGAAATAACATTTTCGTCAGTGATAACACGATTTCTGTTCGAACTAGCAAGTTTTCTGCCAAAGATACCAAATTTTTTCTTAGAAGTAACAATTTTTTGAATTTGATGACAACTTTTCTGTCAGAAGTAGCAAGTTTTGCTTAACACTGACAAACTATCTCTTCAAAGTAACAACATTCTTATTTAATAGTACCAAAATTTTACTGAACACTAACAGATTTACTCTTCGATGCATCAACTTTTTCCCTTAATACTAACATACTTTTACTTAACACACTCAAATTTCTGTTAGAAATAACACTTTTCGTCAGTAATAACACGTTTTCTGATTGAAGTAGCAAGTTTTCTGTCAAAGATACCAAAAAACTTTTCTTACAAGTAACAATTATATCGTTATGAAAACTAGTTTTCTGTTCGAACTAGCAAGTTTTCTGTCAAAGATACCAACATACTTCTTAAAAGTAACAACTTTCCGTTATGATAAGAAGTTTTCTGCCAGAAGTAGCAAGTTTTCCTTAACACAAAAAAATTTTTCATCAAAGTAACAACATTTTACCTTAAAACTAACACACTTTTACTTAAGACACTCAAATTTATCTTAGAAATAACAATTTTTTGATTGTGATAACAACTTTTCTGTCAGAAGTAGCAAGTTTTCCTAAACAAATTATCTCATCGAAATAACAACATTCTTCTTTAATACTACCAAACTTTTACTTAACACTAACAGATTTTCTCTTCCATGCATCAACTTTTTCCTAACAGTAACAATTTTTTTAATAGCTCCAACTTATCTGTCGAAGATAACAAATTTTATCTTAATAGTAACAATTTATAGTCAAAGATAACATGATTTCTGCTAAAAACTACCAAGTTGTCCAGCAAAGATAGCAGATTTTTCTTAGAAGTAAAAAATTTGGTATCTTAGGTAAAAAACTTGTTACTTCTAACAGATAAGTTGTCATCATAACGAAAAAAAGCTACTTCTAAGAAAGTGTCTTTGGTTGTGGAGGATGTAGTGATGGCAGAGGGATTTCTTTTAGTAGTTATAGTGCTACATTGTGGGCTGAATTTCTTGCGAAAGCCCGAATGAATGAATTGAAAATAAAATTTTAGCGAGAAATGTGAGAAAAGTGTTTTTGGGGAGATGGGTGATGAAGAGGGGATGTCTTATAGTATTTATAGTGTAACATTGTGAGGTGAAATGCTTAAAGTGTCTAACAGTAGTAAAGAAAAAAATTGGGCGCTTCTCTGTTTTCAAAGGGGAGAGGGTGATATGTGGAGAGCTGGTGCTAGTTTGAAAAGAGTGTCGTAGCGCCATTCCGCTCTGGACCATAAGTATACTTTTTTATTGGTTTGGATATCTACTCTTCTCACCCAGGGATGCTCTGACGTTAGAGTGTTGCTGTAGAAAATTAAAGATAATTTCTTTATTATTACTACCTTTAAATTATCTCGAGCGAGACCATTTTTAGCCTCTTTTATCATCTAGCCAAAGATCGGATTCCGTCTCCTCGGAACGATTCAACAGTGAGCAAACCCCCCTGAATTGCGTTGGGATGCTCGGATTCCGTCCCTGGAATGAGACAACACTGACCAAACTCCCCCACATCGTGCGGGGTGGGTGGGAACAAGAATTTTCCCCTTTGCACGTTTTGATATTTTTGCTGAAAAATGTGTCCTGGATTGCGCCAGGGTTGAGATAAACCGTAAGGTGGATTGGATACTCCCTCGGTGGCGGCCTGCGCTCGGCGTGGTACCCTAGTAGAGGGAGGGGTACTTCGGGTTCTTGAGCGGGGATATTTAACCCAACCATCAGTAGAAATTGTGTGTCCAGTATGCATCTCAAATCATCGTGATATGCATATTTCTCAGGATGATACCGCAAATAATGCCCCGAAACATGTCACTGTTAACACCTATTAAAAATCCAATTGATAAATATAATGTGCAAATAACTTGTTACGATACTGTGCCGCTTACCATCAATTGGCCTGTGTCTGGTTGGAATGATAGCCCGCTTGTATGGTGACCAATAAAAATCCTTACATCCATAAATATAAAAAACCACCTCAAATGTCCTTCTGAACTAAAATCACAAAAATAATAAAAGAATATGAAAAAAATAGCCTTAAAGTGAACGAGTACAACCGCTAGCATATTTCATGCCATTATGAGAAAAAACTAACCTAAAATGCATCCCTGGGGTAGCTCTTGACCCAAAGTTTTACGGTTTATCGAAATTACATAAACAATGTATTCCCTTAAAGTCAATTGCAGCATGTATGAAAGCCCCTATGCTTCCAATATTTGGAAAGTTTGTTTCTTTATTAGCTACGCAATTGGACTAAAAATGAAGATATTTATAGAAATTTGCGATTAGCTATGGCTAAGTTTGTTAAAGACGAGCTATTTTCTTGTGAAACGTCACAAAATAAAAAAAAATGTCAAATGTTTCTTTATGTGCTATGCAATTGGACTAAAAATTAAGATATATATAGACAGTTTCGATTAGCTATGGCTAAGTTTGTTAAAGACGAGCTATTTTCTTGCGAAACCACACAAAATATGAAAAAATATCTAATGTTTCTTTATTAGTTGCGCAATTGGACTAAAAATGCAGATATTTATAGACATTTTTGATTAGCTATTAGTAAGTTTGTTAAAGACGAGCTGTTTTCTTGTGGAACCACACAAAATCAGAAAAAATTTTAAATGTTCCTAATTAGCTACGCAATTGGACTAAAAATGAAGAAATTATACACAGTTTCAATTAGCTATGGCTAAATTTGTTAAAGACGAGCTATTTTCTTGCGAAAACCCACAAAATTTGCTCCGGTTCTTCCAACACAGATGAAGTAAATTTTATTAGGGAAACAATGAAATTTTCAACGTTTCGTGAACGTCTGCAAACTGTTTCTAGCCATGAATTTTAGCATATCGATCAAAAATGTGCTTTAAAAATATAGGTTTCGAAGTGTATAATTTTTATAGTTACGAAAATTTCATTTAATATGGATTTATTGGTGGATGTTTGCATGAATAGCTGATGCGCTAAGGTTCGTAAATACAAAAGTCATAATTTGGAAACATTTTAGGTCATGGGGGGACTTTAAAAAATAATGGGGTAACATTCTAAATGCCATATTTGAAAATGTTAGGTAAAAAGTAACAGAATTGGACGTTCAAAACATTCACTTGTCTAAATCCTGAAAGATGAGGTCAATGTTGACGTTCTGCTAGCTTTTTTCTTACACATTTCTAACTCTTAATTTGAGCCTCTATATTGAAAATTAGGGGGTGTCCTAAAAAAAAAGTTGGAATGGTGGGAAAGGGTCTTGTGGGCTGGGGAGAGGTGGCCCCTGGAGGTTGAGGTCCATTAGAGTCATTGATGATTCATACTCATAATTATCTCACTAATCCAATATTGTGTACTCGTCTATTATAGCGACCACATAGTTTCACCACAAATCATCCTCTAAAATTTCTCAAACTGTTTCACCCAAAAATCCCTAAATTGTCGATTAATTTGGTTCGAACAAATAATCCCCTAAAAGTAATTTCCTAATGTCCCTTTGTTTCGGTATCCTTTTGTGATGTAAGAGAAATCTTAAGTAAATCCATTGAGCTTAGATATAGGTGTCAATGATCCTGTTCCCGTTAGACACGCTCTTATCTGGCAATGATGTAAACTTCTGTCTGTATTCAATAGGCATAGAAACATCTATGAAACATCAAATCACATAACCGTCAAACCACATAACCATGAAACAGCCCTCATAACCCTCAAACAACAAAACCATGAAACATCATCAATATAGCATAACATCTCTTATCTGGCAATGTTGTAAACTCCCGTCTGTACCTGGCAATGTTGAAAACTTCTGTATGTATTAAATAGGTATAGAAACATCAAATCACATAACCATCAAACCAAATAACCATGAAACAGTACTCAGAACCATCAAACAATAAAACCATGAAAATCTTATTTGGCAATGATGTAAACTTCTGTCTGTATTCAATAGACATAGAAACATCAAACCACATAACCATCAACAAACAGAACAGAACTAAGAAACAACATCAAACCACATAACAATGAAACAATATAACCATCAAACCACATAAACCTCAAACCACATAACCAACAAACAGGTTTAGAAAGAGATGCGATCTTTTATGTACAGGGATTCTTGGCATCTGATTGGTCTAGAAATAGCACTTTTATCAAGGACATTAAATCTCGTCCCAAGTTTTAACCAAGGACATTAAATCTCGTCCAGGGTTTTACCAAAGACATTAAATCTCTTCTATGCCCATATATGGATGTAAGTTTAGTACCTTCTGACCCATTCCTACTCATAATACACAAGTAACAAAACGCCTTCCCCTACAGAAATCAAAAAAATAAAACTCAAATAAAATTCTCAAATTTGGGAAGCCTTCTTTTCCACAGGGGAGGGGGCATTTTCCGGGGGGTACAGTATTTGGACAGTTTGAAGTCAAAAAACAATTCTTTCTAGGTATATAGGTGTGTTCTGAAATTTTACACAGCGTAAACTTGAGTGAGTGGCGCATAATACAGAAGTACCAAAATTCCATCCCCCTACGGAAAAAAAAACTCAAATGAAATTCTCAAATTTGGAAAGCCTTATCTTCCACAGGGGGCCATTTTTTTGTGGGGGGGGGGATGGGTATTTTCCGGTGGGGTATTTTCCGCGGGGGTTTATTTTCCAGGTGTTGTATTTTCCGGGGGACTATTGTCTTCGGGGGTATTTTCCGGGGATTTTTTTCCACGGGGGTATTTTCCGGGGGGTATTTTCCGCAGGGGGTATTTTCCGGGAGGTATTTGCCGGGGGGGGGGGGGTTTTCGCCTAGAGCCGTTTTGCGTTATTGAATAGATCAGAGCTCAACAAAGAAAGATTAGATCGAAAATAAATACTAGCTACTTCAGCTCTTGTAGCACAAAGGAAAATAAAGGTGCAATATGGCCAGGGTTGCTACCCCTAGTGATTTATCACTATTTCTAGTGATTTTGTATATTGCCTAAACAACAAATTCACTAAAATTACGAAGAAAATCCCTAAATCAACCGAAAATCACTAAAATCTAGTTATTTTTTGTCACCGGCCGGCAACCCTGAATATGACTATGGCAGGCGTATCTTATACTTATTTGTCGTCTCGTCTAATTCTTTCATTGATTGTTTCTTTTTAATTGCGCTTTCTCTCTCTTGTCTATTCTAACTCAGCCTTTACACTTTTTTTTGTGTGGGAACGGGCTATAAATAAACAGGGGTGAATCTCCAGAATTTTTATTGGGGGGGGGGGGGGCAAGAGGGGTCCATATCTGGAGAGTCAAAGGGCATGGGATGTATAATTTTTTTTTTATGTATAAACACATAAAAAAATTATATTTTTTTTAGCCCTACTCATGTTAATTTCTGTTCGTTTTGTGTTCGACTCGGTTATTTATTGTAATTTCTGTTTGTTTTGGTTTTTATTTATTTATCAATACTGATTTGTGGTAGTTTCACGCTTGGTAGGTTATTTGATTTTATTTTTGCTCTTTTTTTGTTTAATGGAGTTCTTTACTTTTCTTTGAAAAACTTATTTTGTTAAATTTTTTTTTTAAAATTCATTTCTATTTGTTTTATATTGACACAGTCTTTTCAGGGAAAAAGAAAATAACACTTAAAATCTTTTCTTTTTTTAAGACTTTATAGTTTGGCCTGCTATTTGTGTGCTGGAGAAAAATTTTCAGCAACTTTTAACCACATACACTCTTCTAAAAATCTAGACCCAAACAATAGTGTTTAATTTAGTTTCATACCTCCTCTAGTTGACCTGAAATAGAAAACTTGAAACCTTTCGCAAAAAAATCTGTTTACTTTCTTTAATAGCTTGGATACACTTACGCTATTTTGATTTGGTTAAATTTTAAGAGCAGAAGC
Source organism: Artemia sp. Qi Xiang Cuo (assembly GCF_049724085.1). Lineage (NCBI taxonomy): Eukaryota > Metazoa > Arthropoda > Branchiopoda > Anostraca > Artemiidae > Artemia > Artemia sp. Qi Xiang Cuo. The sequence goes on along the minus strand of NC_142794.1, from coordinate 70,615,217 downwards.
AGCCCCGAAAGTTTGAACATAATACTCTCAGTCGTTTTTGGGGTACTGCTGAGATGCCTTATTGGGAATTAGCATTAACCCAGTGCATTTTGATTTAATCTTAAGGCAACATTTAGCTTTTAAACATAATGGGCAAGTGGGAGGATGGGCGTGGGAGGGGGACTAGTTGCCCACCAATCACTTTCGACTATTAAAAAGGGCATGATTCCTTTCTATTTTTATTCTAATGAGCCCTTTTCTAAGTTCCTACGACAACGTCTTCGATATGAAGTGCGCTGGTCAAAAAAAAAAAAAAAAAAAAAAAAAAAAAAAAAAAAAAATACATTGTACCCCGATCGATCTTTACTATATAAATGTAAGGCCTTCCAATCGCTTTAGACAATTGAATGCTCCCAGGGCATAAATTACAACCCTTGCCCTGAGGGCTGCGAGGGAGTTGTCATCCTCAAAGACCTAATTTCCAGAACTTTCCACTACGTTAAACAAAACGGCTAACTCAAAATTTTGATTGGATGTGTTTGGGGAAATGGTGGGTTTGAGAGGAGGGTTACTTGCCCTTCAATCACTTTTGACTATTAAAAAGGGCACTAGCCCTTTCAATTTCCAATCAAATGAGCCCTTTTGAAGTTTGTATAAAAAGCCTTACATGCCCCCAAGGCATAACTTATAGTCTTTGCCCTGAGGGATGTAGGGGGGGGGTGGTCATCCTCAAACACCTAATTTTCAGAACTTTCGACTACGTTGAACAAAATTAATATCTCAAAATTTTGATTTGATGTGTTTGGGAAAATGGTGGACGTGAGAGGGGGGGTTAGTTGCTCTTCAATCACTTTCGAATATTAAAAAGGGCTTTACCGATTTCAATTTTAAATTGAATGAGCCATTTTTGAAGTTTCTAAGACAACTCTTTCTATAAAAACCTCATATGCCCCCAGGGCATATGAGGTTTGTCAGGAGGGCTGTCAGGATATGAGGTGTTTGAGGAGGAGGGGTTGTCATCCTCAAAGACCCAATTTCCAGAACTTACAATTACGTTGAACAGAATGGCTATCTAAAAATTTTGATTGGATGTGTTTGGATAAATGGTAGGCGTGAGAGGAGAGTTAGTAGCCGTCTAATCACTCTCCACTATTAAAAATGGCACTAGTCCTTTCAATTTCCAATCGAATGAGCCTTTTTTCAAGTTTCTACAACAAAGCTTTCAATAAAAACCTCATATGCCCCCGGGACAAAACTTAAAACACTTTCCTTGAAGACTGTTGGGGGAGTGTCCGACTACTAAAAAGGGCACTTTTAGCCGTTTGAATTTCCAATCGAATGAGCCCTTTTTGAAGTTTCTGCGACAACACTTTCTATAAAAACCTTGTTTGTCCCCAGGACATAACTTACAACCCTTGCCCTGAGGGCTGTGGGGGAGTGCCATCCTCAGAAACATAATTTCTATCTGGAAATCAACTACACTGAACAAAATGGCTATCTCAAAATTTTGATTGTATGTGTTTCGGGAAATGATGGGCGTGGCAGGGGTGTTAGTTGTCTTCCGATCACTTTCGACTATTAAAAAGGGCCCAAGCCACTCCAATTTCCAATTGAATGAGTCCTTTTCGAAATTTCTACGACATTTCTGACTTCTTCGATAGAAAGTGCCCTGATCAAAAGAAAAAAAATACATTGTGCCAACATCTTCCTTATATGCCCCCAGGGCATAACTTAAAAACCTTGCCCTGAGGGCTGTGGGGGAGTGTTCTCCTCAAAAACATAATTTCTATCTAGAAATCAACTACGTCGAACAAAATGGCTACCTCAAAATTTTGATTTGACATGTTTGGGAAAATGGTGGGCGTGGGAGGGGTGTTAGTTGCCTTCCAATCACTTCCGACTATTAAGAAGGACACTAGCCGTTCCAATTTCCAATCGAATGAGCCTTTTCCAAGTTTCTATGACAACTCCTTCGGTACGAAGTGCCCTGGTATAGAAAACAAGAAAAAAAAATAATAATACACTGTGCCAACATCGTCCTTTACTTCGGCAGCACGATTGCGCTGCCTACGATAAAGAGCAGATCCTGGTATGTGTAGAATTGAATAGGAAATTGGGAAATCACCATTTCCTTGTTATGTGCATCAGTGGGCCCGATAAGATGTTATTTATTCTTGGTATAAATGATGCATTTTATGGGAACGGGGAGCCTGATACTAATTTTATGTTGGACTGGCCTCTGGTCCGTATATCTTGTGGATCCCTTGGATTATCTGTTCAAAAATCGTTAGTGTCTTAAATGTTGTGTATTTTGCATTAGAGTATTATTGTATTTGTTTATTTTATGCGACAATTAGTCCCAGTAGCCTATTTATATAGCCAGACTCTGTACTGTTCTGTGTTAGATGAATAAAAGTATTATGTTATAGCCAACCTCTCTACAATCTTATTTTAGTCCCTCGAATAATCCCAGCTGGTACGCCAAATAAGTCAGGTCAGCCTTAAGGCACGCTACCAAAGTTTATTTACCTTAGGACCATAATTATCTCCCCTATAAAGGGAGTAATAAGGTATCAACGAGAACTTCACTTTACAACTTTAAACTCACTTTACCACAGCTGGTGGCAGTCGGAAAAACAGGGTCGAGAGGACTGAATAAAAATTGTATATTGGAACAGAAATGGATTTACTAGATGAAAACTTGACTGTCCTATCAACAGTGGTTGAAATTGCCAAGATTATAACGCAATACGCGGGGATTTCAAATGCCGATGAATTTATCGAAAAATTGAAAATTTTCAACGAATTAACCGAGTCGTTTGACGATAAGGTCGAAGAGCAAAGCGTTGCAGCGATATTAAAGGGAAGCGCCCTTAAACACTTTTAGGCGATTAAGGGAAAAGAGCCCAAGGACATTAGCACTAGTAAGATCAGTAAAATCAGTAAAAATTAGTAGCATCTTTCTGAATTGAGTTTTGGCTGATTAATTCATCGTTTTAATGATCCAGACTTTTTGTTTCAATGTTTTGAAAATTTTTAATTAATCTTTTAAAAATAAGGCTGGACTAGTTAATATTATAATCATCTATTATACAGTTTGAAAATGGTGGATATAACAAGCTCAGGCTATTAAATGGGTTATCATGATCAAGTTCAGGGCTACCATATAGATTAACTACTATTAGCCATTCTTCTACTATCCCCAAAGTTCTCGGAATCTGGTCCATTTAAAAGATTTTTTTCGAAGTATTCCTGAAAATAAACGTTCGTAAGCTTACGTTAATGCAAATTTTTATCGTTAATTTTCGTGTAGATGTCGGAAAACACAACTTTCAAATGGAGTGTATTTGGGTAAATCCTGGAAAATTCGGGATTGTCAAACCACTCGAGTAGTCCTCATTCTCCTTGCCTTTATCTCTGAATTAAATAAAAAAACAAGTTTTTTCAACTGAAAATTAGGAGCAACATTATAAGTACTTTTCATTCAAAATCAAGGGCCCTTTGTTTGAGTAGTATTTCCCAAAGAATCATAGCAAAACGTCAAACTTTAACGTAAAGAGCGAGGGTTGGGGATAGGGTAGCCCCATTTTCACATAACGAATAGTTTCTGTCCGGTTTAACTTTGCTCATTACTTTCGGTTGAAAAAAAACTGTTTTTTTCAATTAATTTCTGACTGTTTTCAAACCATGCCAGGAAATCCCTTCCTTCTCCCCTCCCAAGTAAAATTTCCCCTGAAGAATTCCCCGGAAGCTTTTCTCCCCATGAAAATTCTCCCTATGGAAAATCCCCCTCTGTACCATGAGTAAGATGCGATGTATTTAAAATACCAAAATAAAGTTCCTTCTTTCTAAAGATAATTCCGATTTTCTATAATTAAGTTAAACCTAGTTTCAAAAGTCCTTAATCAGCAAAGAGAAAAAGTGCAATCACCCAGACAAAGAATGGCGCTATCCAGGCTTAAGATTTCGCTAAGAAAAAAATATGCTACGTACAATATTTCTAAGAAAGTTTAAATGGCAAAAACTGTGTGAACGCCTGAATCATCAGGAATATTTAAAAGAAATTGTTGGACGAAAGATTTACATCCTTGGTCCTCTCGGGCCAATGGTGAGCCAGTCCTCATGGCGCAGGACTGAAAAGCTATGTTTGATGGTGGCGTAGAAGTGTTTTTTAAGATTATTAACAGATCAGAGTTAAGATCATTCAGACAAAATTATTATACTCTTCCATCTCGGTCACCATTACTGTCATTTGAAGTGACCTTTTGCTGTGCATCTAAACGTGTAAGTTCAACAAAGCTATTGCCTTTTTATCTGTGTTTATTTCATTTATATGTCTGCGTCTAGTCTAATAATAGGTAATTAGTTCGTATTTCTCCAAGGTAAACGCTCCCCAAAGGAATCTGATCTCCAGATAGCTCGAGAAAAAAGAGGCCACATTTATATGTCTACATATTCAATTTTCTCTCATTAATTGAGAGCGGCGCTAGCCTAGTTGACACAATCTCTAGCGTTATAAGCGGCGCTATTGGAGAAATTTCTATCGCTACAAATATCAATCTTTTTATCGCTACACCCTCCTCATAGAAAAATACCCCGCAAAATTTCCGTATATTTCCCAACAACAAATACTATATATAGATAGATAGATTTATTCACACGAAAATCCTATTGGTGAAACACAACAAACAAGCAGAATATACAACATCCAATCACACACTGACAAAACGCTAGAACTTATTATTCAAGAAATTTTCACGATGCTTCATGCCTACCCATACCTCGATGCTTTATTTATTGATGCTGATTTGTGGTAGGTGTATTCTTGGTAGATTATTTGATTCTATTTTGTTCATTTTGGGTTTAATAGAGTTCTTTACTTCTTTTTGCAAAATTTATTTGCGGATAATTTTTTTTTAATTAATAAATAGAAAAAGGAAAATGCTACCATTTAAAATTGCTGAAAACTAAGTTCCTAGCTGTATTTGCCACCCCACAGAAATTTTATGACAGGACTGAGGATGACCTGTCTTGTCCTTTTCAACTCTGCGCTGGTAGACATGGGAATGTAACATATTAGCTGTATAGAGAAACATTGTAATTAATTCCTACTCCCCCTTTCTCTTTCAATATTTATCTGAAGTTCATTAAGAGTCTGCAGTTTGCCCACTAAAATGTACTTTTTTAGGAATCTACCCTACCCCCACCTAAACAATGACTCACTCCCCCTGCTCATTATAGCTGATACGCAATTACAGATCACCAAACGTAGTATAATTTCATTACAAATAAAGCGAATCAACTTGGTTAAATCCCGTACTACCACCGTATGTATTTACTTCTTTTGCAACCGGGAAGTCTAAAATATAGTTAGGCCTATTGATACTTTTAGATCAATTAGCTTCTCAGGATTTTAAATTGATTGCAAATCCATCCTCTTCGGGGTAAAGTCGTAGTTTGGTGCCCTAAACCACCTAAACTGTGATCCAACCACCACTGCTATTTTGACATCTGCCCCCCCCCTCCGGGAAAATTTTCTGCTGGCACCCTTGTTCCATTTCACTCCCTTCTATTAGAATCGGGAGTGTCAGAGCCTTTTCAAATTTCTGCAAAATAAATAAAATAATAATTGAATCAAATTACAACACCATAATGCTGTTTTGTTTTCACCCCAATTTCGTGTTTCTATGCCTGAAGGCCATATTTTTTAATATATGGAAACTTTAACTTTGAATGAACTTTGAATTAGAAACTTTAACTTTGAATGAACACAGGATTAGAGCCATCTATCTAAAAAATAAGATCTAAGACACATATCTAAAAGATGCGTCATTCGTTGAGAGTAATTTTACAGTCGCCAAAGGAGCTATTGAGTTTCCTAGAGTTGAAAAACGAGTGAAAAAAAAACAGACGATTAATTTCTAAAGGTTTTCCAAGATTGAAAAGCCTACAAAAAGATAGGATTTTCCTATCATACTTATTTACTGATTCACATACCTATTTCCTCAGTTATTCATTTCGATTATTCAGTTTCATCAGCTAAGAACTGTATTGTCGTCTAATTAGTAATAGATTAAAATGAATTATTATAGATCTAAATATGAAAATTTCCTTCAATTAGTACTGCTATCATCATAGTCAATTGCGGATTCTGCCATTTAATAAATCTTACTAATAAATTTTAGTATCGTCGCCAATGCTTGAAATTTTAAATTTCGACGCATTTGACTGACATATAAAGAAGTACAAGTCACTGTTTAACAATAGGAATTCCGTTAGTTGCTACAGTGCCCAGTTTCAGAAACCTCTGTTAACCCTAATTGTATGATAAATAGTTATATATAAAACAGACAAATAATTAACATATTTAATATTTTCTAAGTTTCTTATTCACTTAATGAATTTATTGAACAATTTAATTAAGCAATCAAGTGAACAATATATCTGAACTAAAAACTATATAGTAACTTTTGGTATTACATATTTGAATTATTAACATACTAATTGATTATTTTTGAACCTTATTGATTTATTATTAACCCTTTCAGTCCCGAATTTTAAGAAAGTTGGTAGGATTTTTTTTAATAGTCATTTCCGAGAGAGAAAAATGCGCTCTTTCTAGTGGTGTAACTTGCATCTTTGCATCACCGCTTGGTGGTGCAGAAAAAATATGTCCTCATATGTGGACGGTGGGAATTAGGGTTTCTAATTTTTCACAATTTCCAGCAGAATTATTTGCGAACAAAAGTATCATCTATTTATTTTCAATTACAAAACACTGACACTTTTTTGACAGTGAAAACATTTTTTTGACAGTGTTTTTTTCACTGTCTAAATAAATGGATTTATCCCCATTTGGAAATTTATTCTTTTGTGATAGAACGGCAGTGTGGTCTAAGAAGGGAATGCCTACTTAAAGGTGTTACGTCACGATACGCATCATCTCGGAAATCCGAAATCTGTGAATAATCTGTGATTAACGGTATAAGAAATTACTTCTGCTGCCATCCTATCAAACTCTTCGTGTTTGTAAATTCGTGTTCGTGAACTGTAGTTAAGGTGTGGCTCGGTCCAATAGTAACCGAAACTCTAAAAAATAGATTTTTGATAACAATAGATACATCTTTAGGTTCATTAAGTTTATTGTTGCCCATCAAAAGCTAGGAGCCTGGGATAATTTGCCTGATTCCTGAAAAACAGGGGAGGAGAAACACCCTAACAAGTCAAGCGATATTAGCATAAACCCCAACATCAGATTCAGCATATCAGAGAATCCTACTGTAGAGATTTGAAGCTCCTATCTACAACAATGCGTTTTATTTTATTACTTTAAGCGTATTTATTTTATTATGCGTATTTATTTATTTTATAAAAATACGTATTTATTTTATTTATTACTCCTACTGTCACCCTATCAAACTCTTCGTCCCACAGTCTCCGGGGGAAGGGATTAAATTTATAAACTTTGCCCTGTGTTTACATATTATAGTATTGGTCATTGGGAAGTATACGGACGTTTTCAGGGGAATTTTTTATGGTGGTGAGGGGTCGGGGGGAATGGGTTAAGTGGGAAGATCTTTCCACGGAGGAATTTTTCATGGGGGAAGGGAATTTTCCATGAAGGGGGTGCAGGATTTCCCAGCATCATTTAAAAAAAACAAGTTTTTTCAACTTAAAGTAAGGAGCAACATTAAAACTTAAAACAAACAGAGATTATTACGTATATGAGGGGTACTTCCCCTCCTCAATGCCTCGCTCTTTACTCTAAAGTATTTTTAGTACTTCCAAAAGAGCTATTTATTCTAATTAAACGGCCTTTGTGATTCAGGGATCATTCTTAAAGAATTGGAACAAAATTTGAACTTTACCGTAAAGAGAGAGGTATTGACGAGGGGAGAACCACCTCATATACGTAATAATTTCTGTTGGTTTTAAGTATTAAGGTTGATCCTTACTTTCAGTTGAAAAAAACTTGTTTTTATTTAATATTGAAATATATCGAAGCATTTTTGAGTGCAATATACGCATGCGGCCAGTTGGTAAAATAATTAAAAAACAAGTTTTTTCAACTGAAAGTAAGAGCAACATTAAAACTTAAAACGAACTGAAGTGATAACGTATATGAAGGGGGTGCCCCCTCGTCTGTAACTCGTTCTTTACGCTAAATTTGTTTTAGTACTAATAAAAGAGCTTTTTATTCTAATTAAATGGCGTTTGTGATTCAGGAGTCATTCTTAGAGAATTCGGACAAAATTTGAACCCCCCCCACATACGTAATAATTTCTGTTCTTTTTAAGTTTTAATGTGGCTCCCTACTTTCAGTTGAAAAAACAGGTTTTTTAAATTTAATTCACAGATAGGAGCTTTAAATCTCCACAGTGGGGTTTGCGGATGCGTTGAATCTTATGTTGTGATTTGCATTAGGATTTTTTTACTTTTAGGGTGTGTTTCCCCCGTTTTCGGATATCAGGCAAATTTTCTCAGGCTCGTAGCCTTTTATGGTTAACACTAACCTTAATGAGACTATGGAGCCAGCATAATAAGCCTATTCGTTTAATATAACTATTGATTTGAGAATTCCGTTTTTTGGAGTTTTGGTTACCATTGTGGCGCATTGATCCTTACTTACAGCTCGTTACCAAAAACTGCTTGATTAGAGGAAACCCCTCCTCGCTATGCAGGTATTTCTAGAGGTATATAAATTTTGAAGGAATAGATTAATTATAAACGCCTAAAAATGCTTGAAGATATGGATCTCTTAGGTGTTTTTGAGTATTTTTTCCAGTATTTCCCTATGTATACTACTTTGTAGTCGAGTATACTACTTTCCACAATGGTGCAGATTTTGTTTGGTTTATAATAATATAGACGTTGAGTTGTTCAGTATTTGTTTAATTAAAAAAAAAAAAAAATTAAAATTCTTAATACATATCCAACAATCTAGAAGCAGCCATCTTTTTTGATGCGATAACAGAAGAGGGCGGTTAGATCTGGGGAACCTAAACTAGAACACAAAGATAATACTGTATTTTCTTCTTCTTCTACAATCACATCTCTTTTTTCTCTTTTCACTTACTGTCTAGCTACTGATGGGGATGTTTTCTCTTGCACTTATTTAAAACAAAACCAGAGCAAGTTCATATAATATCGAACAATTTTTCAGATGCTGTACCAGCTTCCAGTCCTCAATTGTCCAAACTATAACTCTAAGCTAAAACTCTAGACTAAAACTCTAGAATAAATCTCTAAACTAACGCTCTAAAATAAAACTCTAAACTAAAACTCTAAACTAAAACTCCAAACTGAAGCTCAAAACTAATACTCCTAATTAAAACTCTAAACTAATACTCTAAACTAAAACTCTAAACTAAAGCTAAAGTAATCATCTAAACTAATAAGCTAAACTCTAACTCAAAACTTAAACTCTAAACTAATACTCTAAACTAAATCTCTAAACTAATACTCAAAACTAAAACTCTAAACTAAAACTCTAAACTGAAATTCTAAACTAAAACTCTAAGCTAAAACTCAAAACTAATACTCTAGTCTAAATCAATACTCAAAACCAAAACTCTTAACTGACACACTAAACTAATACTGTAAACTATAAATTAAAACTAAAAATTTAAAGTAAAAATCTAAAGTAATAATGGGAACCGATATTCTTATCCGAAATTATTAACTAAAACTCGTAAATAATATTCAAAAATTAAAATCTAACCAAAACTTTAAAATTTTCTTAAATAATACTCTAAACTAAAACTAAACTATAACTAAACCGAAACTCTAAACTAATACTCTAGGCTAAAACTGTAAACTAAAACTCCAAACTGAAATTCTAAACTGAAATTCTAAACTAATACTCTAAACTAAAACTCTAAACTAAAATTAAAGTAATACTCTAAACTAATGATCTAAACTAAAACTCAAAACTAAAACTCTAAAGTAATACTCTAAACTAAATTTATAAACTAAAATTCAAAACTAATACTCTAAACTGAAACTCTAAACTAAAACTCAAAACTAAAACTCTAAACTAATAATCCAAACTAAAACTGTAAAGTAAAACTCTAAACTGAAATTCTTAACTAAAACTCTAAACTTATACTGTAAACTAATACTCTAAACTAATGCTCGAAACTCAAACTGCAAACTAATACTGTAAAGTAATACTCTAAAGTAAAACTCTAAACTGAAATTCTAAACTGAAACTCTAAACTAATAATCTAAACTAATACTCTAAACTAATGCTCTAAACTCAAACTAAACCAAACTAAACTAAAACTCTATGCTAAAACTCTAAGCTAATACTCTAAACTAAAATTCTAAAGTTAAATTCTAAACTAAAACTCTAAACTAAAACTGATACATGTGACTTAAAACTTTCAATTTGCTAGTTTACAATGGGATATCCACGCAATTGATTTCCTGCTAAACTTTGACACAATTGAGTCCTTCTCATAAATAAGCCTGCCAAATATTTTAGGTGTGTCACCACTGACAATTTTAGTAGGAACTTCTTGTCCTTTTTCGGCCACTCACTGCAATATGTTGGCTTATCATCAACAAGACATTGGTGTAGACATTTTAGACGGTGTACATTAAGGAATCCCCGTCTTAATCGAAGGGATTTGGAGCTGCTGAGCATCCGAACTTTTTGTAAATTTCCGAAAGTTCGGAAAAGTTAATGAAAAAGTCGTACTTCCGGCGGAATCATCAACCAGAATGGAATAAGCGTTTGATACTCCCTTAAAAGCATCATTAACTTCTTCCAATGATTCTGGATTTTTGTAAGGGTGCAGTTTTAGTGACATCTTTCGGTAGGACTTTTTAATATCTTCTTTTGTCGCGTTTGAAGGCAATCCAAGAACCGAGTAAAAATCCCTCTGTCTTTGGTTTTTTTTTGTTACTCTTGATCTTTAGAGGAAGACGGCCTAGCTCCAAAACTTACTCTCTTAGCTCCTTTTGAGTTACTTCCTGATGAATTTGAAAACCTTTTTTCTTCTTCATAGGGGCCCTCTTTTTTCTTTCTCGGCTGTTTTCTTTGTTTTTTTTTCACTAATAGAGGAGTTATCCGTCTTTAAACCATATTTTTGGCGCTTTCTCCTTTTTTTTTGCGTTTTTTCAAGTTAGAATCTTCATTTTAAAGTCGGGGAGTTTAACAGGGTGCCAATTTATAGCTAAAAAATGTTACAGCTTTTCCGGTTTTGTCTGAGAAGCATTCTCTTGACGCTGCTTTTATTCTGGCTTGGTTTTTTGCTCTTCCTCCTAAAAGCTTCCTGTTGTCAGGTGTTTTTTCCATTGGCTCTGGCTCGGCAGTAGAGTCATTGACTTTCACTTCATCTGTCACCCCTTCTGTAGGGAGGGGGGGGGAGGCAGCTGCCCCCCCCCCCCCTAGACCTTCAAATTTACATTAGATATGGCTGAAAAAGCAGATGGTTTGGAAAAAGCAGTTGATAAAACTCCATCACACTATCGACTGCCCCCCCTAGACAATATGCTGCCTACGCCCATGGCCATGTAGGTTTCTGCCGTAATACCTTCTTTTTAAAATTCAATTATTCACTATGGTAATTACTAGCTATCGCTGTAATCTGCATTACAAACATGAAAAAGCTTTTGGCTTTTTCTTAGTTGGAATAGTAAGAGACAAACCTTAGTATGAGTAGTATGTTACCTTATATTTTGCGTAGGTTATGTTTCATTCTGTGTTATTTGCGGCCTTTACGTTCCCTGGCACCTTTCCATAGCAGATTACTAGACTGAATATTGCTACTATTGTCAATTGAATATGGAATTATACAAAACCTACCAGACAAGTTTCCGGGCCAACCATACATGTTTCTGGGTCAATCAGACAAGTTTCTGGGTCAACTATAAGTTTCTGGGCCTTTACGTTCCATGGCACCTTTCCAGAGCATGTACCTATGGATTTGGGGCCTTTACGTTCCTTCCTGCTATAGCAAGGCTGGTTTGGTGAGTATAATCTGGTTTGGTGGGTATAGTCTGGTTTGGTGGGTATAGTCTGGTTTAGTTTTTCAAAGAGAGTGAGTATTCGACATTTTTGCAAAAAGGGATAAGGAATTCGCAAATTGGACACTATGAACGATATTAATTAATGTTTTGCATAATAGGAGTGTGAATGATTCTAATTAGTGATTGTATGAAGGTGGGGAAAAAAAGGATTAAACTGATTAACAGTTAAGTTAACCGCGAAGGGGTTGTTAACTCAGGTAATTTGTTATAAATTTGAAACAACATCAGTCTACGAAAATGACTAACGACGATAGAATGACATTGTGAGTTGACCTAGCTTTACCTCTCCGATGTGTCAATTTTGGAGGGAAAATCAAAAATACTCAGAATCAAAAATAAATGGGATCTGCCTCAAGGGGAAGGCTCAGAGGGCCTTCATTCCCCCATTTCTGAGGGCAGAGGAGGGGGGGGGGGAGGGTGAATTTTGGAGGGAAAACCAAAAATACTCAGAATCGAAAATAAACGGGATCTGCCTCAAGGGCAAGGCTCAGAGGCCCCTCCTTCCCCCATTTCTGAGGGCAGGGGAGGGGGAAAGGGTCAATTTTGGAGGGAAAACCAAAAATGCTCAGAATCAAAAATAAAGGGGATCTGCCTCACGGGCAAGGCTCAGAGTCCCTTCGTTCCCCAATTTCTGAGGGCAGGGGAGGGGGGAGGGTCAATTGCGGAGGGAAAAACAAAAAAGCTCACAAATGAAAATAAATGAGCTCTGCCTCAAGGGGAAGGCTCAGAGGCCCCTTCTTCCTCCATTTCTGAGGGCAGGGGGAGGGGGAGTCAATTTTGGAGGGAAAACCAAAAATACTCAGAATCAAAAATAAATGGGGATCTGCCTCAAGGGGAAGGCTCAGAGGCCCCTCCTTCCCCCATTTCTGAGGGCAGGGAAGAGGGGGAGTCAATTTTGGAAGGGAAAACCAAAAATACTCAGAAAGTTCATTTTGAATTTCCTTCATTGAAATGCAAGAGTTGGAGTATTTCAGTAGTGTTTTGTTGTGCTCAGGGGAGGCTCCTCAAGGGGAAGGCTCAGAGGCCCTTCATTCCCCCATTTCTGAGGGCAGGGGAGGGGGGAGGGGGAGGGTCAATTTTGGAGGGAAAACCAAAAATACTCAGAATCGAAAATAAACGGGATCTGCCTCAAGGACAAGGCTCAGAGGCCCTTCCTTTCCCCATTTCTGAGGGCAGGGGAGGGGGGGGAGGGTCAATTTTGGAGGGAAAACCAAAAATGCTCAGAATCGAAAATAAATGGGATCTGCCTCATGGGCAAGGCTCAGAGGCCCTTCGTTCCCCAATTTCTGAGGGCAGGGGAGGGGGGAGGGTCAATTTTGGAGGGAAAATCAAAAATCCTCAGAAACGAAAATAAAAGGGATCTGCCTCAAGGGCAAGGCTCAGAGGCCCCTCCTTCCACCATTTCTGAGGGCAGGGGGGAGGGGGAGTCAATTTTGGAGAGAAAACCAAAATACTTAGAATCTAAAATAAACGGGATCTGCCTCATGGGTAAGGCTCAGAGGCCCTTCGTTCACCCATTTCTGAGGGTAGGGGAGGGGGAGGGTCAATTTTGGAAGGGAAAACCAAAACAAAATCAGAAAGTTCTTTTGAATTTCCTTCATTGAAATGCAAGAAATGGAATATTTCAGTAGTGTTTTGTTGTGCTTTACCTTGTCATAGTTAAATTCTCTTAATTTTTCAAAGTTCATTTTGAATTTCTTTCGTTGAAATGCAAGAGTTGGAATATTTCAGTAGTGACTTGTTGTGATACCTTGTCACAGCTACATTCTCATGATTTTTCGAAGTTCATTTTGAATTTCTGTCGTGAAATGCAAGAGTTGGAATATTTCAGTAGTGACTTGTTGTGCTTTACCTTGTCACAGTTACATTCTCTTGATTTTTCGAAGTTCATTTTGAATTTCTGTCGTAAAATGCAAGAGTTGGAATATTTCAGTAGTGACTTGTTGTGCTTTACCTTGTCACAGTTATATTCTCTTGATTTTTCTAAATTCATTTTGAATTTCTCTCGTAAAATGCAAGAGTTGGAATATTTCAGTAGTGTTTTGTTGTGCTTTACCTTGTCACAGTCACATTCTGTTGATTTTCATAGTTCATTTTGAATTTCTTTCATTGAAATGCCATAGTTGGAATATTTCAGTAGTGTTTTGTTGTACTTTACCTTGTCACAGTTACATTCTCTTAATTTTTCAAAGTTCATTTTGAATTTCTTTCGCGAAGTGCAGGAATTGGAATATTTCAGTAGTGTCTTGTCGTGGTTTACCTTGTCACAGCTACATTCTCATGATTTTTCAAATTTCATTTTTAATTTATGTCTTGAAATGCAAGAGTTGGAATATTTCAGTAGTGACATGTTGTGCTTTACCTTGTCACAGTTACAGTCTCTTGATTTTTCGAAGTTCATTTTGAATTTCTGTCGTAAAATGCAAGAGTTGGAATATTTCAGTAGTGTTTTGTTGTACTTTACCTTGTCACAGTTACATTCTGTTGATTTTCATAGTTCATTTTGAATTTCTTTCATTGAAATGCAAGAGTTGGAAAATTTCACTAGTGTTTTGTTGTGCTTTACCTTGTCACAGTTACATTCTCTTAATTTTTCAAAGTTCATTTTGAATTTCTTTCGTGAAATGCAAGAATTGGAATATTTCAGTTGTGTCTTGTCGTGTTTTACCTTGTCACAGCTACATTCTCATGATTTTTCAAAATTCATTTTGAATTTCTGTCGTGAAATGCAAGAGTTGGAATATTTCAGTAGTGACTTGTTGTGCTTTACCTTGTCACAGTTACATTCTCTTTATTTTTCGATGTTAATTTTTAATTTCTTTCGTAAAATGCAAGAGTTGGAATATTTCAGTGGTGACTTGTTGTGCTTTACCTTGTCACAGTTACATTCTCTTGATTTTTCGAAGTTCATTTTGAATTTTTCTCATAAAATGCAAGAGTTGGAATATTTCAGTAGTGTTTTGTTGTGCTTTACCTTGTCACAGTTACATTCTGTTGATTTTCATAGTTCATTTTGAATTTCTTTCATTGAAATGCAAGAGTTGGAATATTTCAGTAGTGTTTTGTTATGCTTTACCTTGTCACAGTTATATTCTCTTAATTTTTCAAAGTTCATTTTGAATTTCTTTCGCGAAGTGCAAGAATTGGAATATTTCAGTAGTGTCTTGTCGTGGTTTACCTTGTCACAGCTACATTCTCATGATTTTTCAAAGTTAATTTTGGATTTCTTTCATTGAAATGCAAGAGTTGGAATATTTCAGTAGTGACTTGTTGTGCTTTACCGTGTCACAGTTACATTCTCATGATTGATCGAAGTTCATTTTGAATTTCTGTCGTGAAATGCAAGAGTTGGAATATTTCAGTAGTGTTTTGTTGTGCTTTACCTTGTCACAGTTACATTCTGTTGATTTTCATAGTTCATTTTGAATTTCTTTCATTGAAATGCAAGAGTTGGAATATTTCAGTAGTGTTTTGTTGTGCTTTAAATTGTCACAGTTACATTATCTTAATTTTTCCAATTTCATTTTGAATTTCTTTCGTGAAATGCAAGAGTTGGAATATTTCAGTAGTGACTTGTTGTGCTTTACCTTGTCACAGTTACATTCTCTTGATTTTTCAAAGTTCATTTTGAATTTCTGTCATGAAATGCAAGAGTTGGATTCTGGTTCAAATCTGAAATTTTAGTCGTTTTTTGGATCGAAAAATAAAATTATTTCTATAAAATCTGAGCTAAAAAAGGGTTTTTGACCGTAAACTCTAGTTTTTTTTGTAAGAAAATTATGGAAGGGCCTCTGAGCCTTGCCCTTGAGGCAGATCCCGTTTATTTTCGATTCTGAGTATTTTTGGTTTTCCCTCCAAAATTGACCCTACCCCACCCCCCACCTATGCCCTCAGAAATTGGGGAATGAAGTGCCTAAGAGCCATCCCCTTGAGGCCGATCCCATTTATTTTAGATTATGAGGATTTTTGATTTTCCCTCCAAAATTGACACTTCGGAGAGGTAAAGCTAGGTCATTCTATCGTCGTTAGCCATTTTCATAGACTGATGTTGTTTCAAATTTATAAAAAATCACCTGAGTTAACAACCCCTTCGCGGTTACCTTAACTGTTAATCAGTTTAATCCTTTTTTTTCCCACCTTCATACAATCACTAATTAGAATCATTCACACTCCTATTATTCAAAACATTAATTAATATCGTTCATAGTGTCCAATTTGCGAATTCCTTATCCCTTTTTGCAAAAATGTCAAATACTCACTCTCTTTGAAAAACTAAACCAGACTATACCCACCAAACCAGACTATACCCAACAAACCAGATTATACCCACCAAACCAGCCTTGGTATAGCAGGAAGGAACGTAAAGGCCCCAAATCCATAGGTACATGCTCTGGAAAGGTGCCATGGAATGTAAAGGCCCAGAAACTTATAGTTGACCCAGAAACTTGTCTGCTTGGCCCAGAAACATGTCTGGTTGGCCCGGAAACTTGTCTGGTAGGTTTTGTATAATTCCATATTCAATTGACAACAGTAGCAATATTCAGTCTGGTAATCTGCCATGGAAAGGTGCCAGGGAACGTAAAGGCCGCAAATAACACAGGATGGAACATAACCTACGCAAAGTATAAGGTAACATACTACTAGTATGGCACTATACCCCAGACAAGTAACTTTTCAAAAGAAGCTTGTATTATCTAAACTTTTAGTTGCTATGTGAGGTGGATTGTCCTTTACTAGGTTTCAGCTATTTCCGATGATTGATCCTTTATGTAATGAAACTTACATAGTCCCCATTTATAATAAACTAATTCAATCCTTTTGAAATACTATACAGTGAATTAAACCGGAAGTTGGTGTTAAATATTTCAGTTATTATGGATTAGAGTTCGTTCTTTACTATAATTAAATAAAAAAAAAAAGTTTTTTTTAACTGAAAGTAAGGAGCGACATTAAAACTTAAAACGAAGAGAAACTGTCCCCTCCTCAACGCCTCGCTCTTTACGTTAAAGTTTTTCATTGTTTAAAAAAATAGAGTCGTGAGAAAGTCAAACTTTAGCGTAAAGAGCTAGACGTTGAAGAGGGGACAGCCCCTTTCATATACGGAATAATTTCTGTTCGTTTTAAGTTTTAATGTCGCTCCTTACTTTCAGTTAAAAAAACTTTTTTTTTATTTAAAAAAACAAGTTTTTTTAACAAAAAGTAAGGAGCGACATTAAAACTTAAAACGAACAGAAATTATTCCGTATATGAAAGGGGCTGTCCCCTCCTCAACGCCTAGCTCAATTTTCGAACGTTTTTGAATAAATGCAGGTTTTGATCTTGGCTCACCGTACATGAATAATTAAAACAAAATTTTCATATTAATTTAATTTTATTTGGTTAAATGGCTTTCTCGAAACTTGTTTAATTTTATTTACGAACGTTTTTATTAGTAATAAATATACGTAACTTACGAGTTAACTTACGTAACGAACTTCCATATTCATATATATTAATATGTATTAGGGGGTTGGCCCCCTAGTCAATACCTTGTTCTTTAAGCTAAAGTTCGAATTTTGTTCCATTTCTTTAAAAATGACCCCTTAATCACATAGGCTGATAATTATAATAAATAACTCTTATGAAAGTACTAAAAAATCTTTGGCTTAAAAAGCGAGGTATTGACTAGGGAGTGAACCCAATCATATATGTAATATTTTCTGTTCGTTTAAAATTTTGATGTTGCTGCTGTTGCAGTTGAAAAACTTGTTTTTTTATATTTAATTTCTGATCTTTTTTTAAATAATGCTGGGAAGTCCGGCGTCCCTCTCATAGCAATGTCCCTACCCCCATGAAAACTTCCTTCATGGAAAGATCCTCCCACATAACCCCCGACACACACCCCCCTCCCACTACCGGGAAAAATCTCCGCTGAAAACGTCTGTATACTTCCAAATAACCAATACTATATGTTAACATTGGGTAAAGTTCATAACTTTCAGCCCTCCCCCCAGGAACTTCGGGGGATTAAGTCATCCTAAAAGACATACTTATAATATTTTCGAACATGCTGAACAAAATGGCTATCTCCAAATTCTGATCAGGTGACTTTGGGAAAAAAATGAGCGTGGGAGGGGCGTAGTTGCCCTCCATTTTTTGTCACTTAAAAAGGGCACTAGAACTTTCAATTTCCATTCCAATGAGCCCTCTCACGATATTCTAGGACAACTGGGTTGATACGATCACCCCTGGGAAAAAAACAAACAAAACAAAAACAAATAAACACGCACCTGTGATCCTTCTTCTGGCAAAATATGCAAAATTCCACATTTTTGTAGATAGGAGCTTGAAACCTCTACAGTTGGATTCTCTGATATGCGGAATATGATGGTGGGATTTTCATTAAGGTTCTATAACTTTTAGGGGGTCTTTCCCTCTTTTTTCGAAAATCAGCCACATTTTCTACAGGCGCGTAAATTTTGATGGGTAGGACTAAACTTGATGAAACTTATTTATTTGAAATCAGCATTAAAATCTGATTCTTTTGATGTATCTATTGGTATCAAAGTTCCGTTTTCTACAGTTTTGTTTACCATTGAGCCGGGTCGCTCCTTACTTACAGTTCGTTACCACGAACTGTTTGATTCCAAATATGTTTAATGTCAACTATTAAAATGTATGAGCTTGAGACAATTTGCCTGATTTTTGAAAAGGAAGGAAGAACCCCGAAAAAAGATTTTAACGAAAATCACGCCATCAGATTCAGCTTATCAGAGAATCCTGTTGTTTAGGCTTCAATCTCCTGTCTACAAAAATGTAAAATTTGTAGTGTTTTTTTTTTGGCCAGAAGAAAGGTCACGGGGGCGTGTTTATTTCTTTTTATTTTTTTTTTATTTTTTTGTATTTTTGCTTCTTCAGGATTGATCGTATCGAACCAATACTCCTAGAATATTTGGGGATGGCTTGTTCCAATTTAAAGTCCTATTGCTCTTTTAAGTGGCCAGACGGATTTGACTACAGAAAGGTGCCGGGTCACTCCTTACTTACAGTTCGTTACCACGAACTGTTTGATAAAGTCTAAACAAAACTTATATTAAAACCTACTCAATGAGATCCTCTTGACTGATACAATTTATGATGAACTGTTTCGATCCTTTATGTAATTTAATTAAAAATACACTAGACGTAGTAATTTCCTTTAAAATAAGCCATTATACCGCTCTTTATGATTTTCCAGTGCCTAGCTTACTGAGGGGAAAGAAAAAACGGAAAAAAAGAAAAAAAATGCCTTTTAGGCAGAATGCTGTAGTAGCTGCCACTTTTCTTGATTTTCAAGCCAATATATTTCCCTTGTTGTTCAAGTCAAGGGAAAGTATGTTTCTTATATAAGGGTTTCGAACAAGGCAGTTCTAATGCTGTACTTTTTGTTTTGATCTGAGTCTATTTTTAGGAGTTATGGGTTATCATATTTCTTAACATTGGACGTGATTGTCTATTACTAGGTTGCTAGCTACCGCTGCAAACCGAACAAACAGGAAAAAGCCTATGTCTTTTTCTTATTTGGAATAGTAAGAGATGAACCTAAAAAAATCAGGTAGTCAATTTCCATTCAAAAGATGATTTTATTATCTTAAATTTTAGTTGCTATGTGCCGTGGTTTGTTTTTTTACTACGTTTTCAGCTATATCCTATGAAACTAGAAGATTTGAAGATTCTTCAGTTCAATCAGATATGAAACATTGGCCATTCAAGGTAATCAGTAAAGATGTCAGACCAAAAATTCAAGTTGAATTTAAAGGCGAGACAGAGGCTGTCATGCCCGAGGAGATCTCTTCAATGATTCTTGGCTAGATGAAGAAAATCGCCAAGGCTTATATCGAAAAATCAGTCACTGACGCTGTTGTCACTGTACCTGCTTATTTCAATGATCCCCAAAGACAGGCTACAAAAGATACTGGTTTCACAGCAGGATTGTATATTCTTCGTACTCCCCTACTGATTGTAGATAAACTCATGTTGACTAAATGGTGCCAATGAGAAAACACTTGCAATAGGAAATATGTAAAAAGGTAGATTTCCTGACGTACCCTTTTATTAGATTTTTTCTATTCTTAAGCCAGGCTTAACAAAGTGGACATGTTTTGAATCAGGATAAACAAGAAAATGTTCTGGCTATTTAGGAAAACAGAACACATTTTTATTTTATACATAATAATTCAATCAATTGATTTATTTGACTTGATTACTATCAGTGGTGGTTTTGAACTCTCTTACGCCCGGGGCAAAATCTTAATTAGTGCACCCGTCCCCACATCTCTCGACAAATGTTCTGGCTCAATTAAAAAAAAATTCTTAAGAAATTTTTTTTTATTAAAAAATTTCTTTCATTTAATTATGATTTTTCTAACTTTAGCCCCGTGATTCCCAGCGTGGGGTGCAGGAGCATGGCAATATTTAGGTGGGTCATGGGAAGACGTGCACTCTTTGACAGACTGCACTTTAGAGCCTTAATTGTGAAAAAAAATTCATGTTATGTCGTGTATTATATAAAAGGTGTTTAATACAGACACTACTTTCGATTAGCATAAAACATGCCTAAAGTACAAATAAAAAAAATGCCAGTTTAATATCCTGTTAAGCTTCCTTAGGGTAAATGCATGTAATATTTTGTTTTTCAAAAAAGTAGATATTTCAAAATTTTCAGTCAATATGATTTGGGTTAGTGAAGGGCCGGATAGCAGAAAAGAAACTGAGAGGGAGGCTGATTACCCTCTAGTATCTTTCGGCCTTTAAAAAGGACGCTAGAGCTTTCAATTTTCAGTCAAATGAGCCCTTTCCAAGTTTATAAGATAGCCACTGCCATTTGGAGTGAGAAGAGAAACGATTTTTTTTTTGCATTTTTCTTACCCTTTTGGGGCTTTATTTAGAAAAAAGGCCATATTTTTATTTATTTTTTCTCTGAATTGGAGTCTCTTTAGCCCAAGGTTCTCGTATAATTAAGCATCTTTTCCTACCCCCCCCTCTTTTCCCTAGAAGTCGTTCTATATTTATCTAAAGGCTGAATAGGAGTTAATTTTGGATAATTTTGACATTAAATTCTACGCTTTGAGGCAACTTCCCCTCTACTACTTACAAAACGATCCACTGTCACTCCTTCATAATAGAAGATTCACATTTACACATCATTACATAGCATTTTATGAAATAAAAATTAAATTAGTTTAGTTAAATAAAGCTTTGAAATAAATACCAGAAAGATTTCTCTGCAATAAGAAGAGGGGTAGCCTATCACCGTGCAGCACCATTGTTTTAATTTCCATTTGGCTGCACAAATCAAATTTGGTGAGGTTTTCCAGGGAAACTTTGTCAAGAATGAGGGGGGGGGGTACGCGAACTCCAGACCAAATGTGATTATAGAAAGGTATTTCAGATTTCTAATATTTGACACTATAAAATATGTAATTGTACAATTTCTAATTCTGCTTTAGCTTGCTTTTACTGAATTTTTAATTCATAACCCCTGTTATTTTTAGTTCATTTTCTTCTTTGACAAATCTTTTTTGGCAGACTTTTTAAATTTACCAAATATTTTTATTTTGTAGTTTTATTTTATTTTATTATTGGTTTTAATTTATGTTCCTTTTTTAATTAGTTTTTATTTTGGGTATATCTTTAACAGTTAGGGCTTGGGTTTTGAGACATTTGGACATTTTTTATATTTATTTATTTTTCAGGTTTCTAGTGGCCAATAATAGGCTCCTTCTTTCTTCATCTTCTTCTTGTCAAAGATTCATTTTATTGTTGACTGATGTTACTTAGTAGAGGGTTTTTGAATAAAGAATTTGGAATATTTATGTTTTTCTTGCAATAAGTATAAATGTTTTAATTATGTTTCGTAAACTTTTCTTAGATCTGAGGATATTTTAGTAGGGATGGGGGGGGGGGGCGGTTGAGTGTTACATCTCACTTAATTATACTTTAGGTCATTAAATTACAATTTTGTTGAGGGAAGGGATCCTCAGAAGAGAAGTTCTGTTGTATTCCACATGTATTTCTTTCCTTTCACAAATATTCGACAATTATATTTCTTTTCTTGAGAAATAGCTTTTTATCACGGGCAGCCATTATGTTTATTATTTATTTTTGCTTTTTTCATACATCACTGGTAACAGATATCCAGCACTAAAATCATGTGGCTAAATTTAATTTGATCTCTATTTTATCATTTGAAGGAAGACAAAAATATCCCTGTGACAGACTTGTGCCAACTCTTCAGCCAAAGTGCGTCATTTGTCAAAAGAAAAGTCATACAAAAACGTTGTGTTTGGAATACATGTAGGCTTTTCCAGAAATATAGGCATAACTGATGCTTATTAGAGTCGGCAAACTTTTCTTGGATTTGAATGTATTTATTAAGGGAGGGTTAATTAATTGAACCTAAGACAAAAAGAAATAAACTAGTCAACGATCAAAACTTAGTAATTGCCTGAAGCCAAGCGAGTATTTCTTATTATTTAATCAGTACCTTTCCCTTGTTACAGGAGAGTAAGCACTTTTTCTTTCGATTTATGCCTGTTTTACATGTTCGTCATATAATAAGTCCGACTTTTCACTAATCTGAAAAGAATCATCCGCTGTTGTATAGCGGGTGCCTGAAACCAAGCGAGTATTTCTTTGTATTTAGTTAGTAGCTTTCCCCTCTCACAGGAGAGCAAACGTTTCATTTTATGCCCATTCAACTAGTTTGATATAAATTAGGCATTTGATAATCATCTGAAAAGACAATCATTTTTTTTACTTTTGGGAATTTTATTTTTATTAAAATTAAGTAGAGGGCGCAGTTTTGAAACTAGCTCCTTACTTTAGTTGAAAGACCTTTTCTATTTATTTAATTAAATTTCATGAAAATGTAAAGTTTTATGAATACAATACTTTTGGTAATACTGTTTGGATTTTTATGGGTAATCAAACAGTTTGTGGTAATGAACTGTAACTTACAGTGACCTGACTCAATAGTGACCAAAACTCTAAAAAACGGAATTTTGGTACCAATAGATATATCGAAGGAATTGGCTTATTATGCTGATTCCAAATATATTAGTTTCATTAAGTTTAGTTTTACCCATCAAAAGCTAAGAGCCTGAGAAATGTTTTTCTGATTCTCGAAAAAAGGGAGAATGACCCCCCTTGAAGTCATGTAATTTTAATGAAAATCACACCATCAGATTTAGCATATCAAAGAACCCTACTGTAGATGTTCCATGGTCATATCTACAAAAATGTGGAATTTTGTAATTTTTACCAGAAGAAAAATCACGAATGTGTGTTTTTTTTTCAGGGGTGATCGTATTGACCCAGTGGGCCTAGAACGTTGAGATAGGGCTCATTCTAATGAAAATGAAAAGTTCTAGTGCCCTTTTTAAGTGACCAAAAAATTGGAGGGCAACTAGGTCCCCTCCCACGCCACTTTTTTGCCAAAATCGTCTGATCAAAATTTTGAGATAGCTTTTTTCTTCAGCATAGTTGAAATGCCCAATAACTATGTCTTTAGAGATAAAATGACCCCCTATAGCCCTGGGGAAGGTTTTAAGATTATACGAATTGCCCTCTGTTTTGTTTGTTATCGGGAAGTATGCATATATTTTTTGGGTCGGGGAGGGGGGACGAATTTTCTGCTGGGAGAATTTTCAATGGAGAGGATGATTTCCAGGGGGTGAAATTTTCAGTAGAAATTTTACACTGGTTGAATTTGCCAGAATTCATATACGAAATTTCTTTATATGTCTCGCTTTCTCTTTATCAGTTCAATTTTACGGAGATGTTATGGGTAATTATCCAGGGTAAATTTTCACCAGGAATGACTTCTCCAGAGGATACTTTTATGGGGTGGGGGATTTTTCTGTGGAGGTGGAGCCAGGTATCCTGGTCTTATTTAAAAAACAATAAGAAATTTTAAAAAAACAGTTTTTTCAACTGAAAGTTAGGAGCAACATTAAAACTTAAAACAAACAGAAATTATTATGCATATGAGGGCGGTTGCCCCCTCTTCAACGTCTCGCTCTTTGCACTAAAGTTTAAATTTTGTCCCAATTCTTTAAAAACGATTCCTAAAATACAATGGTTGTTTTGTTAGAACAATAAGTAACTTTTTTTTAAAGTGACGAAAAACTCTAGCTTGAAGAGCGAGGTGTTGAGGAGGGGGGAACCCTCTCATATACGTAATAATTTCTGTTCGTTTTAATTTTTAATGCTGCTTTTTACTTTCAGTTGAAAAAACTTGCTTTATTTTCTTTATTTATTGAAGCTTAGAGACAAGCAATTTTCTAAAGCCAATGGAAAAAGTATGTCAATTAAAGAAAAAGTATTTAAAAATGAAAAAAGTAAGTAGCTACAAAAAATGCGCAAAATAATAGCCTACTTACAAAAACTAAGATATTAACTCCCAGCGTTAAGATCTGTTGAGCAATGCCGAAGCATTGGACGGATATTTTTTAACAATATCGACAGTTTTGAACTTGGTTATCAAACACCAAAATGGTTAATGCCTTTAGACTCAATTGTTTGTAAAACGTAACGCATTATCAAAGTAGTTTTTTCAAAGTAAAACATAAAAACAAAGATTAAGAAAATTAAATAAAAATTTTTAATTCAATATTTTTAATTGAATTTTGAATTTCAAAAGCGAGTATATTTGATATCTTTATACTTTATAACTGTAAAAAATTAAATTTTTTTCAAAGTGACAAATGGATAAATACAATCACTCCTAGAAAAAAAATGATAATAAAACACAAAAAACGTATCCGTTCAGGGGGAAAATACAGACTAATTACTAATTACTAATAAACAAATACATATTTAAGATCACCATAAAAAGCTGGTAAATTGACTGAATGTTATCAATAGTTAGGCTCTGATACTTTCGTTATAGACAAGGATCGCTATTTACTTACAATTCATTACTATGAAGAATTTGTTCTTTGTTTTGTTTTTTTTTCTTTTGCTCCATTCAAATCAAATAGAAAAAATGATTGTGGAAAACTGGTTAGGGATTACTCAGTCACAAATTAGAACTTATATTTTCCTTATTATGGGTCAAAATCTATTGACAGGCAGCCAACAATGGGGCAAAAAAATTTTTCACATGGTTTTTCCCTATTCTACTCTCTTTACTTTGGTTTTCTTATAATTACTTTATAGCCCCAAATTTTCCCCTGCCCCCTTTGCCGGCGCCCATGAAATAGAAGATCACACTCATTTACGACGTGGATTGCAAATATAGACATTTGATTTGTCTTCGAATCCCTTTTCGTTTTAAATACAAAATTTCAAATCAAAATTGACATGCTGTCATAAGCTGATGACTTGTTCTGTAACGACTTACTAAAATCAGTCATTCAAATTATAAAATATACAACTTTAATTTCTCCTTTTGTTTAATTAATTGTGTAAACCTAGATCTATTGACGCCTTGGGGTAAATAAGGCGGCAACGGTGACCTTCATATCAGATGATTTCGAGTAAAAGCCCAACATTGCGTTCAGGCGCACTCGATTTTTTCTTATTATTTTCTAACTGGAAATGATCAATTGGTAAGTTGGTCAGTGTTTAAAGGGGCCAAGGTGAGGCCCTTGGTCCAATAGCCTCCCTTCTAATTCTTCTTATTACTTGTTTTCGCCAAAATCGATATTTAAGGGTTTCTGAGCGTGACAAAGTACATATTCCAAAAACGGTGGGCATGTCAAACCAACTTAAAATCAGAGTCCAGTAAAGATTTTCAACCTGGACAATCGCAGAGCCTTAAGTATCTTTTTGGGGATGTTTCTACAAATACAGTTACTATAAGCAATAGCTATAATTAATCAGTATAACTGTAATTAATCGCAAGTATCTCGTCACACTACTTTCACTCCTGTCGATTAAAAAAGACAATGTTTATAAATAATTTTAGTGTTACATTAATTTTTCATATCACATTTGTGCTACCGAAGGGTAAAATTGAAGTAAAGAGAGCTTGGTTTGTAAACGCTATATTTGCACTAATTTTTGCCCAAGCTCCAACCAAAAGGGGTATATGTCGTTGTATCAAACTGGCCACCTTCTGTCTCCATACCAACTTTCATGGATCTCGAAAGAAGCACCTCAAGAAAAATACCACTTGCATCACCCCCTTGATGCTCCTCTGCGATTTTAATATTAATCTTGGTGACCTGACATCAAGCGCTTCTACAGCTTTCTACTTCTTATGGGTTATTTCTTACTTACATATTAATCCCCAATATGCCACTTTCTGTACCTACTTTCTTTCGCCAGCAGTACCTGAAAGTTTCAAGTCTAATCCCTTGGCTGCTTATAATATATTGCAAATACAGTGTTTTGATGACTTGAAAGGTTCAATTCCATTCCCTTAGCTGTTCCTAAAATTTTGCAGATTAGGTATTATGATTAGCTGGATGCATGTAATGTTCTGCACATAATAATGGCACATTCTCCCCTGAACAAACAGTATAGCGTTCAATTGCCTCTCCGGTCTTCCTAAAAACCCCCTGAAGGTCCAACTTTATACCCCAGGCCGTTCCCAAGATATCGCAATTCTACCACTTTTAATACCTGGAAAGGCATAGCATCTTCAGATATACCTGTCTATTTGACTGTGCAAGTAAGCAACTAAGAGTGGAACAATGTTTTTGTGAATCAGATACACAAATCGTTCACTCCTTTTTATCCTCTGACACAAAAGTTAGAAAGCCCCATGCCCATCCTTCTTCTTCTTTTCCCCAACCTTATCTTTTTGTCTCAACTCCAGGCCCCAGGCCATTCGCAAGAGTTAAACGTCCTAAGCGTTGCAGAGATACAACTTCGATTTCCTGGATACAAACGGTGTCTTTTCATTTACTTCTGCCCTCTCCTCTACGTCAAAATTTAAGGCCTACTTAACTACACCCTAAGATTCCCGATAAGTTTGAACTCCATCCCCAACCGTTGATCAATCAAGTTTTGATATTGTCTTGTCTAGTTTCATAGTCTCTTGGCATTAAATTTAGTATCCTACTCACATTCCAGCAGTTCCACTTAATGATGCTTGTCGTTACTGAGACCTTTGACAACCTGTACGAGCAGTATCTTTTGATTTAGTTCAACATCCCCCTCTTCACTGCCTGACAGTTGTAACTCAATATCCTCAGTCATTCACAATATATTGCAAAAGCCCCCTTTTAAATTGTAGAACAAACTTTTACAATTTGTATTATTTACAGCCCTTTTCCCAGGGTCTTCGGGGGGTCATGTCATCACTGCACGCATATTCGACGAAACTTTCGACTGTGTAGAATAAAAATAGTTACCACAGAATTTTATCATATGTCTTTGGACGTTACGGGGTAGTCGGGTAGTGAAATAAGGCCAGAGAGGAGAGTTGTCAGGCCTCCATTCATTTTTGATTCACAATATTCAATCTAAATTTCCTACGACCAGGACTTCCATATGAAGTGGCTCATACACCGAAGCCTTATGGTTCTTCACTACAGGCAAATCTAAAGCATTGGCTCTGATTATTTATGAATAATAATCTAAAGTTATGTTTCGAGAAGGTTCACTTGAAGTTTGCTAGAGGCTTATCAGCTGGTGTTTCAGTTAATCATTGTCATTATCTCCGAATAAAAAATGATTTATGTTTTGTGAAAGTTCATTTGATGACGTTTGCCTGAGATTTAATTTAAAAGGTTTACTTGACAGTATTTATTTCATGGTAGTTCGTAGATTCCTTATTATAATTGTCATGGGCAGCGCAATAGCGCTGCCTAAGTAAAGAACGAAGTGGGCTCTATGTACTATTCGTTGTTTTTGGTTTTGTTTTTTTAACAATGCCCTTCCTTCGGAAGTAGTTGTCGTAGAGACTTAGAAATAGGCTCATTCAGTTGGAGATTGAAAGTTCTAGTGCCCTTTTAAGGAGTTATAAGTGATTGGAGGGCACCCGACCCCTCTCCCACAACCCCTTTTCTCCCTAAAGAAATATGATACTACTAATATTGCTACTATTATTAGTGTCACTCCTCCTACTGCTGCAACTGCTGCGTATACTGCTAATCAGGCTAAGAGTATTAAGGTTCTAATGGCATTTTAGCATATATTGAGTTTAAAGTTCAACTAAATCAAAAGACAATATGTGCATGCATGTTGCCATAAAGGGTGTCAGCAATACCTCAGTAGCGGCTTAGAGTTTTAAGTCGTATTTTTCAGGGCATGTTGTGGGGGACGCTGAACTAACCACAGCACTATGTGCACATTCCAACTACAACTGCTACCTCTGCTGCAACTGCTGCTACTACGATTAAGACTACTATTGAGGCTAAGGGTATTAAGGTGAAACTTTCAGTGAATATTTTGTAGGATGTTGAACCAAATCAAATCAGAAAAATCCCAAGAACAGTTCAGGGCTTTAAGTTGAATCTTTCAGGGCATGATAAGGGAGATGCTGAACTAACTAACAGGTACTATGTGCATATTAAAACTATTGCTACAACTGATGCTACATCTACTACTGATTCTACTACAACTGGCATGTGGATACTACTGTACATGCGTTTATACAAATGTAGTATGTACATTCATGTACCCTATGTACATACTACTACAACTGCTGCTAGTAGTAGTAATGCTACTGCTATTAGTATTATTATTACTAAGACTAATGGTATTAAGAAAAAACTTTCTGGGGTTGTTGAGGGAGATGTTACTAAGTCAAAGCACGCTATATGCGCGCAGGGTATCAAAAGAGCCTATCAACAATGTCTCGGAAACAGCTTAAAGGGTTAAGTTGAAACTATCAGGGCATGATGAAGGGACATGTGAACTAACGAAAAAGCTACTATATGAATACTACTGCTGCTACTTCTACTAATACTATAGCTAATGCTGAGGGTATTAGTGCAAATTTTTAAGGGAATGGTGAGGGCACTGTTAAACTAAATCAAGACAAACGATGCGTATATAAGCTGTCAAAAGGGCGTATCAGCAATATGTAAGGGACGGTTTAGAGTGCTAAGTTGAAGCTTTTAGGGCTGTTTGAGGTGATGTTGAACTGAATCAATCCACAGTATGTACATACGAGTTATCAAAGAGATGTATCAACAATATCCCAGCAACACCTAGGGGTTTTAAGCTAGAACTTTCGTGGCTACTAATATTACTATTACTTTCGCTATTACTTCGACTACGACTACTATTATTGCTGCTGCTACAATTGAAATAAACTAAAATAGTTTAACTGTATCCAGGTTGTCAAATTGGCATTGGCATCTGATGACTAGATTCGGGTATAAAGTAGAAACTATCAGGGAACGTTTAATTTGATATAATAATAAATCAAAGGCACTATGTGTATGCTAGTTGTCAGCAGGGCGTATCAGCAAAATCTCAAGAATAGTTTAGGGTATTATGTTGATAATCTCTTGGCTACTACTATTACTATTGTTGTTATTACTATCGAACTAATTGGAAAGGGCTTATGTGCATCCAGGCTGTCAAAATGGCATAGGCACAATGTCTTCGAAACAAAATATGGTTTTAAGTTTAATGTTTTTGGGAAATCTGAGGGGGGATAAAACTAAGTCAAAAGGTACTACGTCTATCCTGATTGGCAAAAGGAATTTTGAGTACCAGCTCAGAGCTTTAAGCTAGAACTAACATGTTATTAGAAATATTGAACTAAATCAAAAGACATTATGTTCATTCTAGTTTGTCATTAGGGCATATATAAGGGGGAAAACATAATACATTCTAAATGTTTTCTATTTTTTTACTTTAATAAATCCAAAATTTTTAAGACTTTCAGGAATGAACATCAGTATATATGTTAAACTGTCAATCCACACTCATTTTGTTTTTTCCGCAATCTTCGTTATGTCGGTGATTTTTCTTTTTTTTATTGATGTTATGAGAAATACAAACACATTACCCTAAAAAAAGAATGTTTTCAGTAAAGTACAAATTACGTTCTAGTCTTCAAAAGGCACAGGGGCGTCAGCCCTATCCTTCTTTGTGACAGTTTCTGCTGGTTTTAAGCTTGAGTAGGTTATTTATTATAATATGTGTTTGTCTTGGGTTTCGTTTATTTATTGGTGTTTATCTATAGTAGTTTTACGCTTGAAAAATTATTTTACTTAATTGTTTTCTCATCTTTGCTTTAATGTAGATCTTACTTTTCTTAGAAAAACTTCTTTTGTGGAAAAAAGCTTTTAAAAATTAGTGTGTGAATATTAACTAAAAGTGTTTTTAGACCATGATACTAATTTTACTAGGGATTATTCATGTCACTATATCGATACAATCAAACAGTTCGTGGTAACGAACTGTAAGTAAGGAGCGACCCGTCTCAATAGTAACCAAAACTCTAAAAAACGGAATTTTGATACAAGTATATGCATCAAAAGAATCAGATTTTTATGCTGATGTCAAATATTAAAGTTTCATCAAGTTTAGTCTTACCCATCAAAAGTTATTAGACTGAAAAAATTTGCCTTATTTTCAAAAAAGGGGAAAACTCCCCCTAAAAGTGATAGAATCTTAATGAAAATCAAACGATCATATTCAGCGTATCAGAGAACCCTACTGTAGAGGTTTCAAGCTCCTACCTGTAAAAATGTTGAATTTTGCATTTTTTGCCAGAAGAAAGATCACGGATGTGTGTTTATTTGTTTTTTGTTTTTTGTTTCTTTTTCCCCAGAGGTGATCGTATCGATCCAGTGGTCATAAAATATCGCGAGAGGGCTCATTTGAACGGAAATCAAAAGCTCTAGTGTCCTTTTTAAGCGACCTAACATATTGGAGGGCAACTAGGCCCCCTCCAACGCTCATTTTTTTCCCAAAGTCCCCCGATCAAAATTTTGAGATATCCATTTTATTCAGCATAGTCGAAAACCTAATAAATATGTCTTTGAGGATGACTTAACCCCCCACAGTCCCCGGGGGAAGGGCTCCAAGTTATGAACTTTGCCCAACGTTTACATGTATTATTTGTTGCTTGGAAGTAGGCTATGCAGACGTTTTCAGGAGGGATTTCTTCTGGTGGGGCGGGGGGCCAGAGGAGGAGGCTACATGGGAGGATGTTTCCATGGAGGATATTGTCATGGGGGAAGGGAAATTTCTATGACGGGGCCGCCAGATTTTCCAGCATTATTTAAAATAAAACGTTCAGAAATTAAATAAAATTTTTTTTATTGAAAGTAAGGAGCGGCATTAAAACTTAAAACGAACAGAAATTATTCGGTATATGGAAGGGGCTGTCCCCTCCTCAACGCCTTGCTCTTTACGCTAAAGTTTTTTATTTTTTTAATAAATAGATTTGTGAGAAAGAGTCAAACTTTAGCATAAAGAGCATGGCGTTGAGGAGGGGACAGTCCATTCCATAAACGGAATAAATTCTGTTCGTTTTAAGTTTTAATGTCGCTCCTTACTTTCAGTTAAAAAAAACTTGTTTTTTATTTATTTAATCATGGTTTTGTGCTGCTGTCCTTGTCTCAGCTGGCTTTTTGCTGTGAAGAGTTGTTGTATTGATATTAGCAAGCATTAAAGCAAAAAATTTCAATATATGTGTGTCTTTTCGCTTACTTATTTTTTTGCAGGAGGGGGGGGGGGTATTAGAGTGAATCTCACAACGATCAAACACAGTTTTGAAGTTTGTTCAATTGACATTAAATTGATAAAAGTCAAGAGAATTAGTAAACAAATGATAGGAAAGAAGCAAAATTTCAAAAACATAGTATACAATCATCAAGAAATGATAAGTTTATCCTATAGTGAACTTAGTTGACTGATAGCACATAGACAAATGGACTAGAAACGCTCAAATTATTTTTTCGGAGGTGGAGGGGGGGGAATAACATATATTTCTTTAATGATTTGAATACAAAACTCCAATTAATTCAGGGCAAATTAGCATTTTTGAGGGGGGGGGGGGGGGGTGAATCCGTATCCCTCCCCTCTACTTGCGCACGTGTCTGATTAGAAACTACAAAAAAAAGATTATATAGCTAGGTTTAGGATTCTTCATTATTTGCCCCAATCCTGACGGGATGAAATGAATTTTAAATAGTAAAATGAATTTTTGACTCTCTCGTGAACACATTACTATTGTGGTATAGCCTGCGTAGGGTCTCCAAAACCCACTTTGTTGAGTTGAAGGGATTGTTATCATGTTTTGGAGATTGTTATCTTGATTTCTAAACATTGTAGTTTTTTTGCAACGAAAATACACTTTCATGTTATAGCTGAAGGCATTGGAATTTCCCAGTACAGATCTGTGAATCTTGTTAAGGACAGGCAGGTACACAAAAATTTGCATTCATTTATTTCTATTGGGGTGGGGACGAACGTTAAAAAAAACGCACAAAACTGGTAAACTAAAAGACAATCTGGGAGTCTAAAAAAAAAAGTTGTTAACAGCTTAAGTTTTTGGTTGAGATCCAGCCCCTGCACCCACATACCGTAGTTTTGGACCTGAGCACAAACCTAGACACGTCAGAATTGTTATATACTAGCTAATAAGGATTTAGTAGATGGCTAGGATAAAGTTTTCTTGTCGAACAAGTTAGCTATCAAGAGGAAAAATTATTGACTTTGGACAGCCAATTACAATTAAACGTGGGAATAGTTTTTATTGTTAACCAAGCATTTCTCAAATGAGTCATTTTTCGTTGAATGAACAGACAGGCGTCACTTTTCTTTATTTACACTCACTAGTTTTAGCTCTTAAAACTGCAAAGAGAAAATTATGACTTTAACAGCTGATTGCTGTGTGAGAATTTTAAGCGAAGAATCTCTCACAACCATGGGTGAAAACAATTGTTTTTTCTTCTGACCAGCCACAACAACTGTTTTTAAGTTACCTATAATTTTGAATATTTAACTTTCTGCCAAATTTCTACTGGTTTTTAAAACATCTGACATAATTGGGAATTAATATTAATTTTCCTTTTAAATTTCAATTTAATCAGTCTTTCAATGAGGTTATCCAAGCTTATTTTCAAGTTTATGCGTAATCAATCATTTTTTGAGGAAAATATAGCTCTTTGATTCATCAGACCAATTAAAGTTAACCACAGGATGGGCACATCTGATGGTGGCATATCAGGGTTTTGATAGCTCCCCTACGAGGAAAAATTAGAAAAAAGAATTCAAAGCCCTTGAGAAAAAGTGTCTTTAATTAAACCTCACGCCATCAGACATGACAATTTTTACAATTTGAACTATCTAAAAATAAAAGCTAGTGCTAAATCATATTTCAACTTTTCAAAAAAATTCTAGCCAAACCAAAAGCTTGGACAAAGTAATCATTTTAAAGTAATCTTTTAAAGTAATCGCAAAGGCTCAGTCATTTTTAGAAGATTCAAAAAATTTCTCTAACACATTTTTAATGTAATGTCACCATTACTGCTGTCAAGCGTCCAGTTTCCATAAATATAAAAAAAATATTCTCTTTGGAAAACTAACTCTAACCAAGTTCTACTTTTGATCAATTTTGAGGTTCTGACTAGGCTATTCAAGCATTTCTCATAGTTTTTGAATTTGAAATTACACCGAGAATTACTACGGAATGTCTTCTGTGGCCTAAAATTAACTCAGAAGCTAGATCTAAACACCTTAGATCGATCAGAGTCTACTTGACCAGCTCACGAGAGTTAGTCAGAGATAGTGCCCCCCCCCAATATTAATATTATATCGGCTCGGTACCCTCACTTGGAAATTAAAGCATAAAACAACTGGAACTTTAAGTTCCTGGGGTCATTTCACCCCTTGTTTTGTCGTCCCTGTGGTGTCACTGTGACTAGTTGGTAGGAATAAATGGGTTACTGGCGATTTCATGCAGATCGGAATGAGTAATATGGAAGTTCGATATCAGCTGCCGCAGGGCCAGGAATTGGATGGAAATTGTGGATTAGGGTCTCCAAATTACTAACAAGAAGAAGAAGAATATTGAAAGGGACACTGTGGTAACACTGTTGATTGAGCTCTACTTGGCAACACGCAATGCCTGGCCCTGCCGCCGCAAGACCTGGAATATTATGTGATAATGTATATACTTCTCAAAGTAATCAAACAAGAAGTAGAAGAATAACAAATTGAAAGGGGCATCTACTGATTGTGAAAAGGTCGGAAGATTAGAAAAGAAGTAGATTTTTGAATATATTTTTGAAAGAAGTTGGATATACATATAATGGACATTCTATATTAGCTTAAGCATAGATAATCTTTAAATCTAATCTCAATATTTTCTGTTAGTTTCCTGCAATGGTACACCCAGGCGAGCAGGGCAGAGTGACTTAAGAGCTATTCAAAGTAATGATTAAAACCTCTTGTTCCTCAGTTTAATATTGGAACTTTTTCTTCGTTTTTTCTTTTTGTATTTTTTAATTTAAAAAATGAAATTTTGAGGGTTCATTTTGCGTATATATGTTATCTTATGTTCCAACAAATGAACGGAAGAGAAAGTGTTTTTTTTATGCATAGGAATTGCAAAAAAAATTCAAATAGGAACGTATCCGCAGTTGTTAGAAGTATAATTTGGCTAGTTTTATAAAAAGAAAACAATAAGAGTTAAAATTCATTACCTGAAGATATGTTTTGGTACCTTCACGATAAAGGGCAAATGGAGGCTCACCAACTGTGCCGTTTTCGAGGGCAATCCATCCTTTTGAAGAAAGAATATGAGCTTTGGAGACAACACAAACTGGTGAAAGCAGAAGTTGACCCTCTGACCTCATATCTGAAAAAGAATTGTTGGTCAATTATGTAGTAATTAAGGGAAAGTGAAGAAGAGAAAATAGATAGAGAGAATGGCAGAGAGAACGAGAGAGAGAGAAATGAATATTTCAAACAGAGCATTTCATTTCTCTTCTAAAAAAACTCAGATTTAGTTTATTGGTTAGTTTTTCTCCATGTCAATATTTTAGTTTTTAATACTCAAGTTAATGTTTAACATTAATGCTCTAATTTACAACGTACAAGCTTTACTTATGCAATTGATGCGCAAGCTTTAATGTGGGAATAATTTGCCATACGTATAGTCACTATTTGCCACAGGGATATTCATGGTATAGGCAGTTTGATGGATTAAGTGAGCTAAAGGCTTACGTTCTAATCAAAAAGGAGGAATTAGTCCAAAGGGCATTTCATTGAGCACACTCTGCTTAAAATTACCAGAGCTGAAAACATGACCTCGTAAGGCAAATAACGAAAATCTGCGGGGAAGAGGTGGTTTAGGCATTTATTATTTCATGAATTCACCCGTTTATTCTTTGAAACTAGAATGTTCAGATTTTTTTATTGATTTTTCCTAAAACTAAGGGACGTCCTTGGTCCTCTCCTCAAATTACCCTACTGCTACTATTACAAAATCACAGTAGTAACAGGCCAGCTGAGGCCAGCAAAGCCCTGCACACTACTCCTCTATCTCAATCTGCTCAAAGTTTTACTCTTTAACCCTCCTATACAGTTTCAATGTCTTTTAAACCTCTCCTTACGAGCCCTCTTTGAGCCTCTTATGAGGCCTATTGCCAATCTGGATTCGTGCTGTCATTAAACCTGTCCCAGCCGTTCCAACTTTTCTATCATTTTGACACGACACGGCACGGCAGCGGGTTTGCGCGTGGAAATCTTTTTGAACCTTTAAGCTGTCTCTCCGAATCAGAAATGACTTTTCAGTCTATTCTCTAGTCCCGAATTCGTCAGCCAGGTAAACAGCACACATATCGTAAAGTAAGAAGGAGAGAGAGACAAGCTCGCAAAATCTTTATCGCTTCAACTTGATTTCCTGGGTGGCAAAACTAGTCAGCACTGAACAGACTGACGGCACTAGAGCATCTAAGAAACCACTAGCAGGTGAAGTTTTGTCGACCTTCTTCAGTATCTTTATGACACGGCAATGTTAATCTTCCCGAGTTATAAAACAAATTCCTCGTGATCATAGGCAATTGCAATAGAGTTGAAGCCATATTATTAAAATAAAACTTAGTACTTTATCACATAGTTAAATATGAAAGTTGTGTAACAGCAGTCAGGGACATACCCCAGGGAGGTCTTAATCCCCGCTCCTTAAATCCCAAATTTTCTTGATAATCATGATGAAATAAATTTTCTTGATAAAGTAACAATTTGTTGATTGGACCCAATCGATTTATTTATTTTATTATTGGCCCTCCTCAGGGTACCTGCCGGCAGTTATGTTAGTAAGGAAATGGGGTTCTAACATGAATTAATGCGTCAGATGTGTCAAACTGGATGCTGGCCAGTTATGTGCCTACAACTTTAGTGGTCACGCAAAGATCTGAGCATAGATCTTTCCGAAAATTCTTGAATTCCTTTGAAATTTTGAATAATTTTTAAAATACCATGGGCAGCAAAAATGTAATCTCCTTGTTTGAATTGGTTACATGGAAACTTAGACAATTCAAATCTTGAAAAATTCGGAACTCAATTTTTAGTGACAAATACATTCATAAACAGTTACAAAGTTTTGGTGGTGCAGTGGGTGTCAAATAAAAAGAAAAGTGTGTGAAAAACCAGTAAGAAATAAGTGAAAATACAACAAATGGCAGCGAACAACTGAAGAAGGTTTAACTTTTCTTTGAAAAGCATAGACTAAATGTTGCAACAAAACAAATCACAAAATTGAATCACTTTAGTACAATCGACTAACAAATTATGCAAGCTACATAACAGGAGGTGTCTTTGGGCCTACCTGGATGTCCCGATTCATAAGATTTTTCCTATCTTTTTTTGTAAACTTTTTCTATTCTTTAGGTTTATGACGACCCACTACCCAAAACCATTTCAAGTCCCCCTCCCAAAAAAAATAATTTGCAAGTGCCAGGATGTGTTTTAACTGGATTTATAGTAAGATACATTTCAAATCAAGTGCTTTTAGTTAATTTCAGCATACTATGTTTAGAGGCAGCCGAAGGGAGAGGTTCAATCTTTGGAAACGAATATGACTTCTCTCCTTTATAGGGGGCAAAACTGTCGTTTTCTAGAAATATTCTGAAACGGTTTCTTTTATGTTAATAAACATAAGTTGTGGTTATGGACAAGAGACAAGTAAACAAGAAGCAATTTTTGGGAGGCTGGGTATTTCGGGGGAAAAAATTAGAAAAAAGGAAGATCTTCATGAGAATATACAGATAATTGTTGCAGAAACTGAAAATATATTGATGCTTCGGGGGGGGGGGGGAGGGGGGGTGTTAAAGTCCTTCCTCCATTGTAAGTGCCATACGTGAACCTATACTTAAGTAGCTTTGTCATTCACAAATCAAATGGTTAAGAATAAGCTGATTTTTAATTGAAATATATTGTATTACTTCAAATAGGATCACACGCATTTTACGTGTGCACTGGTCACTTTTGCATTTATTTACTTACTAATACTATTTATAAACTTTAACTATCATTCTCGTTTAACTTATTAAGCATTATCTATGTACTTATTGTTATTAACTAGTAAATGACTATTCAATTATTATATGCAATGTATTATTCACTGTGATGTACAGTTGAAAGTTGCATTAAAGATAATATACATCAAAATTATTTACTAGTTGGTCGAACAAATAATTTCTATAGGCCTACCTTTTTTTATTTAAAATCCATATTATCCATTGCGCCTTAATCCCATTATCAACACTTTGATTTGATTCAAATTTCATTTAACCATAAATTTAGATGATTTATTAAATAAAAAAAGATTCCTACCTGATAAGGCTATTTCCGCATCTGGATAGATCAAATGACTCTTATGAGGTAGAAAAACGAATGGTATCTTCTCAGTAGAAGAAGCACTTACATAGTCAGCCAACAGGCACTCTGAAAAAAGGTTACATTTGAGTGACCTAGAAAAACTCACTTGCAAAAATAGCCTAAGTAATTTATGCCCAAAGGTGACTGCTTAAAATTAATAGTTCGAATTCAACGCATTGATAACCTAGTAAAGAGGGCTCCAATCTAAAATTAAAGCTTATACCATTTGGGCTTACATATATCGGAGATTAAGTGCAGTCCCTTCAACAGCCCATTGGCCCCTGGGCTCGAAGCAGCTCTCCTTGGAATAAGATGAAAGGTTTTAAAATTTCCATTTCAGTCAGAAAAATCAAGAGCTCTGACAAATATTCCTCCGGATCAATATATATATATATATATATATATATATATATATATATATATATATATATATATATATATATATATATATATATATATATATATATATATATATATATATATATATAGTCGAAAACTGAGTCAAAAATTAGTACCCCCCCCTAAAAAGTCAAAAATTAGTAAACCCCCCCCCCCCGAAAAAAAACCTGGATCTGCCCTTGATACTTTATGATATCCTTCCACCCCAACCCCGGACGACCTGCTTTCCGCTTAGCCCCATACGGTTGGCCGAAAAAGGATAATCTTCGGCAATCTGTCACCCTTCGTCTGCAGAACGTGCCCTAGCCATCTCAACCTTTATCTCATTCTAGCCGTAGAAAGTGGGAGTGAACCACACTTTTCGTACAGTCTCCTGTTTGAAATACGTTCAGTCAGCCGGGAACCCAGAACAATCCATAGGTAATTTCTTTGGAAAAGCAAATCTTCATCTGCGTTTCGACACGCCCATGCTTTAGAACCATATTTGACTACTCTGGATCCTTTAACCAGACATATTTATTCGACTTTTCAACTGTGCTGAACAAAATGGCTATCTCAAAAATTTGATCAGCCGTATTTGGGGAAAGATAGACTGTGAAGCAATAATTTTGTTTGCTTTAAGTTTCAACTTCGCTCTTTACTTCCCTCAGAATTTTTTTTTTTTAATTAATCAGCATAAAAAGCCAATTCTTTTCATGTTTCTATTTTAGTGGAAAAAAATGTTTTTCATTAAATTTTTCACTGTTTTCTTAAATAATCCAGGAAATCTGACTCCACCTTCATGTAAAAACTCCCCAAATCCCCACCACAAACTATCCATGGAAAACTCCTAAACGTAAAATCTCCCCACCAAGCCCCGAAAAATTCCTCCCAGACAATTTCATCCTCGCTGAAAGACAATTCCATCCCTGGAAAATTTCTTACTCATATATTCTCATATGTTTCTTCCACCTTGGACCAAAAACCGGGTAATTATTAATAAATTTCTTGTTCCTAATATTACTGAAAAACTGGAAGCACTACACAGAAAACTTTCAAATACTGCTTGTATCCGTTTTTCTCCGCACCATCACCTTATCAGGTTT
The DNA here is from genome assembly GCF_049724085.1 of Artemia sp. Qi Xiang Cuo. Taxonomy (NCBI): domain Eukaryota; kingdom Metazoa; phylum Arthropoda; class Branchiopoda; order Anostraca; family Artemiidae; genus Artemia; species Artemia sp. Qi Xiang Cuo. Next base: position 70,575,951 of record NC_142794.1, on the reverse strand, counting down.
TTTCAGTCGTAAGTTATTTTTCTTTTTCTTTTATTTGTTTAGTTGTTTTTCTCTGTTTGGTCATTCTACAATTTAGATTTGTAAAGAGTGAGTAAAAATCCAATAATGATAATATTAATGCCTGCTTATTATATTCTGCATGTTGTCAGTTTTTTTTTTTTCTCTTTCTTTTACTCTTTTCCCCCACCTTTCACGTTATTATTTTTTTTCTTTTTTTTTTTGCTCTCGTTTCTTTTAAATTATTATGTGTTAAGCTGTAATTTGGTAATATTTGATTTATATATTGTCTTGTGTCGCATTTTTTGTGTTTTTCCTCGTGATACTCCACGTATTGTACCTCTGTATAGTGTGGGTTAAAAATAAATAATAATAATAATAATATCCACCTAGAAAACTGTCATTAATTTCATTTGAAAAAAAGGCTTGTTTTTATATCATTTCTGATCGTTTTTCAAATTATGCCTTAAATCTGGCCCTCAGTGGAATATTTTTCACGGAAATCCTCTTCCCCCAAAGGAAAGTTTCTCCGGAAATATATCCACTCCCACGAAAATCCCATATACTAATTTCACCCCTGCTGAAAATTCCCCTCGGACAATTACTTACAGTTCGTTGCCATGAAATTTTTGAAAATGTGAATTGTTTTTTTCTGTTTTATCGTTGATAATGGCTTCCGGGTGTAAAGCGAAAAAATCCAGACTTTTACCATCAATTTTGTATTAAACAGGGGCATAATTTGCAATGAGGCAGGAAAAAGCTACCTCCCCCCCAGACCCCAGTTTGCCACACCCCCTCAGCTAAAATTATGCATCTTCAAAAATCATGTCAAAACTAAGAAAGGCCTACATAATTCAAGCATCGACAGAAACAGATTAGTTTTCTTCAGTATACATTTGCCTTTACGGTACTATATGATTCATTTTTAATTTTCACTGTCATTTTCACTTGACTTCGGAAAATTGGCTCCAAATTTGCCCCCCCCCCCTCCTGTATTTTGACGAAATTTAGCCACTGGTATTAAAAAGTCTTTATTTTTTACTATCTTATGCGAAAACTTTGCCCGTTGTTAATATACTTTCATTTTAATTGGGAAGGAAATCCCCAAGCTCATGTCATCAGTATATCTTCGAGAAGTGTGGACATCAGCCTGAAAAAAAGTTTAATTTTTTCGTATCAAATTCCCCCCCCCTGGATATTTGCTGCAGGCTCTCTCCCTCCTGGAAAAATATTTGCGTTGCTCCTTGGATTGTCACTTCAGTCAATTAAGTCATAATGGCTAATCATCAGGTTTTACTCACGCATAGGCTACAAAATGTTTTCCAGGGGTCTGCAAGAATTTCAGCACTTGATTACCCCCTTTGGCAGTGTAAAAATTCTCAGTTACTAGTTTGTTATTACTGATGTGCGTTTAAATAAGATAGTCCCTAACCTGCTGTTAACCTGGGGTCAAAGTCAATTTATTGACAGCCTCTGCAATTTGTACAATTGCGTAGAAATGGAATAAAAAATTGCTTGTAATTGTATATACTTGAGATATTTAAGAATACGCAATTTCGGGTCCTTTCAGACAGAGAATTTTGGTCAATTAAAAAAAAAAAAAATCAGTTATACTTGAAGGCACATAACCAGGGTAGAAGATACAGAGAGACGGTGAATGAGAGAGAGGGAGAATTGTTTTAAAATTATGAAGTTTGTAGGGTATTACCATGTTTTGGTCAGTGTTGCCGCATAACAAAAAGAAGCAAAATCATTTAATTAAATTTGACAAAGGTTTTGGTCCATAAAATTTCAAACATCAGCAATTTGTCGGCTCTCAAAAACAATTACAACTTCTTAAGCTGTTTTTTCCCTTGGTTTATAGCTAACTTTTTACTTACTTTTCACGTTTATTTTTTTTTTCAAGTTGACGCCCGCTGCTACGAAAAACCTCCTAGCTCCATTTGGAGGCCCTTGTCGCTGAAAATAGCATTTCAGATTTTTAGTATGTAGATGGTTGTGCAAGTCACCACTTCAAACAATTAGATTCAGTTTCCATTATCCTTACCAGATCAAGTAGAGATCAACTATAGTTATGATTATTTGGATTTCATGATAATATCAACCCCGGGGTGCTACCATTTCGACTAACCGTCACAAGCACTAAACGTCATAACCAATAAAAAAAATTATAAGTTTATATAATAGTAATAAGTATATAACAATTTAGAAACAAAATAGTGGCTATATATTTGCACCTTAGGGGGGTGGGGGTAAAGCATACCATATACTAAATACGTAACCTAATCTAGGTACCTTGTCCCCCCTAAACTCCCCAAAAAAACTATAGTTTTAAAATTTTAGATGTTATGACGGTTAGTGGTTCTGACGGATTTTTTTTGCCGATGTTATGACGGAATTGTGTCGATATTCTGACGTTAGTGCTCCTGACGGTTAGATGTTATGACACCTTCCTATCTATCTCACGTCTAAATATTGTGTAAAAAGACTTAGGGGTAAAACTTCACTAACTAACTAATCCAGTGAAACCTTTCACGGCTATTAGCAAGGCCGTGCCCAAGATTTTTTTTCGGAGGGGGGTTTTATTCCAAAAAAAAAATTCGGGGGGGGGGGGTTAAACAAAAAACTTAAAAAACGCATTCAAAATTTTGTTTATATCCATTTTTGTTACGTTTTTACGAGTCAGACAAACCCCTCCTCTGGGTACGGCCTTGGCTATTAGTGGTAAATATAGAGCGGCCGTTGTCAATAGTAACCAAAACTCTGAAGACCAGACTTTTGTTAACAATATAACTTCAAAATAATCTGGGTTCAATGGTGAATCCAAATATGTATGATTTATTCAGTTTAAAGTTGCTTATTCTAACTAACGAATTGTTATGCCATTAGCTAATAAAATTGAATGATTTAAAAAAGGCGAAACAGCCCCAAAAGTTGATCTCAATAAAAAAACTACACCATTAAGTTCAGCATATGCGCGCTGAGATGGGGGAGGGAGGGAGCTAGGACCTGAAATTCCAAGTTTTTCCGAATTTCTGGGCATCTTTTAGTCAAACTATGAAAATGATTTTTTTTTTTAAGTTTACCTTCCTCCCCAAAAAAAAATCTGAGTACGTGCCTCTCCCAGTTTCAGAAGTCATTCTGCCATGCGATAGCACATTCATTCTAAAAAACGTGCATGGAATGCACACAAAATTAACGGTTATTTTTATGCGTTTTCACAGTAATAGAGAATTGTATGGTTGCGTACCAGCTGCGAGGAAGACGGCCATGGGTTTTTCTTCTTTTTTTTGGGCCGAGAGGGAACGCCTGAAGCCTCAAGCCCCATATGCTTGGCCCTGAATTTTCAAACTTCCCATGAGAGGTCCTTCAGATCAACATGGAAGGGAAATTCGCTCCTAAGCTTCGTCTAATTTATAGAATATACTTAAATCAAGCATACCATATGGGTGCTGAGGAGTGACAACTTCTCGCTTATAGAAGCAGCGTTTTTAACAGGAACCTAAAATCTCAAAAATTAATAAAAAGGTTGAACTTAAGCGTAAAAAGCAAAGAGTTGAGGGATACTAAGCCCCGTTATATTCAGCATAACAATGATGTAACATTAAAAAGAACAGAAACTAAATATATAACATGTTTTTTCAACTGAGTGTAAAGACCGATGTTAAAACTTACGAGAGAAAGAATGAGGCTATATATGAGGTAGCTGCCAACTACTTCAGCTCCCCGCTCTTTAAGCTAAAGTTTCTTTTTGATTCAATTTACCTTAATAGCCTACTTTAAGACTGAATATGAAACTATTCCAAAAAGCGATAAGAAATATAAAAAAAAAACTTAAAGTTACCAACTTATTAGTTTATTCCTGTCTACATGTTTTGAGAAGAGCACTTGATAAATTTTGGCGTAAAGGACGAAGGGTTAAGGGGAGCTGTAGGCCCTCATATATAGTATAATTTATGTCGGTTTTAAATTTAGCCTCGCTTATTAATTTCAAGGAAAAATAAAATAAAATTTATAATTTGCCACATTTCAGCTGGTGAGGACTGTCTAATGTGAAACCATAGGATTGCGTACGACCTTCCTGCATTCTTCTATGCACGGCAAAGTCCTTTATCATTATTTTGGGGGAGGGAGAGGAGAGAGGGAGGCAGTCCACCCAAATATTTATCTGAAAGACCTTTCCCTCAAAAAATCTAAAATTTTGACCTAAAACTAGTGTTCTCTCATACTGGACGCATTTGAACCCCCTTCCTTCCAAAAATATAAAGATCGTATCCATAAGATTACAACACCCTATAGAAATAACAAATTGAATCTAATTGTGTTTCTTTTTATGAATAGAGAGTAAGAAGACAGATGCAACATTCTTACCTTCAACGTCGTTAACACATGCCTGAAGATCATCTCGGAAAACAGGTGTTGAACTACTGCACTGACACTGACAAGATCCAGGGCGGATAGTTTTAGCAAAACGCACTCCACCGCTATCACAGTAGTCATCTCGGCACGTCGATTCTAAAAAGGCATAAATTTATCAGGTATTTCACTTTGGTATGCCATCTAAAAAATAATAGGTTCTTTAGAAAAAGATACATAATCTTTAACTACAGATGCTGAATCTTTTATCAGAATTAAATTTTGAAACTAAAATTTTTTCATGAAAAGTAAAAAGTGAGTTTGAAACTTAAAGCGCGGAAAAGTATAATAAGTCACACAGAAATAACAGACTTCAAACTGTACTTCAAACTTAGAAGTACAATGAATCCGAATTTTAGACGATCAGAAACCCTTATTCATACTTTATTCATACTAATTTCTGCTCGTTTCTTGTCTGATACCCTCACCCCTCACTTATCATTTAACACTTTTTTTTTCAGAAATCGGAGGACTTTATCTCTTATCTTTCCAACTTAAGTTAGGGCACCATTACCGTTAGATTCACAATTTAGCTTGGAAGTTAAGTTTTTTTTAGTTATAGACATAAAAGTTTAATAATATAGAATAATTGTAGATATAATTAGATACCTAATTTGGAAGATGCAGAGAAAAGATGCATAGATATAAAGCTGCTTTGACGAAGATTTGAGATGAATTCAGGTCATAGCAATACCAGTCTATCCGAAACTTACACAAAACGGTAAGAGCTTCAGCCCCCCCCCCTCCCCTGCGAAGTTTAAATAGTTGTGTGATGGCACCATAATTTCCCACGTATTTTAAATGCAAAAAACGCACTCTTTTTTATTTGCCCCCCCCCCCCAAACGTTGCTCCCATGTCAAAAGTATAATCGGCTCTAAAATAAATCCTGTGTATGCGGTTATTTGATCTCTGGAGTGAAAACAGATTAATATTTTTTACTGCTGTTTTTTCTTTTTACTTTATCAATTTTGAAGGATTATTTTCGCATAACCAAAAATCAAATTAATAAGTATCATTTACGTTTTCAACAACTTCAGTTTAGCCAATTTGGCAAAAATATGACCTTTTTGGGGGGAAATGACTTATGTGTCAGTTATTTAAAAGGGAGTTTCTCCTCAGTCCGAAATTCTTAAGGGTTTTCTTATTTATTTTTTTTTAGGCACGATTATTTTTATTGTTTCACATATATCTAAATTTACACTTTTATTTGGATCCCTTTTATTCTTGAATTCTGACAACTTTTTTTATTTACGGAGGTATACTGGGCATGCTTTCATTCCTAAGAGTCTGTTCTCTTTTTATACCCCTTTCTCCATGCTTGTAGACCTTTTTTCCTAAGAAATGTGTATAGTCATTCCAAAGGACCCTTGATAAGAAATTTTTGGGATGGATTAGTGCTTGTGCTCATAAGAAAAAAAGGACAAATATAAATCGACATTTTAAGGAAATTTTCTAGACAAAACTTTTGCAAAAGTTTGCTTTCCTAGTTCCCTTCGTGGACCTTTGCCGCCCCCTTCCACTTGCTTCACTTACTACGATCGACACCTCAAACATTTGGACCTTACATGACATACATTTTGCTTGTAACTTGACGGCTATTAAGCTGCCATTCGGAGGCAACGCTATAGCGTTGCACTTAGTAAAGGTCATACGGGTTCAATGTTTTACTTTTTATTTCTTACTTATTTTCACAAAGATACTTCATATAAAAGGGGTGGTCGCATAAACTTTGGAAGTCGCTCATTCTATTGGAAATCGCAAGTTTTAGTGCCCTTTATAACAATTAAAAATGATCGGAGGGCAACTAGCCCCACCCCCTCTTTTCTTCAAATGCATCCGATCAAAATTTTGCGATAATCATTTTTTTCAAAATAGTCTAAGGTCAAACAACTGTACCTCCAGAGTTGAAAAAAACCCGCAGCACCCGAGGCAAAGGCCTTGTAAGTTATGCAAGTTGCAAATTGCTAATATATAGGGTTTTGTGGAAGCACTGGTCGTGTAAACTTCGGAGGAGGCTCATTCGGTTTGAAATTGAAATTACTTGTTCCCTTTTTAAGAGTCAAAAGTGATCGGAGGGCAACCAGCCCCTCCACGCCCCTTCGCCCAAATGCTTCTGATCAAAATTTTGAGTTAGCCATTCTGCTAAAAAAATAGTCCGAAGGTCAAATAACTATGGTTCTGGGCATGATACCCCCCCCGCCTTCTGAGGAAGGGCGATAAGTTATGGTAGTTGCCCATTGTTAACATACAAGGTTTTTATGGAAGTGTTAGTCGTATAAGCGTTGGAGGGGGATCATTCGATTGCCATTTATTCAAAATAGTCCAAAAGCCAAATAACTATACTCCCGGGGTTGAAAAACCCCCAACCCCTGAGGAAAGGACTGTAAGTTATGCAAGTTGCTTATTGGTAACGTATAATGTTTTTATGTAAAGGGAGGTTGTATAAGCTTTGATTGGAAATTCAAAAGTTTCAGTGTTCTTGTTAAGAATCAAAGGTGATCAAAGGGCAACCAGGCCCCCCCCACGCCTTTTATCCCCAAATGCATCAGATCAAAATTTCGAGATAGCAATGATGTTCAAAATAGTTCAAAGCTCAAACACCTATGCCAAATAACTCCGGAGTCGACACATCTCCCCCCAGTCTCTGGGCAAAGGCTATAAGCTATGCATTTTGCCCATTGTTAACATACAAGGATTTTTATTGGAAAAGAGGGCATGTTTGATCCTGGGTCTCCAAAATGGCTTCGGGTATTAATGTGAAACTTTAAGGAATATTGAGAGGGATGCCGAACACAGTCAAAAGACTCTATGTACTTGCTGGTTGTGAAAAGAAAATATCACCAATATCTATAGAACGACTGAGGGTATTAGGCCTAAGTTCAAAATTTCAAGGAATGTTTAGGAGATGTTGAAGAGAGATTTTAGGGTGACCAGCCCCCTCCTTGCTCTCCTTAGGTGTCCCCTATGCTCAAAACTAATTGAAATTTTAGAACTGTCATTTTTTTGGAACTAGTCAAAAGGTCTATTAGCTATACTTCCAGGAATGCCATAACCCCATAACCCTGGGGCCAAGATTGTAAATTATACAATTTGCCCGTCGTTCATATCCAGGATTATCATTAGAAAAAAGGGGAAATATTTGATTATGGGTGCATCTGAAAAAGCTAAGGGTATTAATGTGAAACTTGGAGAATCTTAAGAGGTATCTTGTACTAAATCAAAAGTGACTATGTGCTTCCAATTTCTCAAAAAGGATAATCTGCAGTATTCTAAGAACGGCTGAGGTTACTGAGTTGAGATTTTCAGGAAATATTGGGGGGATATTGAAATGTGGTTGGAAGGCCTCCAGCCCCCTCCCATGACTTTTTAGTTGCAATCCCTCCACAAATAATTGATAAAATTTGAAATAGACATCTTGTTCTAAATAGTCAGAATTCAAATAAATATGTCTATGAGGATGATATACCCTCCAGCTTTGGAGAGGGATTCTGAACACACTGTCTGCGTGCTGATTGTCAGAAGGGCGTATCATCAATATCTAAGGAACGGTTGAGAGTCATAAGTTGAAAATTTCAGGGGATGTTGAGGAGGCGTTGAAGAGCAATCAGAGGATAACCAGCCCCCTTGACCTTTTTGCATGATCTCTCCCCTCATCACTGATCAAAAATTTGAAAAAGTGGTTTTGTTCAAAAGAGTCAAAAGGTTTTGCAACTGTGCCTCCGTGGATGCAATGCTCCGCGCATCCCCGAGGATAAGGATTATAAATTTTACAATTTGCCCTTTTTTTACATGGAGGATTCATCATTAGGAAAGAGGATGAATTTTTTATTCTAGGTGTGTCCGAAAAGGCTAAAGGTATTAAGGTGAAACTTCGGGGAATATTAGGGGCATTTTAAGCTAAAATTAAAGATACTATGTGATGCTGTTTATCAAATAGTTAAGCTGTTAAAAAATGGTCGGAGGGCAACAAGTCTGCCTCCCATTCCCATTTTAGCTGACGTGTAAAAGCCTAAAGTCTACTGCGCCATTTGCGCTTTACTGAAAACGAATCATATTACAATTACTAACTTTTGCCCTTACAACACTAAAAATAAAAATAAATTTACAGTTAAATAAAATCTTAAACTGCAGAGCTTTCAGCAGTTAATATCATTACATATCAAATATTCAGTTTAATTTTATTAGTTCTTTCCATGGACTGTAGTAGTAACCTAGGTGCTGATCCAGCCGGCACAAGAAACGGGACAAGATAATAGTGTATACAATATGAACGGTACATGAAAAAATACATGAAAACCCACGCCTTTGACACTATATTTAGACATGGAAGCATGTTATGAAGCAATTGGGGGGATTACGTTCAATGAGAGTGAGTATCCTCTCACACCTATACCTCCTTGGTACCTTTTTAGAGCATGTACTCGGGGATACCTTTCCAAGCAACGTGATTAAACGCGCTTTTAAAATCGGAATGGTTTGATTGACATTTGCAAAAAATGGGTAATTAGTGATTGGATAATTTTTTAACATAAAATCTCTGAATAAAATATTTTTGGAGGGATGAGATGATGTGAGCGAGGTGTCTTAGAGTTCTTATAATGGTGTTATTTTGGGAGATTACGTTCCTTGACACCTTTTCAGAGCATGTACTCAAGGATACCTTTCCAAGCAACGTGATTAAACACTCTTTTACAATCGGAAATGTTTGATTGACATTTGAAAAAAATGGGTAATTAGTGATTGGATAATTTTTTAACATAATGCCTCTGACTAAAATATTTTTGGAGGGATGGGAGGATGGGGGCGAGGTGTCTTAGAGTACTTGTAATGGTGTTATTTGGGGAGATTACGTTCCTTGGCACCTTTTCAGAGCATGTACTTATGGATTTGCATACTTTATGTTCCTTCCTCTGCTATTTGGGTACGTTCCTTGACACCTTTCCAGAGCATTTGCTTATGGATTTGCTTGCCTTATGTTCCTTGACACCTTTTCAGGGTATGGACTTATGGATTTGGGTGGATTATGTTCCTTCCTGTGCTATTTCGAGAGATTCTGTTACTTGACACTTTTTCAGGGCATTTAGTTATGGATTTGGGTGGATTATGATCCTGCCTATGATATTCTATAGCGCTTATATTCCTTCGTATGCTATTATAAGAGTTTATGGTCCCTACCCATGCTATTCTAAGGGTTTATGTTCCCTCCTATGCTATTATAAGGGTGTATGTTCCCTCCCATGCTATTCTAAGGGTTTTTGTACCCTCCCATGCTATTCTAAGGGTTTATGTTCCATCCCATGCTATTCTATAGTGCTACATTCCTTCATACGCTACTCTAAGGGTTTATGTTCCCTTCCATGCTATTCCCTAGTGCTTTGTTTCTTCCTATGTTATTCTAACGGACCTCCACACGTGATTAAACACGTTTTGAAACTACGTGCTATTTGCTTATGTCCCGTTGGTACCTTTCCAAACGAGCGGGGATTCCCATCCAGTTCCTAAACATTGCAAAAAAGCTGGCAAGCATTTTTACATTCAACCATACATTCACGCCTGTGAGATTAGAGTTACACGTGGACATTGCGAAAAAAGCTGGCAAGCATTTTTACATTCAACCATACATTCACGCCTATGAGATTACAGTTACACGTGGACATTGAGAAAAAAGCTGGCAAGCATTTTTACATTCAACCATACATTCACGCCTGTGAGATTAGAGCTACACGTGGACATTGCGAAAAAAGCTGGCAAGCATTTTTACATTCAACCATACATTCACGCCTGTGAGATTAGAGTTACACGTGGACATTGCGAAAAAAGCTGGCAAGCATTTTTACATTCAACCATACATTCACGCCTGTGAGATTAGAGTTACACGTGGACATTGCGAAAAAGGCTGGCAAGCATTTTTAAATTCAACCCTACATTCACGCCTGTGAGATTAGAGTTACACGTGGACATTGTGAAAAAAGCTGGCAAGCATTTTTACATTCAACCATACATTCACGCCTGTGAGATTAGAGTTACACGCGGACATTGCGAAAAAAGCTGGCAAGCATTTTTACATTCAACCATACATCCACGCCTACAAGAAAATGAAATAATTTAGCTCGTATGATCAATTTAATTTTTTTTTTCTTAATGCAGTAGTTTTTTAGTAAGGACACTCAATATCCTAAAAGTGTCTGATTCAAACTTTTACCTTGAGCATCGATGTTGTTAGCAGAATTTCAAAAGGATCGTTTATGAGTGCTGGCGTATCTGATGAAATAATTTAGGTCGTATGATAAATATTTTTTTTTAATGCCGTAGTTTTTCAGTAAGGACACTCGATATCCTAAAAGTATTTGATTCAAACTTTTACCTTGAGAATCAATGTTGTTAGCAGAATCTCAAAAGGATCGTTTATGAGTGCTGGCCTATCTGATTAAATAATTTAGGTCGTATGATCAATTTAATTTTTTTTTTTTAATGCAGTAGTTTTTCAGTAAGGACACTCGATATCCTAAAAGTTTTTGATTCAAAGTTTTACCTTGAGAATCGATGTTGTTAACAGAATTTCAAAGGGATTGTTTATGACTGCTGGCGTATGTGATGAAATAATTCAGGTCGTATGATAATTTTTTTTTAATACAGTAGTTATTCAATAAGGACACCCGATATCCTAAAAGTGTTTGATTCCAACTTTTACCTTGAGCATCGATGTTGTTAGCAGAATTTCAAAAGGATCGTTTATGAGTGCTGGCGTATCTGATGAAATAATTTAGGTCGTATGATAAATTTAATTTTTTTTTAATACAGTAGGACACTCGATATCCTAAAAGTGTTTGATTCCAACTTTTACCTCGAGCATCGATGTTGTTAGCAGAATTTCAAAAGGATCGTTTATGAGTGCTGGCGTATCTAATGAAATAATTTAGGTTGTATGATAAATTTAATTTTTTTTTTAATGCAGTAGTTTTTTAGTAAGGACACTCGATATCCTAAAAGTGACTGATTCAAACTTTTACCTTGAGCATCGACGTTATTAGCAGAATTTCAAAAGGATCATTTATAAGTGCTGGCGTATCTGATGAAATAATTTAGGTTGTATGATAAATTAATTTTTTTTATTGCACTAGGTTGTCATTACGATCACTCTATATGCTTAAAGTGTTTGATTCTAACTTTTACCTTGAGAAGCGATGTTGTTAGCTGAATTTCAAAAGGATCGCTTATTAGTGCTAGATTCTCTGATGAAATAATTTAGGTCGTATGATAAATTTAATTTATTTTTTTTTATGCAGTAGTTTTTCAGTAAGGACACTCGATATGCTAAAAGTGTTTGATTCAAACTTTTACCTTGAGCATCGATGTTCACACACACACACACACACACAGAGACGACACACACACACAGAGATGACACACACACAGAGACCAAACACACAAAGAGACGACACACGCACAGAGACGATACACACACACAGAGAACACACACACAGAGACAACACACACACACACAGAGACGACACACACATAACGACAACACACGCACAGAGACTATACGCACACACACACGACACACACACACACACACATATAACACACATGCACAGAGACGAAACACAAACACACAAACACACACACAGAGACGACACACACACAGAGACGAGACACACACACACACACAGACGACACACACACAGAGATGACACACACACAGAGACGATACACACATAGAGAAGACACGCACACAGAGACGACACACACACAGAGACGACACACACACAGATACGAGACACACATAGAGACGATACACGCACAGAGACGACACACATACAAAGACAACAAGCACAGAGACAACACGCACACAGAGACAACACACACACAGAGCCGACACAAACACATAGCGACGACACACGCACAGAGACGACACACACACAGAGACGACAACACACAGAGAGAAGACACAATCACAGAGACGACACCCACACAGAGACGACACACACACACAGAGAGACGACACATTCAAAGTGACGACTTACACATAGAGAAGACAAACACACAGAGACGACAAACATAGAGAGACGACACACACACGGAGACACGACAAACACACAGAGAAAACACACACACAGAGACGACACACACACAGATACGAAACACACAAAGAGACGACACACGCACAGAGACGACACACACACACAGAGTCGACTCACACACAGAGAGGACAAACACACAGAGACGAAACACACACACACACACACACAGACGACACACACACAGAGATGACACACACACAGAGACGATACACACATAGAGACGACACGCACAAAGAGACGACACACACACAGAGACGATACACACACAGATACGAGACACACATAGAGACGACACACGCACAGAGACGACACACACACAAAGACCACAAGCACAGAGAACAACACGCATACAGAGAAAAGACAGACACACACAGAGACGACACACACACACATAGCGACGACACACGCACAGAGACGAAACACAAACACAGACGACAACACACAGAGAGAAGACACACGCACAGAGACGACACACACAGAGAGACGACACACACACACACACAGAGAGACGACACACTCAAAGTGACGACTTACACATAGAGACGACAAACACACAGAGACGACAAACACACAGAGACGACACACACACGGAGAGACGACAAACACACTGAGACAAAAACACACAAAGAGACGACACACACACAGATACGAAACACACAAAGAGACGACACGCACACAGAGACGACACACACACAGAGTCGACTCACAAACAGAGAGGACAAACACACAGAGACGACAGACATAAGGAGACGAATCACACAAAGAGAGGACAAACACACAGATACGAAACACACACACATAGAGACAGCACACACAGAGACGAGACATATACAGAGGCGACACACACACACAGAGAGGACTAACATACAGAGAAGACACAAAAACAGAGACGACACACCCACAGAGACGAGACGCACACAGATACAAAACTCACATAGAGACGACACACATACATAGAGACAGCACACATACACACACACACACACACACACACGACGACACCCACACAGAGAGGACACACACACAGAGAGACGACACACACAAAGTGACGACTTACACATAGAGATGACACACGCACAGAGACGACAAACACACAGAGACGATACACATAGAGGGACAACACACACACACACATAGAGCCGACTCACACACAGAGAGGACAAACACACAGAGACGGCAGACACAAACACACAGAGACGACAGACACAGAGAGACGACTCACTCATAGAGAGGACAAACACACAGAAACGACATGCACACACACAGAGACGACACACACGTAGAGACAACACAGACACAGAGACGACACACACACACAGACAAAACACACAAAGAGACGACACATACACAGAGACCACACACACGCACACAGAGACGATAAACATACAGAGAAGACACAAAAACAGAGACGACACACCCACAGAGATGACACACACATTGAGACGAAACACGCACAGACACGACACACAAACAGAGTCATAGTGAGAGAGATATCCAAAAAGTTGGATTGATCTAGGTTCACTTAGAGTGGCACGCCACAAGACACGACACACAAAAAGAGTTATAGTGAGAGAGATATCCAAAAAAATGGCTTGATCTAGGTTCACTTAGAGTGGCGCGCCACTCTAACTGGACATAAGCAAATAACATGTAGTTTCAAAACGTGTTTAATCACGTGTAGAGGTCCCATAGAATAACATAGGAAGGAACATAGCGCTATAAAATAGCATGGGAGGGAAAATAAGCCCTTAGAATAGCATAGGAAGGAACATAGTGCTATAGAATTGCATGGGAGGGAAAATAAATCCTTGGAATAGCATGGGAGGGAACATAAACCCTTAGAATAGCATGGGAGGGAACATAAGCCATTATAATAGAATAGGAGGGAACATAAGCCCTTAGAATAGCATGGGAGGGAACATAAACCCTTAGAATAGCATAGGAGGGAACATAAGCCCTTAGAATAGCATGGGGAGGGAACATAAACCCTTAGAATAGCATAGGAGGGAACATAAGCCCTTAGAATAGCATGGGGAGGGAACATAGCGTTATAGAATAGCATGGGAGGAACATAAGCCCTTAGAATAGCATAGGAAGGAGCATAATCCACTCAAATCCATAAGTACATGCCCTGAAAACGTGTCAAGGAACGTAATCTCCCCAAATAGCACAGGAAGGAACATAATCCACCCAAATCCATAAGTACATACCCTGAAAAGGTGGCAAGGAACATAAGGCAAGCAAATCCATAAGTACATGCTCTGGAAAGGTGTCAAGGAACGTAAAGTACCCAAATAGCACAGGAAGGAACATAAAGTATGCAAATCCATAAGTACATGCTCTGAAAAGGTGCCACGGAACGTAATCTCACCAAATAACACCATTATAAGTACTCAAAGACACCTCGCTCCCATCATTCCATCCTTCCAAAAATATTTTATTCAGAGATTTCTTGTTAAAAAAATTATCCAATCACTAATTACCCCTTTTTTGCAAATGTCAATCAAACAATTCAGATTGTAAAAGCGTGTTTAATCACGTTGCTTGGAAAGGTATCCACGAGTACATGTTCTGAAAAGGTGCCAAGGAACGTAATCTCCCCAAACAACACCATTATAAGTACTCTAAGACACCTCGCTCCCATCATCCCATCCCTCCAAAAATATTTTATTCAGAGATTTCATGTTAAAAATTATCCAATCACTAATTACCCCTTTTTTGCAACTGTCAATCAAACAATTCCGATTTTAAAAGCGTGTTTAATCGCTGTGCTTGGAAAGGTATCCACGAGTACATGTTCTGAAAAGGTGCCAAGGAACGTAATCTCCCCAAACAACACCATTATAAGTACTCTAAGACACCTCGCTCCCATCATCCCATCCCTCCAAAAATATTTTATTCAGAGATTTCATGTTAAAAAATTATCCAATCACTAATTACCCATTTTTTGCAAATGTCAATCAAACCATTCCGATTGTAAAAGCGTGTTTAATCACGTTGCTTGGAAAGGTATCCACGAGTACATGCTCTAAAAAGGTGCCAAGGAAGTATAGGTGTGAGAGGATACTCACTCTCATTGAACGTAATCTCCCCAATTGCTTCATAACATGCTTCCATGTCTAACTATAGTGTCAAAGGCGTGGGTTTTCATGTATTTTTTCATGTACCGTTCATATTGTATACACTATTATCTTGTCCCGTTTCTTGTGCCGGCTGGATCAGCACCTATGTTACTACTGACTGTCCGAGATGCATAGGCCTATAGTCAAACAGTTCGTGGTAAGGAACTGTAAGTAAGGAGCGACCCGGCTCAATCGTAACCGAAACTCTAGAAAACGGAATTTTGATACCAATAGATACATCAAAAGAATCAGATTTTAATGCTGATTTAAAATATATAAGTTTCATCAAGTTAAGTTCTACCTATCAAAAGTTACGCACCTGAGAAAATTTGGCTGATTTTCGAAAAAAGGGGAAAAGACCCCCTAAAAGCTATAGAACCCTAATGAAAATCACACCATCATATTCAGCGTATCAGAGAACCCTACTGCATAGGTTTCAAGCTCCTATCTACAAAAATGTGGAATTTTGCATTTTTTTCCAGACGAAAGATCACGGATGCGTGTTTATTTGTTTGTTTGTTTTTTTTTCCCACGGGTGATCGTATCAACCCAGTGGTCCTAAAATATCGTGGAAATTAAAAGTTCTAGCACTCTTTTCAAGTGACCGAAAAAATGGAGGGCAACTAGGCCCCCTCCCACGCTCATTTTTTCCCAAAGTCACCCGATCAAAATTTTGAGATAGCCATTTTGTTCAGCATGGTCAAAAATATGATAACTATGTCTTTTAGGATGACTTAATCCCCCAAAGTCCCCGGGGAGAGGGCTGAAAGTTATGAACTTTACCCAATGTTAACATATAGTATTGGTTATTGGGAAGTATACAGACGTTTTCAGAGGGAATTTTTTGTGGTAGTGGGGGGGGGAGGTCGGGGGTTATGTGGGAGGATCTTTCCATGAAGGAAGTTTTCATGGGAGAAGGGACATTGCTATGAAGGGGGTGCCGGATTTCCCAGCATTATTTAAAAAAATATCAGAAATTAAATATAAAAAAAACAAGTTTTATAACTGAAAGCAAGCAGCAACATCAAAACTTAAAACGACGGAAAATATTACGTATATGATTGGTTTCATCCCCTAGTCAATACCTCGCTCTTTAAGCTAAAGACTATTTAGTACTTTCATAAGAGCTATTTATTCTGATTAACGGCATTTGTGATTAAGCGGTCATTTTTAAAGAATCGGAACAAAATTCGAACTCTTGCTTAAAGAGCATGGTATTGACTAGGAGGCGAACCCTCTAATATACGTAATAAAAAATATAAGAATATAGAGGTTCGTTACGTAAGTTAATTCGTAAGTTACGTATATTTATTACTAATAAAAACGTTCGTAAATAAAATTAAACAGGTTTCGAGAAAGCCATTTAACCAAATAAAAGTAAAATTAATATTCAATTTTTTTTTAATTATTCATGTACGGTGAGCCAAAATCAAAACCTGTATTAATTAAAAAACGTTCAAAAATTAAATAAAAAAAACAAGTTTTTTTAACTGAATGTATAAGGAACGCCGTTAAAACTTAAAACGAACAGAAATTATTCCGTATATGAAAGGGGCTGTCCCCTCCTCAACGCCTCGCTCTTTACGCTAAAGTTTGACTTTCTCACAACTCTATTTTTTTAAACAGTGAAACTCTTGTTAAACTCAAAGTTAAACCCAAACTCTTGTTTGTAGTGATTTTTGGTTGTTTTAAGTTCGATTTGAATATTCAACTTGTAAGATTTATTTATTCATTTGTATTAGTACCTGTTGCGTATTTTGTTTGCTATGACTGTTTATTTAGTTTCTGTTCGCTTTGGGTTTCATTTATTCTTTAATAGTATTTTCTGGTAATTTGGAGTTTGAATTATTATAGGAATTTATTTCTGCTGGTCTTGGCTCTTAATAGGGCTCTGTACTATTATTTGGAGAACTTTTTTTTGCATTAATCCTTAAAAAAGCATCTCAGCTAAGGGTCAAGTTTATAGATGAAATATTTTTACCGAGTTTTCCAAAATGCTATGAACTTGAATAATAAAACTAAGGATAAAGCGGTTTACGTTCAGACGACACTCTCCATGTGTCTGAGCGGACCATTAGTGTAAATGAATATTCGTTCACATCGTGTCTTTTAGAGAGTTTGAGCGGTGAGTGGCCCCACTCTTATGCGCAGCATTTCCTTTTCATTCTAGGTTTCATTTAGTCATCCGTAATAATATATGTTGTATTTAAATCTAATATTACTATCAATTTTATTTCGCTTAGGTTTTATTTAGTTTTTTTTTAGGTTTTATTTATGTGTGTTTTGAGTTTGACTTTTATCTGCTTGTTCCTAAGTCATCACGCCCAATATGGTTATTATAGCTTTGCCTATACTATCCTTGGGCTCCAACTCTGACCCGGTAGCTCTATTTTAATTCTTCTCCTTCTTCCTATGAATTAATTATTTCTTCTTCTACTCTGTTCCTTTGTTTCATAGGCAAAGCAAGGTCCAAATAGGAATAAGATTTCGCCGGATTGAGAAAAAATTATGTCGTAGCCCATTCAGCTGCATGGGTAAACGCTCAAAAGCAGATCGGCACCATGGGAAACGGATCGGTTTTCCCATGCATCTGAACGGACGATTAGTGTAAATGAATATTCGTTCACTTCAGTTTCGCATCAGACAGGAAGAATTCGTTTTTTCCGGCCATCAAGATTTTGTTTCGAATAAGTCAAAGGTTTGTGTTCGAATTAGAGTATGTAGTATAGAGTAGCCTATGGAATACCAATAGAATATAAACCAAATGTTTTGCTTTTTTTAATTGGTACTCACAGGAGTCATTTTATCAAGGAATGTTCTTTCTGAAAAAAGAAAAGAAATTTTGTTTGCCTAAAAAAAGATTTAGAAAAATTTCGTTTTCAATCAGAACAGCCAGGCAGAATTCGCAGAGCAACATCAATCTGTTATGTTCATGTCATCTTCGGTATCAATAAGTTTAAGGGGTTTAAGGTTCATTTTCGAAAATCTCAACATATTATTTTCATAATTAAAAATTAATATTCACTTAAATTCAAATAAAGGATGTTTTTTTCTAAATGAGTGTCAATTTATAATTTTTTCTCACTTAGAGAGTGCAGTCAAGAAATTTCGCCTAGTCTGGCCTACGATTTGCTCATTATTAGGCTGCTGCTGATTCCACAACCATGATGGGGGACTACAATCCTCCAGTTGAGGGTTGTCAACGTAATTTCAGTGCTACAATTTTGTGTTTCCCAGCCTTATTTACTCCATTGGTGGCTCCTAAAGTAAACTGCCATATGGCAGTTTACTGTGGCGATCACACGATAAATTATTATGAAATAAATTATTAGATAAGAGCATTAACTTCAAGATGGATCGTTAACCATCTCTCTAAAATTTTCATTCAACCTACCAGCCGTGGCGGAAAAAGAGATGCACAATACAGTTGTCCATGCAAAAATACAACAATGCTTGTTTTTCATTCTGGGATGCAACAAACCTTTAGTTTGTGGTTTTTTTTTTTATAAAATCCAAATAAATTTGTTGTTATAAGTACATACTAAAATTCTGTTGAATCCGAATAAAAGTTTTTAATTCTGAATCAGTGTTTGTTTGAACATTTTTCTAACTAGACACTTACTCAGAGCTATCGTTTCTAAATTCTCAATTGTTATAGACCGTAGTTCACTCTTTACTAAATTGCAGCTCTATTAAAAATCTAGTTATATGGTCAGATCTAGAACAGTTCTATTCAATATCCTAGATCTGTGTTCTTCAAGCACCGTGAAATTAAGGTCAAGCCGTTGTACACTGGCTGAGAGTTGAGAAATCAAAATGAAGTGGATCTTTATGTTTTCTTCTTTTATAATAGTCTCAAAACTGAAAGTTACAACCGGCTCTGGGCTTCCAGGCCTATTACCTAAATGCATTTTTAATTGCAATACCTGGCTTTTACTCGGAGATTGTCGTATTTTTGCGGTTAACTGTTTAGTATAGTTAAGAAAGATAACTGGAAGTAAAAATCCCTAAGGAAGATGAGTGAAAAATAGACCATAGCATGTTATTTCAATGTGTCGAAGCTAACTGCTTGTCACCCATGAGTTTTGTAACAGTTCTTTAACTCTCTTCTATTAACTCTGACCTAGAGCAGCGTTTTTCTACCTTTTTATTCTTGAATACCGAGAAATAGGGGCAGTGTTTTTCACAATAGCTGACAATTGAGGAATCAAAATTAAAATTGATTTTGATGGTATTTTAGGCATTTTAGTGTTATTGAAACTTTTAAAGTTTTGCAATCGTTTAAAGAGTTTGCGGATAGTTACAGTAGGTTCTGGTAGAATATGGGAAAGTTTGGTCAAGGAAAGTTGGTAATGCGGTGCCACTCTGAGAATTTTGGCTTATGGATCTGATTGAAAACTAAATTCTGTCAAATCTATCTAGAAAATTGGCAGTAAAAGACTGCCAATTATCCCAAGATCGCCAATTTCTGTCGGCTTTGGGTTCTCAACCTTACTAATTAAATGCATCTATGATTGCAATATCTAGTTTTTAAGTCGGAGATTATTGTGTTTTTGCGGTTAACTGTTTAGTTAGCCAAGATAACTGGCAGCAAAAAGCCCTAAAGAAGTTAAGTGAGAAATAGACCATAACATATTACTTCCGAGTGTTAATACGAACTGCTTGCTATCCCTGAGCTTGAAAGTGAAGTTTTCGATGCGGAGACATTTCTATTAAGTTCAATGAATAGCAGTGTTTTTCGATCTTTTCATTCTTGATCACCGTGAAATTTGGGTTAAAATTTTATACACTGGCTGACAGTTCAGAGATCAAAATTAAAATTGACTATGATGGCATTTTACTTATTTATTGCCATAGGACAGGGAAAATTCTGGAATTTGAGTTTGCGGATAGTCAGAGTAAGTTACAAGAAGACGATAAAGTTTGTCAAGGAATTGACTAAGTCTAATCCAGTTTTTCGCAATGTTTGTCATAAGTGTACCCTGTTCTACAATCTTAAAACGCTGAGTACTCCAAAAAGAATTTTTGAGTACCCCACGAATTTTTGTCTTATTGTGTCTGTGAGAAACTGGCCAAAGAAACATTCGAATCTAGTCTTCCGTGGAACCTATTGCAAAAACAGCCAAGGCTTTGGGGTCAAAATTAAATAGCCTCTCGCACTTAGAATATCTGTTTTTCTTACCTGATTTTTTTTCATAATCATCGTTTATGAACGATTTTAAGCCAAGTTCAGACAGGAGTTAATTTTTGCCCCAAAAACCAAAACTAACGTCGTTCAGTGACAAAAATGTCAATATATGTAGTTCAAGTCCCTTCTATCTATATTTTAGCCTATCGTAAAAATTCAATTATTTGACCCACAAAAATGTTCTTAAATAAATAAAGCTTCCTGTTGATGCTTTGAATAAACAAGCGCTCTATAAAAACGTAAATTGGCATTATTTGTTTTGGTAGGTATTCAAAGATGTATTTTTTTTGGAAATTTTCTATGACGACCCAAGAATTTCGCTTTCAGAGATACTAACTGGAAACAACACTGCGATGTCACTTGGTTGTGTTCACTTGAAAGAATGTATCATTGTCTGTCAGAATTTCACCGCAATTGTACCGCAGTGTTTCACCGAATTTCACCCTAAATAAATCTCACCCTTTTATCTAAACAAAACGCGATCCAAGTGGTCACAATTTTTTTTCAGGTTTTATCTGAGATGCTCTTCCATGTCCAAAAGCTTGTTTCTTGCACAGGGCATGAACACGTCCCCACAAAACTCTGGTATAACCCGTAATCCAAAAAAAAATCTCTTCTCGCACCCTGGGGTTATGCGCATCACACTTCTGGAAAAGACAATCACAGTCCTAGATGGCAAAACGCCCAACTAATTTCTACAGAAATCCAGCCTCAAGTACAAATGTTGCTCCACTTGATTTCAGTTTGAATTGATATGCTAATCTAAATAAGCTTAAGGCTTGATAGACACAAATATCCATATAGTCTCTTCCGTTATGTTTCATAAAAAAGTGAATTTCATGCATCCTTGGATAGTTGATTTAAAGACAACAGCTGTGCTTTAACGGGGAATCGACAGACGCCTGCTGGGTTGAATGTCATTCTTGATTTCGACCAGTCATTTTTCCTATTGGGTAGTCAGTTAGCTTTTCTTTTCTTATTTTCTGTTTCATCCCTGAGTTATTTATTTAGAATAAATATAATAGTTATGGGGCAACTTAATGACAGACCCCAACACGTGCAATAACGGGAATTCAATGGTAAAACATTTCTTTGAGCACACGGTCGAGTAAAAATACATTATACTTTAAATGAATTTTTGAGAGTGATGGCCTATATAACCAAAAATATTCCTAGCATTTATCTTTCATCAGAACCAACATAAATGAAATCAGGAGAACTCCTTAGTTCTATGTGGCTGTCCTCTACCAAAACGTAGTAACTATAGTTGTCCAAGTTTTTTTTTTCAGGAAATCGAAGCGTAATGATTTTTTTTTCTAGAGCAGAACAAATAGATGAAGAAACAGAATTTTATAAATATAATTTCCTAGGTCTGTTTCCTCATCCATTATCCTCTTGACGTGGGTTCTCGGTTGTATCAACTTAGCAACTAGCGAGAGGTTTTGGCTTTGAGAAACTAGCGAGATCTGTTATTACCTTCTGCACACAAATTGTCAAACCCTGACGATTCCCTGACAAAACTCGCCTGTGTATATAACGTTGGAGCTGTTCCGGTGTTTTGAGATGGTTTGGGGTCTCCGCACGCTCCTCTCATACCCTCCTTCCTCCGTCCCTATCCCAGAAAAGGAAACCGCGCTTGTTAGGACACAAAATGGTGTCAGGGTGGACCTTTCAGAAGTTTGCCTAACCACAAACAACAAAAGTACGAAGAACAAAAGGGAAATCTTTTTGTAAGACAGTGGAGATAATTTGAATGAATATTTCGGCCCTATGTCCAAGGGCCGTCCTCAGCAAGACAAAAATATATAAAAGAAAAAAGACTCACAACAACATGCGACCAATAAAACCAAAAAAGTGGAAATTCTTTCAAAACAATCCTAGCATCATTACTTCAGCGAAGTTCAACCAGGACTGATAAAAAGTAAGGTAAAACAAGACGATTCAATGAAATGAAAGAAAATAAATTAAAAACATGTTCTTATTGCTAATCCAGCCTTTTTGGCAGCTAACCTCAAAGGTCTTTTTGTAACTGGTTCTGTGTTAATGTCTATCGGTTTTTTAAAATATTTTGTAAGATCATTTTTAATTAAATTTGTGTATAGAGCATTTAGTGTATATTCCCCCAAGTCCCTATTTAAGGAAATATTATTATTAATCTTAAGTCTGATTTCAATTGAGTCTCGTACTACCTGCTTTATGCCTAGGTCATTGCTAATAAGGGCAGATTCATCAAAAAGTATATTGTGGTTAGGATTTTCAAAAATATGGCTGCCTAATGCAGAATCAGATGAAACAGTGGAAATATTAGAATTTAGAGCTTTGACAATATCATCTTTATGCTGTTGTATGCGCTTTTCTAAATTCTGGTGTGTTCTACCTATATAATATTTGCCACAATCGCATGGTATTTGATAGACCCCTCTTTGGCGAGTAACTGGGGTTTTATCTTTACCAGAATTTAGAAAATTTATGATTCTAAAATTATTTGTGAATACTACATGCAGATTATTTTTTGTGCAAACTTTTTTAAGATTTGTAGTGATCTGTAGTGAGTGTGGTCTTCGTCGCTATTTTTGCCTAACCAGAATCGTAATGGCGAATGGTGCTGCAGTGACCTTGATTAGTGGCACTCCTCGATGAAATTATAGCCTAGTAAACAACACCAGGACTTCTACTTTTAGGGAGATCACCCTATTTAAGGGGTAAATTTCTTCTTTTAGGGACACTTATTTTGAATCTAGGGATTCAGGGAAATCTAAAGTAAAGTAAGAATGCTTAGAGATATTCAGGGAAAGTTTGATTTTTTTTTTTCAACGAAGGCTGAAAAATTCTCATAGATCGCATATACTCAGTTGTCTGAAAAAGCTAATGTTGTAACATTGGCTTATGTTGCAAAGGTCAGCTCAAAATTACAAAAAAGCTAAAGGGTGGAAAATAAGGACATTTATTAGATAATTAGTGATTTAGTTAGCCTAGTGCTTAGATTATTTTTATACAATGCTTTTGATAGGTTTGGAGTCAATAGGAGGCAGTGTTTCGTGTTTTATTTAAGCGCTAAGTTACCCAGTTTTTTTTTTGTAACTCAGGAGAAAACCTGTATGCATAGATCAAGGCCCTATAGGCAAATGACAAGCTCGGCTAGCTCAGTGGGCAGAGACCCAAATTCCCAATCTCAAGGTGATGAGTTAGGGTTCGACATTGGTCTTTTTTTCGATTACTAAAAAGTAAAATATTTGGAATATATTCATTTTTGAGACAAAAGGTGCATTTTGCAGTAAAAAAAAACATATTAGACAATTTTACGCATGTAGATGAAGAACTCGACTGGAGTTTTATCAGATTTTACTTCCCCCCATAAAGTTTTTTTTCTGACTCGTAAAAAAGTAATGAAAATGTGAATAAACAACTTTTATTTGTATTATGTACAGTTTTTTGGTAAGCCCCCACGAAAAGGAGCCCCCCTCAAAAAGAAAAAAAAATCCTGGATGCGCTCTTGAAGTGGGAATCTTTTCTCTTCGTAAATGAGTATTTCCTAACTTTTAGTTTTAGTAAGTCTACCCTATTTACTCTCAAGTTGAAACTTCTAGGGAGATTTTTTTTTTTTGGGGGGGGGGGGTCAGGATAACTTTAATTTAATTTAGGATAGGAGCAAAAAAAGAATAATCTTTATCCGATCGTCACAAAAGAATCTACGTGGTGTTCTTTTTCCATGCCTGCCTGTCGTCCAATAGCAGTCGCTGCTTGTTTGCATAATTCGACAAATATAGGGAAAGACCAATCAGTTTATTTTATCTAATTCCATGGATATTTGTTGCATAAACTGAAACGATCATTCAAATTTTTTTGTTAAGTTCTAATTTTACTCTTTACCTTCATCAGAACCTTTCTTGCTTTTGGTATTCCTTAACTGGAGTAGACAAAGATAATAAGCATGCTTACCATGACCAAAGAACATATCGCCTAAATAATGCCTCGAAATAGTTACTTTTTCTTCATATCCAAATGCTTCCTGGTCAGACAGTAAAAAAATGAGAACACTCAACTTCCAAGTAAAAATCAGCATGTCAAGAAGTCCAAATGCATTTTATAGAGACACTGAAAAAATAGAAGACTAAATAAAAAACAGTTACCAAACTAAAGGGATTCATACAGATTAATGGTTGATATACAGTCAAATTTAGAGACACAGTCCGCTTGCTAATTAAATCATAGGGTTTCTCATATGTAGTTTTCCAAGCCATGTCGAACGGTGCAACTAAAAAAATTCACAAATGTATAGTTAAACGGTTACTACCAGAAGGAACAACCACCCTCTGTTCAATTCTAAGAAACACTTCAACATTTGGTTTCAAATTCCCTACAAATCGTATGCTTTTTTCTATTTACATTTACATTGACTCATTTACGAAAAAAAAATCTACCAAAATAAGCCAAAATGAGACAACTACAAGAAACCACTTTTTTGGCTCTTGAATAGGAGGTACTCAATTTCAGACTCTAAACCTCTATTTAAGAAATCAGTATTTCAAAGAAGTCCATTTATATTTTATTGACACACCTGACTAAACCAAACACTTTGAACATAGAAGATTTACCCAACTTGGTAGCCCAACGTCCGCGTATACACATCTTGCATGGAAAATTTTTGGCAAAATTTGGTCACGGAGTGTCCAATATTCTTAAGCTGTATCCGTCGATAGAGCCAGAAAAAGGTTAGATTAGGTTAGGACACTTTCAGACACTAAACCTCTATTTAAGAAATCAATGTTTCAAAAAAGTCCATTTATATTTTATTGACACACTTGACTAAACCAAACACTTTGAACAAAGAAGATTTACCCAACTTGATAGCCCAACGTCCACGTATACACATCTTGCATGGAAAATTTTGGGCAAAATTTGGTCACGGAGTGTCCAATATTCTTAAGCTGTATCCGTCGATAGAGCCAGAAAAATTTGAAGCCTTTAAGTTAAGTTAATAAAAGACCTAATTTCTACAACTTTTAACTACGTTGAACAAAATAGCTACCTAAAAATTTTTATCGGATGTGTTTGGGGAATAAGTGGGCTTGAGAGGTGGGTTAGTTGCCTTCAAATCACTTTTGACTATTAAAAAGGGCACTAGCCCTTTGAATTTCCAATCGAATGAGCCCCTTTTCAAGCTTCTACGACAAACCTTTCAATAAAAACCTTTTATGCTCCCAGGGCATATGTTACAACCCTAACCCTGAGGGCCGTGGGGGGATTGTCATCCTCAAAGATATAATTTCCGGACCCTTCAACTACTTCGAACAAAATGGCTATCTCCAAAATTTTATTGGATGGGTTTGGATAAATGGTGGGCGTGGAAGGAGTGTTACTTGCCTTCCAATCACTTTCGAGTATTAAAAAGGGTACTAGCCATTCCAATTTCCAATCAAATGAGCCCTTTTTGAAATTTTTACGACGACACTTTCTATAGAAACCTTATATGCCCCCAGGACATAACTTATCACCCTTGTCCTGAGGGCTGGGGGGGTTGCCATCCTCAAAGATCTAACTTCCAGAACTTTCAACTACGTTGAACAAGATGGCTATCTCAAAATTTTGATTGGATGTGTTTGGGGAAAAGGTGCGCATGATAGGGGGGTTAGTTGCCCTTAAATCGCTTTCGAGTATTTAAAAGTGCACTAGCCCTTTGAATTTCCAATCGAATGAGGCTTTTTTGAAGTTTCTACGACAACGCTTTCTAGAAACCCTTATATGCCCCCAGGGCTAAACTCACAATCATTGCCCTGGGGGTTGCAGGGGAGTGTCCTCCTTAAAAGCATAATTTCTATCTGGAAATCAAGTACACTGAACATAATGGCTATCTCAAAATTTTGATTGGATGTGTTTGGGGAAATGGTGGGCGTGGAAGGGGTGTTAGTTGCCTTCCAATTACTTTCCTCAATTAAAAAGAGCACAAGCCACTCCAATTTCCAATCAAATGAGCCCTTTTTGAAGTTTCTACGACAACTCTTTCGATACGAAGTGCCCTGGTATGGAAGAAAAAAAGATACGCTGCGCAAAGTGTTTTTTTTTTGTTTCAAAAATAAAGTTGTGAGACAGAGTCAAACTTTAGCGTAGAGAGCTAGGCGTTGAGGAGGGGACAGCCCCTTTCATATACGGAATAATTTCTGTTCGTTTTAAGTTTTAATGTCACTCCTTACTTTCAGTTAAAAAAAAATTTTTTTAGTTAATTTCTAAACGTTTTTGAATTAATGCAGCTTTGATTTTGGCTCAAGGTACATGAATAATTAAAATGAAATTCGCATATTAATTTTCCTTGTTTTGGCTAATTGGCTTTCTCGAAATTTTGTTCTGACTTAACTTACGTAACGAATTTCTGTACTCGTATTTTTTTCTTGCGTAAATTAGGGAGTTTGCCCCTTTATCAATACCTCACACTTTAAGCTAATTTTTGAATTTTGTTAAAGCAATAAGTGCCTGGAATCCAAAGGTCTGTTAAATGGAATGGATATCTCCTTCGAAAGTACTAAAAAACTTTAGCGCAAAGGGTGAGGTATTGACTTGGGGGCGAACCCCCTCATATACCTAATAATTTCTGTTCGTTTTAAGTTTTAATGTTGCTCCTTATTTTCAGTTGAAAAAAAACTTGTTTTTTTATTTAGATCTTTTTTTAAATAATGCTGGGAAATGTGGCGCCCCCTTCATGGAAGTGTTCCTTCCCCCAAGGAAATGTCCTCCATAGAAAGATCCTCCCCCGTAACCCCTACTCCGACCCCAACCCCTCACTAGAAAAAAATACCTCCTGAAAACACCAATACTATATGTAAACAATGGGCAAAGTTTATAACTTACAGCCCTTCCCCCAAGAACTGTGGGGATTAAATTATCCTCAGATGCATGTTTACTAAATTTTTCACTAAGCTGAACAAAATGGCTATCTCAAAATTTTGACTGGGTGACTTCGGGAAAAAATGACCGTGGGAGGCGGTCAAATTGACCTCCAATTTTTTTGGTCACTTAAAAAGGACACTAGAACTTTTACTTTCCGTTCGAATGAGTTCTCTCACGATATTCTAGGACTACTTGATCGACACGATCACCCCTGGAAAAAAAAACAACAAACAAATAAACACGCATCCGTGATCTTTCTTTAGACAAAAAATAAAAAATTCCACATTTTTGCAGATAGGAGCTTGAAACCTCCATAGTAGGGTTCTCTTATACGCTGAATCTGATGGTGTGATTTTTATTAGAGTTCTATGACTTTTAGGGGGGTTTTCCCTCTTTTTTCGAAAATAAGGCAAATTTTCTCAGCAGCGTAACTTTTGATGGGTAAGACTAAACTTGATGAAACTTATATATTTCAAATCAGCAAAAAAATCGGATTCTTCTGATGTATCTATTGGTATCAAAATTCCGTTTTTAGAGTTTCGGTTACTATTGAGCCAGGTCGCTCCTTACATTAATACAGTTCGTTACCACGAACTGTTTGAAACTGCCTTTTGACAAAACCGACCAAGCTAACCTAACCTGACATTAAATGGCCGAATCATCCAATCACACCTCGGCCGAATCACAGCATCTGCGTCAGCTTAGATGTTGCGGAAGCTAGCTGAAATAATTATAAATAAAATTCTTTGCCACATTTTCTTCAAACTAAGTTAAAAACAATTATCTGTAACTGTTATGTCTTCCAAACCCTAATTTTCGAACATAAAACTGTCGGTTAATAATCGCAAAGGAAATTCAGAGTTTCAAGGAGATTGGTAAGGCAAAACTAGTTGCGAATTCTTAGTTGCAAATTTAAAAAAATGAGTCAGCAAATCTGACTATTTGTTATAATCTGACCATATTATTATTCAACCAGATGTAAGCGGAAAAATTCCCTTAATTATGTTTTTACAGTAATATTTAGTTATTCTTCATATGTTTTTCTAATTTGTTAATGGGCTCATGATCATACTGAAATATTTTACTTCGTTGTAACAATCTGTATAACGTTATAACTAGACCACGGCGCCGCGCCGATAAGAGAAGGTTGGCGGCGGCGGGGCAAAAATAGCAGTGTCAGTGCGCCACCGGTACGCCACCGCTGGCGCGATCAATGTTAGCCGCAAATATTAATGTTTTCATCAGTCTTAGTCAAATCCCATCTTGAATTTACCTCAGATTCAGGCCTATTCATGAGTTAAAAACTTCACAAATCGCTGGCTGGACGCTGGCCTTCTTCATTATTCATCAAGAGAAGCAGAAATCTGGTAGAAACGAAACGGCTGAGGCGTTTCAGAGCCCTTGCATAATAATTGAAATAATAGATAATATATTTGCCGTGGTATTCAATAGAGTCCAAGGAATCTAATTAAAAGTGAGCATACACAAAAGTCAAATTATGCCAGTAGCCTATGAGAATCTAAAAATACCCAAGACAATGAACAAGTCCCAATGGGGAGCCCTGGGTATATAAAAATATTTCTATGGTTTCCCAGGGAATTTTATATCATTTTCTTCCGTCTTCGCTTTAAATGAAAAAAAAAATTATATTTTTGGCATTCCTGCTTTCAATTAAAAAAAATTTGAGGTATTATCATTTAAAAATGATTCCCCTATCCCCCTTTCCCCTATCCCCCAATCGAAGAGGCTCATTCTATTAGAAATTGGAGTGGCTAGTACCATTTTTAATAGTCAAAGTTGTATCCCCAAATTCATTTTTCTTAAACAAAACAGCTATTCTGAGCGAAATGGTAATCTCGAAATTCCATCGAACGACTTTGGTTGAATAGGGTTGGAGGGGGGGGGTTGTGGAGGTTAACTGATTCCCGGCCTTTTTGGTACCTTAAAAAAGGCACTGTAACTTTAAATTTCCGTCTGAATGACCCCTTTGCCGATCTTCTAATACCATTGGTTCCGTCCGATTCCCATTATATCACCATAATTGCATAGCTTATAAACCTATCCCCAGGGACTATGGAGGGCCATGTCATCACCTAAAACATAGTTATTGAACCTTAGAACTGTGCTGAAAAATGGATACATGAAAATTTGACCGGATGACCTTGGGGAAGGAAGGTCGTAAGGAAGGGGTCACTTATAAAAGGCACTAGAACTTTGAATTTTCGTTTGAATGAGCCCTCTGATGATCTTCTTGGACCATTGGTTCGATACTATCACCTCTAGGAAAAAGAAAATGAATAAATAAACACGCACCCTGATCCACAAAACACAAAATTCCACATTTTTGTAGATAGAAGCTTAAAACCACTACAGTAGAATTTTCTGATACGCTGAATCTTATGGGGGGATTTTTATTAAGATTCCTTTACTTTTAGGGGGTATTTCTCCCCTTTTTCAAAAATAAGACAAGCTTTTATCTGGCTCGTATCTTTTTCGGTCGTTTAGAGAAAGGTTGTTTGCCCTACAATCTCTTTTTACTCTTAAAAAGGGCACCATAACTTTTTGGGCACCAAAACGTATCGGTTGACTGGATGCGTTTTGAAAATGAATGAGGTTGATAGAAGGGCTGCTTGCCCTCCAATCTCTTTTTACTCTTAAAAAGGGCACCAGAACTTTTAATTTTGAATCGAATTAGCTTCTTTGAAAGTTTCAATTATATTTATGGCTATATATAACCTTATACAGATTGTTACAACGAATTCAAAGATTTCAGTATGATCATGAGCCCATTAACAATTTAGAAAAACATGTAAAGAATAATTAAATATCACAGTAAAAACATAATTAAGGGAATTTTTCCGGTTACATCTGGTTGAATAATAATATAGTCAGATTATAACAAATAGTCAGATTTGCTGACTCATTTTTTTAAATTTGCAACTAAGAATTCGCAACTAGTTTTGCCTTACCAATCTCCTTGAAACTCTGAATTTTCTTTGCGATTATTAACCGACAGTTTTATGTTCGAAAATTAGGGTTTGGAAGACATAACAGTTACAGATAATTGTTTTTAACTTAGTTTGAAGAAAATGCGGTAAAGAATTTTGTTTAAACTATTTCAGATAGCTTCTGCATCGTTTAAGCTGACGCAGATGCTGTGATTTGGCCGAGGTGTGATTGGATGATCCGGCCATTTAATGTCAGGTTAGGTTAGTTTGGTCGGTTTCGTCAAAAGGCAGTTCAAAAAAAGGCGGTCATTCATTAGAATGACCGTATGTTAAACAATAGACCGAACGAAAAATGTAGTTCAACCCACTTCAGAGGAATATAATCAAACAGTTCGTGGTAACGAACTGTAAGTAAGGAGCGACCCGGCTCAATAGTCCAATCTCTTTTTACTCCTAAAAAGGACACCAGAACTTTTAATCTTAAATCAAATTAGCTCCATTACAAGTTTCAATGATATTTATAGCTATTATAAGGCAATGTTGCCAATGACAATGCTTATATGCCCGTTTGAAAATCTACACACACATAGTTTTTTCGTTGTATTAAGACTCCCCCTAAACTTTCCCTAAAAGTTTCACCTCAATACCCTTGGCGTCATTAGGTACAGTAACTGTAGTGGTAGTATTAAAAGTATACTCATAGTGCCTTCTGGCTAGATCAAAATTCCCCACAAATTACCCTTAAAGGTCTAATTTAATAATATAAGCTGTTCCTCAGATATTGCTTTGTCACCTTTTTGAAAGCCCAGGTGCTCATAGTTTGTTTGATTTAGTTCAACATCCTCCTAAATATTCCTTAGAAGCTTCACCTTTGGTTTCTTCAATATCCCCTTCAACACACGCTGTAAGTTTCAGTTTAACACCATCAACCGTTCCTGGAGCATTACTGATGCGCCACTTGACAACTTGTGTAGGCATAGTTTGTTTCGAATTAGGTCCATACAGTTTCTGTATATCCCAAATTTTTTGCCTTAATACCCGTAGTTTTAATAGCAGTAGAATCAATAGTAATAACCTAAGCTTTAGTGGCAGCAATAGTAGTAGTAATAGAAGTAGTAATAATAGTAATAGAAGTAGTAATAATAGTAACAGTAGTAGTAGTATACATCCCTCACAACAAGCCCTGTTAGTTTCAACTTCATACACCACTTTTCCTAAGAAATTGCTGTTATACTCTTTTGAAAACCTGCATAAAGACGGCGTGTTGTGATTCAGTTCACCCTCCCCCCTCAAAATTCCTTGATAATTTCACCTTCATACTCTTAGATATAGTTGTAATAGTAGTCACAGTAGTATTACTGATATTATTGGTGCCCAAAAAGTTATCTTTGAACTTTCAAAATAAGTATAAAAGGTAAAAACTATTTTTTTTCTAAGTCTGTTGTATACAAAAAGTAAATTTCGATTGATTTTTTTTTCAGCTTATTTTTGCTAAGATTCATTTCCTTGAAAAATGTTGACTAAATATAACTATAAGTTTGGCTTGGTTTTATTAATAGGATACCCAATAGTTGGTTTTCCCGAGTTTAATACTAGTTGATTTTTCCAAAGAAGAATTGAAGTTACTCCTCGAAAAACAGTTTGGTGACGGTGGTCCTCCCGATGATTTGAAGCAGGTTCTTTTGTCTTTTAACTTTATTTACGGTGTTAGACGGCATTTCAGAAAGATACCCGTTGACTTCTAAGGTGGGAATTCCTTTCGTCTCATTTCTTTAAGCTATAGGAGGGCTATTTGATGATAAAGCTGTTTAAATTAACATCGCTATTAAAGATTGAACTGTCTAAGGATCGTCTTAGGCTCTCATTAGAATGACCGTATGTTAAACAATAGGCTGAACGAAAAATATAGTTCAACCCACTTCAGAGGACTATAATCAAACAGTTCGTGGTAACGAACTGTAAGTAAGGAGCGACCCGACTCAATAGTAACCAAAACTCTAAAAACCGAAGTTTTGATACCAAATGATAAATCAATAGAATTATATTTTTATGCTCATTTCAAACATACAATTTTTTTTAAGTTTATTTTTACCCATCAAAAGTTACGCGCCTGAGAAAAGTTGCCTTATTTTCGAAAAAAGGGGAAAACAACCCCTAAAAGTCATAGAACTTTAATGAAATTCACACCATCAATTCAGCGTATTAGAGAGCCCTACTATAGAAGTTTCAAGGTCCTATCTACAAAAATGTGGAATTTTGTATTTTTTGCCAGAAGAATGATCACGGATACGTGTTTATTTGTTTGTTTTTTTTCCCCAGGGGTGATCTTATCGATCCAGTAGTCCTAGAATATCGTGAGAGAGCTCATCTGAAAGTAAATTAAAAGCTCTAGTGCCCTTTTTAAGTGACAAAACAAATTGGAGGGAAACTTGGCCGCCTCCCACGCTCATTTTTTTCCGAAGTCACCCAATCAAAATTTTGAGATAGCCATTTTGTTCAGCATAATCGAAAATCTAATCAAAATGTCTTTGAGGATGACTTAATCCCCCATAATTTCAGGGGGGAAGGGCTGCAAGTAATGAACTTTGCCCATTGTTTATATATAGTATTGGTTAATGGAAAGTATACAGATGTTTCAGGAAGAATTTTTTTGGTGGGGGAAAGGGACGGAGGAGGGGGTTATGGAGTAGGATTTTTCGATGTAGAATGTTTCCTTGGGGGAAGGGACATTTTGCTGAAGGGGGCGCTGGATTTCCCAGCATTATTTAAAAAACGATCAGAAATTAAATAAAAAAACAAGTTTTTTTTCAATTGAAAGTAAGGAGCAACATTTTAACTTAAAACAAACAGAAATTATTACGTATATGAGGGGTTCACCCCCAAGCCAATACCTCGCCCTTTACGTTAAAGTTTTTCTTAGTAATTTCAAAAGAAATATCTATTCTAATTTACCGGCCTTTGTGATTCAGGGGCTTGTGATTTGAACAAAATTCGAACTTTAGCGTAAAGAGCAAGGTATTGACTAGGGGTAAACTCCCTAATATACGTAATAAAAACGTACAAATGTAGAAGTTCTTACGTAAGTTAATTCGTAAGTTACGTCAGAACAAAATTTCGAGAAAGCCATTTAGCCAAAACAAGTAAAATTAATATGCAAATGTCATTCTAATTATTCATTTACGGTGAGCCAAAATCAAAGCTGCATTAATTCAAAAACGCTCAGAAATTAAATAAAAAAACTAGTTTTTTTTAGTGAAAGTAAGGAGTGACATTAAAACTTAAAACCAACATAAATTATCCCGTATATGAAAGGGGCTGTCCCCTCCTCAACGCCTCGCTCTTTACGCCAAAGTTTGACTCTGTCACACAACTTTATTTTTTAAAACAACAAAAAAACTTTAGCGTAAAGAGCGAGGCGTTGAGGAGGGGACAGCCCCTTTCATATACGGAATAATTTCTGTTCGTTTTAAGTTTTAATATCGCTCCTTACTTTCAGTTAAAAAAAACTTGTTTTTTTTATTTTATTGAAAGAAAGGCTTAGATAGTTAGGTCACGTTTCACAGGTGCCTTCTGTCTTCTGTTTGTATCTGGATTGGTAAAAACAAAAGCAGGATGCCTTCCAGCGCATAAGGACGAATTTAAAGGAAGTATAAAATATAGGAAAGGAAATAAAAAGTCGAGTTCTGAACATTGTAAGGTGGATGAGGTGCTGGTCTCAGATGACTTCGTGCTTTAACGGTTTGATAGCGTCGGCACTAGTAGTAGTAGTAATAAAGAAGCTGCACAAATTCATATCGGTAATTGACCCATAATTTTCCTGTAATCTGTAAAAATTAAGGGGACACCCAATTTCAAAAACAGTGTACATTATAGGGACGCGTCATACGTGATGAAAGTGTGCCACACGTGTCAAAAGAAGATGGCGAATAAGTTTCTTCATGTGACAAGGAGTGTACCACACGTGGTAGGAAAATCGACGCTCTGATATTTGCACCAGGTGATGAAAAGTAAGAAACCCCACGAGAAAATTTATTACAAGGGCTTTAATTTAATTTTACAAGGCGATTAAGCGAGACATTAGTTACAAAACGAAAACAAACTAAATTTCATCGCTTTTCTTTTACTAGAACTTATTAGAGTAGTGATCTAAACTCTATTCGTTCCATTGTATAATAAATCAACTTCGACATTGAGAAAACAAAACGAAATTTCCCCAGCAATTAAAAAACGGTATTCACAGTTTGATTAAAAGCCAAATTGATTTTTAGAAGAACAAGCTTTTGACTTCGCCGTCTCTTGTTTTTCTCATTGTTATGTTTTGCTATTTAAAGTGACTCTAAAGACTTAGAATAGAAACAACGCCTTGATCAAAGAACAATACACTATTTCACCAAGGTCGTACCCACTAGACTTCTCGGTATTGACCTTTTAGAGGCACACAGGTCACATTGGGGAGACAGAGACAGAACGAAATACAGACCCAGCACAGACATGACGCAGGAATTTTATTTTGTGGTGAAAACTCCAATATTCAGGGAGGGAAGGCCCTAATTCAAAAACGTGTAGAAATCGTGAATTATAAGAGAATATAATATATTACAGAAAAAATCACACACAAATTAGAGATATCAGGGGACCGGATGAAAAAAACTTCTGCACCTTAGATACACCAGTATCAGTCATGTAACTTATCAGTCTCGACATCTTGGACCATGAGACTAATCAAAATTGAATGGGGAATCAAACTCTATATTTCTTCTTTTTCTATGGTTTATGTACTACAAATAAAATTTAACAAAGATTGTCTTCCTTATATCTATCCTATAGTGTAATTACATATAATTTTTTTTTAATTATCTTATTTACCACCATAAGCACCTCTGAAACAATGCTACATATTCAGTCAAGCATTTTCTTGCAGATATTCCATATTCTGCCTACACATGCCTATACCTGCTTATTCAGAGCATTATACGCTGAAAATGGCTAAACCTATAGCCATAATTAGTAGTTCTATAAAAACTTATGCTTTTATTCTACCTGAAAACAAAACTAGCCTTTAAAAACAAAGAGAACTGATAGAAAGAATAGAAAAAAGAAGTTTTTTTTATTTACCAAAAAAAGGTCGTAAGACTAGTAGTTTGAATTTGAGATTAGTGATCCAGTTTCTGGCACTAGGGGTTTTGGTGCCATTTCGTGGGCTTGTGGTCCAAAATAGCGAAACCAGGGTCGTTCTTTGAGTATATCACACCACCGATAGTTTTCTTTTCACAATGTAATTTTTATAATAAATTCATTGTAGTAACTTACATTTAAAAAAATTATCCCCCAGCTCTCAGAAATATTTCTTAAATTGTTGCATACCACTTTCCCTACTTACTACTAAGCGACAAAATTCAGTTAAAAAATAAAATAAATAAAAGCTTTTACAAAAGGGTTGGACCGTCTCCATCGGGAAAATCCTTGATTTCTTGAACATGTTTCTGGGAAAAAATTCTGGAAACTAGTTATGTAGAAGGCAAGCTAATAGTATGTATAGGTAAAGAAGATAATCTTGATATTTTTCAGTTTTCCATGAACCTTTTTACACTTTTTTATAGCTTATTATTGTATCAACATGTGCTATCAGTTTATCGGTCAGTAATTCGCGTCATAATTGTGTAATTGTGCGGTACCGTTGTGATAATTGCTATCTCACGATTTGCCTACAATTTACAATTCGTGCAGATTTAATTGCTTCATTGATGAAGGTCGATGAAAGTTTAATTGCTACATTGATGAAAGTAAATGAGACGATTTTTGTGACATGAGTAACTTTTTTCAAGAATACCTCAATTTGCTGAACTTTCCTTTTTTATCGAAAGAAAGGAGAAGTAGCCCTAAAAAAAGCTGAGAATAAATTAATAATTTGAATAAAGAGGTAAAACCCGATTAACGGAATAGTTTATATATTGGTGTTTCAAAAGGTGGAAGTATAAGTTTTAGAAATGCTTAAATTGTTCCAGGTACTTAATATTTTCTAAGTCTGTCAAACGCAAAACAACCGTTCTACTGGCTGACACAAACTATGGCGTTTATTTTTAATTAAA
This sequence comes from Artemia sp. Qi Xiang Cuo, assembly GCF_049724085.1. Classification (NCBI taxonomy): domain Eukaryota; kingdom Metazoa; phylum Arthropoda; class Branchiopoda; order Anostraca; family Artemiidae; genus Artemia; species Artemia sp. Qi Xiang Cuo. Next base: position 70,539,224 of record NC_142794.1, on the reverse strand, counting down.
CTCTCCATTACAGAAAAAAGGAAATCTGACTACTTGAATAGCTTAAGCGAAAACTTACATACCATATCTTTAAAATTTGGGGGAAAACTAGGGATGTAAATTTTAATAATAAAAAAACTACCATATGCAGTTATGCAGATCTTATTAGTTCCGGGGGCCAAATTTGAAATTAATAAACTTGGGCAGAAAACCAACAAAAATCAGCCAAAAGCATATGGCACGAAACAGCACAAGAAGGTGTAGCCTTCCTTTGAAAGCTTTGGGAGTCAAAATGTTGTAAATGTTTGACTTTCTACAGACGATAAGCATTCTTATAATTGACCAGTTAATTTTCCTTAATCATTTTCATGCTTCGCTCTGGCAACACTGACAAAAATAAGGTAATGTCTAAAAAACTTTGTATTTTTGAACAACAAATGAAAGATATTAGAAAACTGTAGCTTCCAGGCATGAAAAAACTCCTGCGTTTCAGGGGGCTTAAGTGATATTAACAGTCTTGTGTAATGAAAAAAAAAATAATAAACAGAATCGGCTCCGGAATACGGATGCAGTACCTCTACAAAGGGAAATACGAGAAAAGCCAAAATATATGGGAGTTTTTCGAAAGGTTTGGATAAAAAGTAAATTCAGAAGATCTCGACTGGCCTCTGAATCATTAAAAATAAAAGAGGAAAATCATTGGACGGAGCACTGCAGTTTAATGTGAATCAAATAAAAAATTACAAGTTTTTTTTAACTGAAAGTAAGGAGCGACATTAAAATTTAAAACGAACAGAAATTATTCTGTATGGCCCCTCCTCAATGCCTAGCTCTTTACGCTAAAGTTTTTTTTATTGTTTTAAAAAATAGAGTTGCGAGAAAGAGTCAAACCTTAGCGTAAAGAGCGAGGCGTTGAGGAGGGGACAGCCCCTTTCATATACAAAGTAATTTCTGTTCGTTTTAAGTTTTAATGTCGATCCTTACTTTCAGTTAAAAAACCTTGTTTTTTTATTTAATTTCTGAACGTTTTTAAATTAATGCAGGTTTTTATTTTCGCTCACAGTACACGAATAATTAAAACGAAATTTGAATATTAATTTTCCTTTTTTTGGCTAAATGGCTTTCTCGAAAGTTTTTTAATTTTATTTACGAACGTTTTTATTAGTAATAAATATACGTAACTTACGAATTAACTTACCTGAAAACGTCTGTATACTTCCCAATAACCAATACTATATGTAAACATTGGTCAGAGTTCATAACTTGCAGCCCTTCCCCCGGTGACTGTGGGGAATTATGTCATCCTCAAAGACACACTTCTTATGTTTTTCGACCATGCTGAACAAAATGGATATCTCAAAATTTGGATTGGGTGAATTTGTGAAAAAATGAGCGTAAGAGGGGGCCTAGCATCCCTCCATTTTTTGGTCACTTGGAAAGGGCACTAGAACTTTTAATTTCCGTTCGAATGAGCCCTCCCGCGATATTCTAGGACCACTGTGTCAGTATGATCACCCCTGGGAAAAAAACAAACAAAAAAAAAAAGAAAAAAAAAAATGAACACGCATTTCCCCCTTTTTTCGAAAATAAGACAAATTTTCTCAGGCACGTAACTTTTGATGGATAAGACGAAGTTTTATGAAACTAAGCTTTGTTTGAAATCAGCATAAGAATCTGGTTCTTTTGATGCATATATTGGTATCAAAATTCCTTTTTAGAGTTTTGGTTACTATTGAGCCGGGTCGCTCCTTACTTACAGTTCGTTACCACGAAGTGTTTGGTACCTACACTGATATCTAAAGTTTGATTGAGCAAAAAACTTTGCGCTTAATCTTCAACTTACATACAAGAGTCATGGGTGGCTATACGGGGTCAAAGATTGGACCAGATACAAGCCACCTTGAAAGAGGAATAAAGTCCATACAGGGAAAAATTTTAAAACATTCAGAACAAGCATGGCCCTTTTTTGGTTATTAAAAAAAAAGTTTTTTCAACTGAAAGTAAGGAGCAACATTAAAACTTAAAACCAACATAAATTATTCCGTATATGAAAGGGACTGTCCCCTCCTCAATGCCTCGCTCTTTACGCTAAAGTTTTTTATTATTTTAAAAAATAAAGTTGTGAAAAAGAGTCAAACTTTAGCGTAAGGAGCGAGGTATTGAGGAGGGGATCCCCTTTCATACACCGAATAATTTCTGTTCGTTTTAATTTTTAATGTCTCTCTTTACTTTCAATTAAAACAAACTTGTTTTTTTTATTTAATTTCTGAACATTTTTAATTAAAGCATGTTTTGATTTTGCTCACCGTACATGAATAATTACGACGAAATTTGCATATTAGTTTTGCTGTTTTTTGGTGAAATGGCTTTTGTCGAAAGTTGTTCAATTCTATTTACGAAGGTTTTTATTAGTAATAAATACACGTAACTTACGAATTAACTTACATAACGAACTTCTACATTCTTATATTTTTATTACGTATATTAGGGGGTTCGCCCCCTATTCAATACCTCACTCTTTACGCTAATGTTCAAATTGTGATACAATTCTTTAAGAATGACTCCTTAATCACAAAGGCCGTTAATTAGAATGAATAGCTCTGATGAAAGTACAAAAAAAAACTTTAGCGTAAAGAGCGAGGTAATCACTAGGGGGTAAACCCAATCATATACGTAATAATTTCTGTTCGTTTTATGTTTTGATGTTGCTCCTTACTTTCAGTTGAAAAACTTGTTTTTTATTTAATTTCTGATCTTTTTTTTTAAATATTGCTGGGAAATCCGCTGCCCCCTTCATAGCAATGTCCCTTCCCCCATGAAAACTTCCTCCATGGAAAAATCCTCCCACGTAACCCCCGACCCATCCCCCCTCTACCAGAAAAAGAAACCCTGAAAACGCCTGTATACTTCCCAATAACCCATACTATATGTAAACATTGGGCAAAGTTCATAACTGGCAGCCCTTACCCCGGTGACTTTAGGGGATTAATCATCCTCAAAGACATAGTTATTATATTTTTCGACAATGCTGAACAAAATAGCTATCTCCAAATTTTGATCGAGTGACTTTGGAAAAAAAATGAGAGTGGGAGGGGGCCTAGTTGCCCTCCATTTTTTGGTCACTTAAAAAGGGCACTAGAACTTTTAATTTTCGTTCGAAGAGCCCTCCCGAGATATTCTAGACCATTGGGTCGATAAGATCACCCCTGGGAGGAAAAAAAATCCAATAAACCCGCATCCGTGATCTTTCTTCTGGCAAAAAATACAAAATACCACATTTTTGCAGATAGGAGCTTGAAACCTCTACTGTAGGGTTTTCTGATACGCTGAATCTGATGGTGTGATCTGATTCATTAAGGTTCTAAAATGACTTTTAACCCTAAATGACTTTTAGGGGGTGTTTCCCCCTTTTTTCGAAAAAAGGCAAATTTTCTCAAGTGCGTAACTTTTGATGGGTAAGACTAAAATTGATGACGCTTATATATTTGAAATCAGAATAAAAATCTCATCTTTTTGATGTGTCTATTGGTATCAAAATTCCGTTTTTTAGAGTTTCGGTTATTATTGAGCCGGGTCGCTCCTTACTTACAGTTTGTTACCACGAACAGTTTAAAAAGAACTTGCTTCATAGATTTGTCTTTATTTTCCTTTATAATATTTTTGTAGGCTTATCCCCAACTGAAAAAATTTGTGCGGATAAACTTGGCCAAAATATTTAACTCAGAGTTTTGAGTTTGTCCCAGAGAAACTCTGGGACAAAATTGCAATATAAAAGATTTTTACACCGTCTTGTAGAGAAAAAATTCTGCACAACATATCAAAAGTCCCCACAAATTCCGTGGGCGGAATAGGGTAAAAAACAGGGGACAAGGGAAAAAAAGAGGGAAATTGTAAAAACTCAGGGGCAGGTTTATCGTGCGCTGGAACTTCACGTCTGCTCTTTTTCTGCGCGGAGAAATCGAAAAAAGAAAGTTATGATGTTTCATCGATGGACTTGGTTCGATTTCCCCTTTTAGAAAGGGAGGGGGAAAACAGTATCCTCGAGAATTGGGCGATATGGCTGGTCAAAACTTTGCCCCCAGGTTTTTTTTAACTCGATGATTTAAAAAAACATGGTATTAGATTTGTATCTTGCTTTTCTGTAGTGTTTTCACCGTAGACGAGACAATGCATCGGGTCTTCAGAGTACGTGGGCAGATTTAATTCGACTATATAATAGAAACATAAGACAAAACTAAATGTAAGAAATGAAACAAATCAGGGAACTTCGATACTCACAGCAAAAGATAATTACGGGTTATATTGAACTAAAAAGGATAAGATCAAGTATTTGTACTAAACATCGTCTTCTTCATCGTTGTCAACAAAAACATATTTATTGGAACACTCAATCCCTTGGCAGTCTTTGCAAGCAAGTGTGCAAGGCAATTTATTTTTTCGGCAACTACAGCGTGAACTGGCACAGTTGGAACGCGTACAGCTGCAACGAATTATATTTAGCAGATGAGGTGGAGCAGGTCCGATGTCTGTCATGATCGGAGTGAGGTGTCCGTCACGTAATCGCCAGCCCTAGTCTTTCAGGTCGAGTTCTGACGCATTATTACGCCACTCCATTATCTGATAGAAGACTCTATAAGAATGAAATTTCGCAGCCGATGGAGTAGGTGGAAGTCTCTCTGAGTTCACAAAAGTTGATGTCTTTGGGCTGTTCTGTTTCTCAAGAAAAACCCTGTACCTAACTTTGCTTAGACCCTCCCCTTTCTTAGCCTTGTAAGAACACAGCAAAAAATTTTCACTGACTTGTTGGACTTCTTCCTTCCTAGATCGCGGATTAAGGAACACTTCACAGTTATTCCTAAATTCTTCATGGCTTTTTAGGAATGGCAGGACAGCCTGCTTTCCTATCCCAAACAAACGGGACGTCGTTTCGCAACCCAGAAGAGCAGGGCCAACGGCAATATAGTGACAAACCTGTCCCAGCAATCTTTCGATAAAGTTGATTTGCGAGTATTTAGTTGACAGCGGTCTCGAGCGCTCGAGATCCCTGGCTTCCGGAGGCAAGTTATGGAGGAGAAGGATCAATAAATCAGTGTCGTTTCCGACTACAGTGGTTACCCCTTCCTTGTCAGCATCAAAACCAATTAATGCAATCAGAACGAACGCATCTCTCTGCATGAAAGACAGTGAGGCCGGCTTGGACAAGCTTCTTACCAATAGCTCGAATAATTTACTGCTTATTGTTGGGATTCCGCAAGAAGTCCTCCTTCTTCCTTTGCTTTTTCATACTCAGTGTGCAATCGACGGTCGGACACTCGATACCTTTCGTTCGTCTAACTTGGGTGATATCTTTGGTAGACGGACCTAAAGTGTAACCATCAAAGACGACAGAAGCATTTGAATACGCCTGTGTCACGAAGGAAACGTAATTGTTGCAAATCTGTTTGAAAGTGTTTCCTGTTTTCCATGGAATATGCTGGAGTAGCCATCCGTCATCGATCATTTGTTTTTCCAGCTCTTTTGATAGGACGTTCACAGGTTCTGCTTTTGCTGATTTCCAAATAGCTTTTGCTAACTCCGCTTTATCTGGCTGTCTCGGCAGGCTTGACGATTCGAAAAGGGCAGTAGGATAGATGGAGAGTTCAAATCTGAGAGTTTCTTCCACATCCCCTCCAGCTCTAGTTGCCGCTGCTGCAAGACGTTGGAATAGAAGACTTTCGTCAATTTGTATGTCTTCACCGTCAGCTTCGGAAATGTTGCCTTGATAAGCCATCGTAATCGCTTTGCTCTTACATATAAAGGTGTAGCGATCGGCATTGGCGTCGTCCATTCACTTCATATTTTATTTTTCTATTGCCTTTGCTACATCCGTGTTGACATCCCTTGCTGCTGTCATACCATTCAATATATTGCGCAATTGAGTGCAGTCATCTTATGGACAGGACTGCATAAAAAAGCTACTAAAGCCTTTATGTCCTTTCTGTCTCTTTCTATCCGAGCTGGTCTTGCGGAAAAGTGCTGGCCAGATGACGCGTACTCAACACCGGTGAGTGACTACATAAGCTCATTAATTTCAGCTCGTACTGGCATTGAAACTGTCCAGATCAACCTTTGCGTCTAACTAATTCCATTTCCTCTCGTAACTCCCCCGCTTGTTTTCAACAACCTCATTAGTACTTGCTCAATTACTAAGTTGTGAGAGAGCCCAGCCCAAAATTTATCGCTTCTTCGAATGACAAACATCCCGTCCGTGATGTATTTACACAGCTTCTGGTTACTTTTTTTCAGCTGTCCCATTTGTTGAAAAAATATTTTCACCTACTTCGTTTACAGTTTGTGGCCTGTAGCTGCAAAGTAAGGGAGCATCTCAGAGAGTGCTTGAAGATACTGCACTCAGTTTCCGGTCCGTTCTGTCAGGATAGCCTTCTTAAGAGCTGCTAACATTTCTGAATACTGAAGCCATATTTTTGCAGTCCTTTTGTTCTGTAGCGTGTCTTGAAACTCCCTCATTCACGTTTGTATTCGACGTACTATGTCTGCGTTGGATGCGTCTTCGTGGGTTACTTCCTCATTCAGTAGAGCCATATATATTGCCTGAGCTTCTGCAAAATATCGATGTCTCGCACGTATGTCATCTGTGCAGTCAAAACCATACGATTTGCAAATGAGAATGATTTGCAATGCTGAATCTATAAGCTCGTGCACTCTCAAGGCTCTTGAAACAGCCTTGCCGCTAAGGATATGCTTAATAGTGTTACAGGAATATAGGCATTCGAGCACTTCTTTTATTCCTGTTTCCGTCATCAAGTGCCCGATCGCTCCAAGAAAGCTCATACGGCACCGGGGACAGCCGATCAAACCGCTGCCTCGAAATGACTATCAGCAGGCTCAGCATTGATGATTTTTACCGCTTTCATGTACAAGGGTTGATCGAAAGTAACAACCTGTACCGTTCGGTTCTTGAGCGCTTTATTGGAAACAAAACGTAAAGTCGTGTATACACAAGAAAGATCGGAGGGATTATAGTCGATCATAGGCAGAAAAAAAAATCGACGAGGCGCCCTTGTGTGACCCATGGTGAATTGCTTGCATAAATCCACTTCATCCGGCCCGTTTCGTGTCATGTATCCAACTTGCATGCCATAGTAGGTCAATGCCACCGATCTTGTCGTCGAAGGTGATGGTCGGTATGGGTTTGTACACAAGACTGTTCCCCTGTTGGCTTCTATTGTAGAAGAAGAAAGGCACTTGTCCAACCTGCTGGAGTATTCTCGAAATCGTCATTCTTTCTTTTTATGAGACAAGCTATGGACGTCGGACGGCAGTTGTCTTTTCTTTGCTGGTTGTGCACTATTTCACCGTCTTTAACTGTTATCTGTTCACCCCGTTGCACACTAACCTCGTTGATCCAAAGAGCTCCTTTTTATTTTTGTGATTCTTACACTTACACCACCAGTACAGATGCTGCGGCTGAAGAGCTTACAACATTCATCTTCTTCCTACATTAATATTGTATCATGTGAAAACTACAAACAAAAACTTATCGGGCAAGAAAGAGGAATTATTTACATAAACCATATTGTAGTGACACTTGTGGCTAAACTCAAACCTAAGCCCTGTTTGGGATACGAAAACAACCAACAAAGCGAATCTTTCCATAAGATTTGTGAGATCAAAACCTCTTAATCAGCCTCAAGCCAGGAGGCGCAGTTAAGAATTTTGACCAATTAAGCTGCACTCCCAAATAGGACGTAAAGCGAGGAAGCAAATTACCTCAAGTTGTACGTAAGGTTTACCGCTTGTTCACACGTAAAAATAGAATTCAGGAACTGTACAACCAGCGTGACGCGTCGCACTTTCCATGTAACACAAATTATTTCCTTCTATTTCTGCTCTGCCTCACAAAATAAAACATTTGAAAACAGCCTAAGCTATCAGGAAAGCTCCAAATTTTCACTAAAGTTTGAATTCACTTTACGATCTTAACAACCACTAGCTTTCGGCTAGATAAAATTTCAAGCACAAAACCGGTCGGAAAATCGGCTCGGTTTTCACAATCCGCTCGGATTTCCACTATGTGTAATGCACCATTAGTGAATCTCCAGGAAAGCGGAAAAGAGAAGCACCAGGGAATAGGTTATTAAACTCTCGTCAAAACGGTGATAGAGGATTTTAAAACCGAGTTGATAGACCCTTGTCTCCTCTCCAAATTCTGTAGAGCCGTCTGACTATCTTTTCCTTTTAGAGGATATCCTGATTTCCCCCTATTTTTCCCTTGTAACTGGAAAATCGGGGGGGGGGAGTGAAAGGCTAATGACCGAGCAATCAAAGTAACATATTCATTCATCTCGCACTGGGAAACCGCAGAAAACAAGTCTTGCAGACTGCTGTGCAGGATCGTTATTTTTCCCCTGTAAGTGGGGAAATTGAGCTACGACTTATTACACAGCAATAAAAAAGACGCATATTCGATCTTCTTGGGCCCAAAAGCATCAGGAATGCCATTCTCAGCATCAAAAACTACCGGCCGTAGACTTTCGAGTTTTCCCCTGGATTTTCCCCTTCCCCCCGTTTTTCACTCTGTTCTGCCAAGGGGATTCTTGGGGACTTTTGGTATGTTGTAAAGGATTTTTTTTCTCTACAAAATGGCGTAAAAATCATTTATATTTCAATTTTGTCCCAGATCGTCGATTTTTTCCGTAGATTTACTGGACTAGACTTGCAAAGTATTTTATAGAAATTGTACAAAAAAAATAGCATCTAAGGAAACTATTAAAGTAAAATTTGTTTTACTTTAGGTTCTAAATTTTACATCTTCAACTACCATTGATGACCAGTTTTGATAACTAGTCGCTAACAAATTAACGGGCTTAGGACCCGAGAAGAATTTGCAACATATGGCTTACATTTTGTCCGTTAACCTTCTTTCAGGATTTAGTGTCGGAATTGCGCTAAACCGTGTCAGATGGAGAGGTTGAAATTGAAAAAGCCCGCTACCCGAATATAGTTCATCATGTGTGATTTTTCTGCTTCACACTCCTATGAAGATCGGCAAAAAAAGACCACAAAGGGGTAAATGAGCAAAGGTCACATTTTGAAAAGAGTAGAAATTCTTAAAATCCTTGAATCTTTTTTTTTCTTGTTATCCAACGGGTATGTAATGTTAATTCGCATTGCACTCAATTTGATCCTAGTTTCGTCCGCAAAATCATTGATTTTGGTTAATTTAATTTTTAAATTTCAGGATGTTTAACCATTTTTTCTATATTGTCTGGTGTTTAAAAAACGGTCTGCCGTTTCCACGCTGTACGCCTTGGCCCATGTTTAGCAAACTTCCACCACGCATGGTGCGCACTATTTTAAATTGTGCCCAAACCATTGAATATGCATTTGAGAAACTGACAGATGGGTCAAAGTAAAAATATTTGCTAACCTGGAAAGTTACTGTGCCTGGTGAATAAAATCTTAGTCGGGATGCAGACCAAGTTAGGATTTGTGGATGTGCTGTCTAGTCATTACCTTCCCAACCCTTCCATAATTGTGAGGCTTTAAAGAGTATGTGAAGCTAAGGTACAAGATTGTGAAAACGATATCTGTTCTAATTTGAAACTATTCCTTTCTCCAATGTGTGTATTTTTTCAGTTTGGCCTGATGCACTTTTCGTGGACTTTGGCAACGTTGGAGAAGGTAGAAAGATATCAAACTCTGTTTGAAGCACTCCCAGCATTTGTACCCTCCTTGACAGGAGAAGGTCAAAAAGGGAAAGGGGCATAACTAGAAGACATTAGGAAGAGGGGAAAGCTAAGAGATTTGTCTTCGAAGAGAAATCTCTGAGATGTTTATGGTGCTGGTAAAGTTCTAAACTTTCCTATCTTGCAAAGCAGTTTATTTATCCAGATGGAACTTTCAATATAGTGTCCAGAGTGTAAGTTACGCGCTGAGAAGCTCTTTTGACCTATCTACCTCTACCCATTCCCCCTAAGGGTATTTAACTTCGATGAACGTTGAAACACTTTATGGTATACAGGTGTAAATTTCATAGATAAATCTACAGCACAAATCAGGGTAAAAAAAAAGGATTTTGAGTCCTGTAACCTTGATAAATCCTGATTTATAAGTTTTTAGAGTTTTAGAGTTTATAAGGTTTTATAAAAGAGAAGGACGAAGGTTGTTTCTTAGGAACATCTCGATCTGTCCTAATCCTGGATTAAAGATCTATTACTGAAACTTTTATTTAAGTAGGACAACAACTTTCTGAGCGCTTCTACGCTTTAACCAAAAAAGCATGCGTAGTCATATCTGCATCTTACCCTTGTTCACATTTAGCCTAGTGATGAATTTCACGTTTTTCCCAGGAGAGTGTGAAAAACCCAGCCTCGGAATTTTCCGATATTAGTAGCTCTATTATGTACCTTTTTAATTAGCGGCTCTAACAAAGTTCACTTTTCATGTTTTTGGGAGGTGTTGGTACCATAGCATTTGACTGACCTAAGGTTCATATTCCCTGTGCAATTTCTTTGTATGTTATTTTTTCTGCAATCCTACGGATTTAACATTTCAACCCAAGACGAGAAATTTGATATCGTTTTATACCTGAGATTTAGCTTGAACCATCTAACAGGGGTTCCAGATAGAGGGGATAGAAAGTAGTCTATAGACGATGAAAAATACTTTTTTGGTTTTTACACGAAAAAAGTAACAAAAAATACCATCCCCCCCAGATATTAAAATATTCGTTTTGTGTCTTCCTATAAAAAAATGGTTTGAAAAAATCCTTGCCCTCCCACATAAATTTTCGTATATTGGTACCCCTACCATCTACCGAATTACATTTTTGAATTTGCTTTGTAGTTTTTCTCTTATTAAAAATACCCACAAAATTGTTTGAAAATCATTGTAAAAATGAAAAAACTTGCAACTTGTTTAAGTGCAATTTACAACTATAGTCTTGTCACAAAATCATACGCTTAAGAGGGAGTATAAAGCTTAAGCTTTATATAGACTAATACCATGATTCCCAACATGGGGCGCAATCCCCACCGATGTGACATGGCGATAAGGGTCACGGGCAGGACGTGCAACCTTTGACTATACTTTAGAGTCTTAGTTTAAAAAAAAACAAACAGTATTTTCCATGCGAATGACATCACATTCTTATACATTTAAAGAGCAATTAGAATATAGGATAGTATTTCAATGACGTCATCCATCGTTAAAAGGCGTTGCACACAGATAATTTTCATTAATTTCAATAATTTTCATTGGCGTTTAATAATTTCATTAGTTTCAATGATTTTCATTAGTATAAGATTTATATAGAGGATCAATCGCAAAAACATACCAAGGTTAATAATCTTTTAAGCTTCCTTCAGGTGAATACACTTAACATTTTAAATCATAAAATTCAAGTATCCCGAGGGGTGGGGTGTCAGGATTTTAGGAATGCCTGGGGGGCACGGCCCGCCTTGTCTTTGCCCCTCCCCTTAAATACATGGCCCAATATAGGTTGGGAACCACTGGACTGATATAATGAAACTGGTGCTAAATATCACTTTAGCGAATAGATTTTCAAATTATCCGATGGCTTTCCAAGCAAAAATGTATACGGGACTTCTGTCACGTGAACATCAGCAGCGAGAAAAAAGAATGACGGTACTTGTGCATTATATCCTACACAGCGCTATAGGGAAATGCTTCAGGGAACCAGTCAAACGGGAATTTGTAATGGATAAATGGATCGCAAAGCATGGTTTGTCATTCCGTTTACAATGTTTAAACTATTGTTTTGGGGGGTTTAGGGGGAAAAAAGGTACATAGGTTAGGTTAGGTTGGGTATTTAATGTATGCTATGCTTTACCACCCCCCCTCCTAATGTGCAAATATAGAGCCCAAGTTTGTTTTTAACTATTATATTTTCATCATATTTTATTTTATTTCATTAGCATTAACCAAACTTGATTTCTTTCATGTGTAGGATATAATGCACAAGTACCGCGATGACTTTTCACAAGTCCTTTTGAATCAATTGCTTAAAATTCATCCAAGAGTCATAGCTAAGTTTATCTTAAACACAATAAACGCTTTCATTATGTTGATTAATCAGTCTAGCCAAAAACAGCTAACACAATCACAAAAATATTGTCAAAAAACAAATATCGGTATAAAAGAATGATGATAAAATCTTTTGCCGTCGAACAATAAAGCTTGTTTAAGAACCCATTTCAACCTGTTTCTAGGCATTCTTTCTTAAATGAAATTAAGAGCGACCCTTTCCCCGGCCCTTAATCAAACATTTCGTGGTAACGAACTGTAAGTAAGGAGCGACCCGGCTCAATAGTAACCAAAACTCTAAGACAAGGGATTTTGACACCAATAGATACATCAAAAGAATCAGATTTTAATACTCATTTCAAGTATATAAAATTCATCAAGTTTAGTCCTACCCATCAAAAGTTATGCGCCTGAGAAAATTTGGCTTATTTTCGAAAAAAGGGGGAAACACCCCTTAAAAGCTATAGAACCTTAATAAAAATCACACCAGATTCACATCAGATTCAGCGTATCAGAGAACCGTACTGTAGAGGTTCTATCTGCAAAAATGTGGAATTTTTCACTTTTTGCCAGAAGAAATATCATGGGTGCGTGTTTATTTATTTTTTGTTTGTTTTTTTTCCCAGGGGTGATCGTATCGACCCAGTAGTTACAGAATATCGGGAGAGGGGTCATTCAAACGGAAAATAAAAGTTCTAGTGCCCTTTTCAAGTGACCATAATATATGTATTAAAAACATATGGATGTAGAAGTTCGTTACGTAAGTTAATTCGTACATATATTTATTACTAATAAAAACGTTCGTAAATAAGATTAAACAACTTTCAAGAAGGCCATTTAATCAAATAAAAGTAAAATTACTATGCAATTTTTTTTAATTATTCATGTACGGTGAGCCAAAATCAACACCTCCATTAATTGAAAAAACGTTCAAAAATTAAATAAAAAGAGTTTTTTTAACTGAAAGTAAGGAGCAACATTAAAACTTAAAACGAACAGAAATTATTCCGTATATGAAACGAGCCGTCCCCTCCTCAACGCCTCGCTCTTTACGCTAAAACTTTTTATTGTTTTAAAAATAGAGTTGTGAGAGAGAATCTAACTTTAGCGTAAAGAGCGAGGCGTTGAGGAGGGGACAGCCCCTTTCATATACGGAATAATCTCTGTTCGTTTTAAGTTTTAATGTTGCTCCTTACTTTCAATTAAAAAAACTTGTTTTTTTTTTATTTAAATAGTTAACTAACAGCCACCTAGACAACCGCAAATTCTGGATAAGACCAATGTTTGAGTAATGACAGAATATAAGATGAATATAAGAACTGCAGGAAAATCTAAAGAATCTCGAGCTGTCTAAGGAAGAGTATCTAGCAAACTTACCCCATTGTTTACTTATCTGGAATGTGAAGAAGCTGAATTGGTGGGAGATAGAAGAGGTAGTTATCGCGGCACAGACGATAATACGGTGTTTTTCGTAGTAGCGACGATCAATACACTTCCTCTTTTTTCTCTTTTCAAACTTTATTCCTTTTCAATTATTTTAAATCTTTCATGCATATGTTTGCAGCGGTCGTTGCACAGTACGAGCAAACACTAAGGTTTACCTACTCCCTTTTTAAACCAATTTTTGAAATTTCAAAAAACAAATAAGTTCATTTATAATATACTGTTAGCTTACACAAACACTTACGCAGGAACGTTTTGGGGATAAATAATAAAAAAAAATTCTATTTTATAATTTGAATGAAAAGTGCCCAAAAAATTTTTTAAATTTAAGACTTCTAGGTCAATAGTCTCCGAGGCCCACCATCCAGAGGTCCCTACCCTGAAATGCATTGCATATTTATTGATACATACCTCGAAAGTCAAGAAGGTTAATTCTTCCCCAACACTTTTTCATGCCTAGCAACTAAAATGCTATTTCATTACTGAAAAATATATCCGAAACTGACAAACTAATTGATCACATCATCAAAAATGTTCACTAAAAAAAAAACACTGGTATTCAGGCAGCTACAGAAAAATCACAGGCTTTACACTTCACCCTGTCAAATATGCATACAACACAATTCAGGCAAGGCAAGTATCTGTTTCAGCTTAATTGCTTGTGATAAAGTAATCGGCAGCATCATCTTGCACGTCTTGCCGCCTTGTAGCTGTAGAACAGTTTTGTTGAGTTGTTATTGGACAAAGCTGGCATCATTTGATTGACGAGTAATTAAGGCACACCTTTTGGCTAGTCCGATTGTAGACATGCTACTTCTTGATATCAGCATTTTCTATCCTGAAACAGACTTATGGTAGGAGAGGAGGTAGGTAGGTAACCAGAGCTTAGTCCAGGAGCTGCAAAATATCACAGCTTTCTCCATGACTTCTTATATCTGTGTTGAAAAAAATTCCCCGCCGCAACCCCTTTCTTGTGGGATCAGGAACTTCAGTGATGTGGAACAAATCATCTAGCTTATCCATAAATAAAATTATTGTGGGGGAAGAGAATTGATGCTCAAAGCACAAAAATTTGAGCCTCCCTTGGAAAATTAAATCGAAATCTTGTCAGTTTGTGGATACCAGCCCCCCCCCCCCCCAAAAAAAAAAACCTTGTGGCACCCTACAAAGTACAATTTAACAGGTCCAGCGATCTCAATAGATTATTAAATAAATAGAAACGAGTTTTTTTCAACTGAAATTAGGGAGCAGCATTAAAACTGACAACGATTAGAAATCCCCCCCCCTTCTCAATATCTTGCTCTTCACTCTATTTTTTGGTCTTTTTTTAAGAAATCTTCCTATTCAAATTAAACGGCCCTTGTGTTTCAGGAGTCGTTCTTAAAAAAATGGGACTAATAGTAAAACTTTAGCGTAAAGAGCAAGGTGTTGAGCAGAGACAGAACCCCTTAATATACATAATAATTTCTGTTCGCTTTGAGTTTTAATGTTGCTCCTTACTTTCAGTTAAAATAATTGCTTTTTTTTATTTAGTTTCTAATTGTTTTACAAATAATGCCAGTAAATCTGGCTCACCCTCCATGTACACTTCCCTCGCGTCATGCGAAACTCCTTCGTGGAAAGTTCCTCCCATGTGAAATACACCCCCTAAAATTTTGTCCTGGCAATTCCATCTTCGCTGAAAATTCCCACCGCTGAAAATTTTGGGCGGACGATTCAGCCAAAAAATTCATATTTAGCATACTTTCATTTGAAACAGATTTTAATCTCTAGTCGTTTTTCAAATCATTCCGTAAATCCCTCCTTCCTTGGAAATTTTCAACCAGAAATCCAAGCCCGCTGTAAAATTTCCCCACACAAATCCCTTGGGACACAAACATACAAAATTGAGTTGGCAAAGAGAAAGTAAGACATATAATACAAAATTACATACTGAATTGAGTTGAGAAAGAGAAAGTAAGACAGATAAAAAGAATTTTGTAAAAGAATACTGTCAAATTCCCCCAGTAAAAGTTTTTCCTGGAAAATTCACCCTTGGAAACTTCCCTCCCTAAGGTTTTTTTTCCCGTTGAAACCCATCCCAAGCACAAAATCCCCCCCAAAAATGTTTGTATACTTCCCAATAACAATACTCCGATTCTAAAAGAATCCGAAAAAATTGAATCAATCCAAAAAAGAGCCTTGCGAATATTTTTCAAAGACGGCAAAGTGCCATATTCTCTGCTCCTAAAAAAAGTTAGTTTGGAAACCCTTGAGCGAAGGAAGGTTTCCTTATGCCTCCCTTTTGCAAAAAAGTGCAATAACAAACCCTCGCACGGCAATTATTTTCCCCAAACGCAACTCCCCATCCAGATTACGGACGCCTCGAGCGGTTTCTTAGCCCAAACTTTTTTTGCCCCCATTCGCTGCGTTACTTCCACACATGAAAAAACTCCTGTTCCCTTCATCACAGAAAAAAAAATGAATAAAATATCCCACTAGTTTCTCCCTTTTTTTCTCTTTTTTTTATTGGCCGATGGTGCTGCCTGGGTTCTTCTACTTATTTGATTGTTTTTCTCCCCCCCCTCAACAACTTTTTTAGTTTCTCTTTTGTTTTTTATGTATTTTATGTTTCGTTCTCTTTTTTTTGTATTTATTAACTTATTTTCGTCCCCTCCCCTCTCTTTTTACCAATTTTTATCTTCTTAGCTTTTTTATTGACTTATGCAGTTGAATTATTAACACTTTTTTAGTGTCCCTTTTAAGTTTTGCATGCATTTATATCTCATTCTTTTTTGTATTTATTCGCTTATTTTGCCCCCCCCCCTCTTTTTTAATGCCCCTTTTAAAAAAAATTTGACTTGTATTTGTTTAAGTTTAGTTTGACCAGTTTTTATCTTTTTAACTTTTTAATTGACTTTTTACCATTAACTTGTTGACGCAAAAATGATTATTCATTCTGATTTTTCTTTTTCGTTGTCGTTTTTTGCATTTTTTGCCAGTTTTCGTGTAACCATATGATTTGTCGACTATGAAGTTAGAATTCGGTCCCTTGTGGGCTTGTGATAGATATTTTTTTGAAATAAATATCTTATCTTAGTATGCATAAACAATGGGCAAACTTTACAACTTAAGGACCTATCCTCAGGGGCCGTGAGGTCATGTTGTCTCCAAAGGCATAGCTTTTGGATCTTTCATCTATGTTGAAAAAATGGCTATCTAAAAAGTTTGATCGGGCGATTTTGGGGAAAAAGGGATGCGGAAAGGGGGCAAGTTGCCCTCTAATCTTTCTGGTCACATAAAAAGGCACTAGAACTTTAATTTCCATTTGAATAAGGCCTCTCCAGATTTTCTAGAACCATTAGTTTGATACGATCACCAACTGAAAAAAAAACACGCATCCGTGATATTTCTTTTGGCAAAAATTACGAAATTCTAGATTTTGGTAAAGAGAAGCTTGAAAACTCTACTTTATAGGTTCTCTGATACGCTGGATCTGATGGTGTGATTTTTCATTAAGATTCTTTTTCTTTTTCCTTTAGAGATGTCTCCCCCTATTTAGAAAATCAGACAAATTTACTCAGGTTCGTAACCTTTGATAGGTAACACTAAATTTAATGAATCTTATGTATTTGGAATCAGTGAATTAAGCCGATTCCTTCGATATACCTATTGATACCAAATTTCCGTTTTTTAGAGTTTTGGCTAACATTGAACTGCGTCGTTCCTTACTTACAGTTCGTTACCACGAACCGTTTGATCGTATGAAATTGGTGACGGCTCATTTTATCGTAAATCTTGAGATATCGAGCTCTTTTCAAGTGACTAATTTCACACAAAACAAGTTTTTCAAAGAAAAGTAAAAAGCTCCATTAAACCAAAAATGAGCAGAAATAAAGTCAAAAAATCTTCCAAGCGTAAAACTACCACAAATCAGCATAAATAAGTAAATGCAACCAAAATCGAACAGAAATTACAATAAATAACTGAGTCAAACTCAAAAAGAGCAAAAAATCAAACTGATAGAAGAGCTTTAGTAAAGGTTTTATCCTTGTATGGTATACCAGACAAATACATTTAAGTGATTAGTGCTATGTACGAGAATAACACTGCTGTGATAGTTTTGTTTTAAATCAGGAGTTAAGCAGGGTTATGTTCTATCCCCCTTTACATGGATTATTTTGATGGACTTGGTCTTAAGGAGCACAGGAAGGGCAATGAGAGACCACGGAATCAAATGGGGAGGAAAAAGTCTCCTGGGCTTAGATTATGCTGATGATTGTGTTTGACATTCTTTTTGACATTTCCCTTAGGTTTGACCTTAATACACCACTTTTTTTTATTTATAGGATCAAACAATCCCTCTTTTCTTGATAAAAAAAACCTTATATGTTAACAATAGGCAACTTGTATAACCTACAGCCCTTGCACCAGAGGCTCAGGGCTGTGAACCCATAGTTATTTAACAATGGCATAGTTATTTAACCTTTGGACTGTTTTAAATAAAATGGTCGTTTAAAAATTTACATCGGATGTATTTGGGGAAAAAAAGGGTGAAGTGGAAGCCCTCCGATCAATTTTAACTCTGAAAAAGTGCCCTGGGACTTTTGATTTCCAATTGAATGAGTCCCCCCCCCAAAAGTTGATACAAAAACCTTTTCCATAAAATAAACCTATGCGTTAGTAATGAGCAACTAGCTTAACTTACAACCCTAGCTCCAGAAGCTGCTGGTGGGGTTGTTAACCCCAAAGGCATATGTTATTTGACCTTTAGACTATTTTGAACAAAATATTTTTTTTTTAATTTTGATTGGATGCATTTGGGGGGAAATGTTAGTTAAGAGGGAGAGGCTGATTGTCCTCTGATTACCTTTCATTCAAAATTGAACTTGAACTTTCAATTTCCAATCGAATGAGCCTCCTTCAAAGTTTTTACGACCATCCCTTCTTTTTAACAATTGGTAACTTGCAATAACACACAGATTGCTGATACAGCTGTATCAGCACTTTTTTTGGAACGTGTTAGCGTATCAAGATGAAACTTCCAGGGCATATACCTGCTATTAATACTGATCATTTTGTGTTTGAATTATTATATGAACTTATTTATGCTAGTCTTCGGTTTAATATGACTCTTTACTTTTCTTTGAAAAATTGTTTTTCGGAAGGATCCTTCTAATTAATTTAAAGAAAGTGCAACAAAAAGCGACTTTTTTGTTATCTAATTTCATATTACTCAATGTTCAGGAAAGGTCTGATTCATCTAAGAAAAAAATATAAAACTAAAACTTTCCAAACACAAAGAGAAAATAGCTTTTGTGTCGGCTTCACCAACGCAGGTAATTAACCCTTTTCAAACCAAACGATAAACAGCTACGAGCGTAGAAAATATTACAAAATGAAAGCAACAAAATAAGCAAAGTGTTATTTTCACAAAAAATTGTGAAAACAACAAAATAAAAAAAAACATTACAGTATGTAGACCGTGGGATCCAGCGTTCAACCCCCCCCCCCCCACAAAAAACATCCCCTGGGGAAATTATCCCGCGGAAAATACTACCTCACAGAAATTACCCCCCCCCCCCCGGAAAATGCCAACCCGTAGAAAATATTCCCCAAAAACTACCCCTTGCGGTTGGTTAGTCTCCAATCACTTTGGGTTTATAAAAAAAAAGGACTAGAAATGCCTGGGGATTATCAAACAATTTCTACTTCCATCCTCCTCTCGTCTCTCCCTTATAGCTAATTCTATATTTATCTGAAGGCTCAATGAGAGTTGAGATATTTTGGCATTAAAATGCACCCTTTGAGGTATCTCCCTCGCTCTTTAGCTACAAAACAATCAGATAACCCTTTTGCAGATGTTTCAGTTCCTTTTTAAGTTTTGTAATTTGTCTATTGCTTGCAGATAGTATATGTCGTAGGGAAACATATGGACATTTTTTTGCGTAGGGTTTTTCTGGAGGATTTTCCATGAGAAGAAAGCTTTTGCACGAAGGGGGGGGGGTCAAGACTTACACATAAATTCCTCTTTTCCGCTTTCCTTAGCACTTGTCGATTAAACTAAAAAATAACACAGCTAAAATGAGATTTTCAAATTTTGAAACCGTAATTTTCACGAGGGGGGCATTTACCAGGTGAGGGGTTTCTGTGGGTGGATGGGGGTATTTTTAGTGGCGGAGGGGGTAAACGCTTAGACCTTTAGAAAGTGACGGGGCGAAGGAAACCCCCCTGAACAGACATGGAGAAAAAAAAATTCTCCAAAAAAGGAGAAATAAATCTGAATTTAAGAGTTTATGACGTCCGATTTTCTTTGTTTTTGTGACAACAAAACAGAGCTTTTTTATTAATCATCTTGACAGTCATTTATTTCATCATAGGCAGTACAATAGCGCACCCTAAGTAAAGAACTATGTTGGCACAATGTATTATTTTTTTTTCCATACCCGGGCATTTTGTATCGAAGGAATTGTCGTGGAAACTTCGAAAAGGGTTCATTCGATTGGAAATTGGAGTGGCTAGTGCCCTTTTCAATAGTCGAAAGTGATTGGAGGGCAACTAGCCCCCCACGTCAATCATTCCCCCAAACAAATCCAATCAAAGTTTTGAGATAGCCATTATGTTCAGCGTAGTTGATTTCCAGATAGAAAACATGTTTTTGAAGAGGACACTCCCCCACAACCCTCGGGGCAAGGGTTTTAAGTTATAAGAACGATGTTGGCACATTGTATTATTTATTATTTTTTTCCTTTAGAATAGGGCACTTCGTATCGAAGAAGTTGTCGTAGAAACTTCGAAAAGGGCTCATTCAATTGGAAATTGGGAAAACACACCCGACGGCAATGTTCTACTAGACCTAGCACCATGCTCACAAATCAAATAATCAGCGTATTTAATATGGATCTATACATGTCCCAATACAAGTCCTATTGCATACTATCGGACTTCATTGAAAAATTCCATGTGTTAACAGTACCCTAAACATTGTTAATAGCAGTCCATCAAGTTTGAGGACAGGTCATTGGCTATGCATCTTTCAAACATCGAAGAATATCTAAATTTTTGATCTTCTTGTTCTATCATATAATTTCTACACTCCAAAAATCAGAAACTTTATTGAGAGCAGTGGGAAAACTATTATTCAAAACCAAAGGAGAGTATAGGATTTAACGACTAAGACATGCGGCTTTCATGCATTACTCTTTTTCATGTTCAGATGTCGTGGCTATACCTACAAGCAGTTTCTCAACATTTACGTTGACTTTCCTCGATTGAACGACTTTCTAGTGGAAAATATACTTTCAAGTGTGTTTAATATTGATTTTAGTGCTCTACGAATAAAATGTCCTTAAAATGTATGTAAAATTGTTTATTAATAAAAATAATGTATATACATCATAAAAAACGACTTTTCTACTCTTTAGATTTCATCTTCTACTACGTATAGGTATTTGTCGAGAACAACTAATGCAGGTACATTTTCTGAGTTCACTGTTTACTGATTCTGATGTGCTGCAATGTCAGGGTCACATTTTCTACAGTATAATGTAACTTCACTATTATCATATCTCTTTGTATAGTCCATGATACTATTCTCATTTATTTTGTAAAATTCGCATGTTTCAATTTGTTTATAAGAAGCAATGTCACATACAGTGTCGTCAAGTGGCGAATCACATTCCGTAACAGCCAAATAAAAATCAGTAGGCTTATAATCATAGTAGCCATTGTCTTCACAACAATGACGTAGAAACCAAATTCTTTTGTTGTTCCAACAGTTGAATCGCTGACCTGGCTCCTCCTCCCAAAACAATCTAAAGCCCCGACGATACCAATCTCTTAGCAATAAACTAAAATCACGTTTAGGATTCTTTCCAATCATACCAGGATATGTATTCTCCCACTGATTACATTTATCATAGTGGCAATTAGAGCATAAGTATCCTCTAGGATGAGAGTCACACAACCCTTCAAGACAGGAATTACAACCTTTAATTTTTACGACATATACTCTATGCAAATTACACGGGTTGCATAATCTACACTTTTCATCACACTCATCAATCATTGTGTAATTCTCACATGATGACCAGCTTCCCAGTGTATTCATGCACAGTGGACATATATGAAACATTTTTTCATGTTTTGGCACTCCCACCGCCAAAATTAAACTGAGCTACGATCAAAAAACTGAGTAGGATAGAGAGAGAGAGGAGTAAATCATCTTTGAACAATATCTTTCTTGTGAAAAAATCTTAAATTTCTAAGCTAGTGTGTGTTTAAAAGCAAATCCACAATATCATTTTGTCTTGTCGTGATTAATATGTCAATAAATTGTGTAAATGCCTTTGGACCACGACGTAAAAGCTTCATGCAATAGTCTAATGAGGGAAAATCAGTTTGCATTATATTGACAAGCATTCCCTGAGAAAATATCTTCTTTTGAACTGATAACTCCAGAAAATCATCATCTAGAATCAAAAATTTTTCAATAAAAACAACATTTACCATAATTTGCTATTTCTGGAATCTATCTATTCTTTAAAGTTCTAACATTCTCACAGCCAACTTCACACTAACTTTGATTCTTTTTCCACTCTAAAAAATGTACGCTAACCTATTATAAAAAAATATGTTCGATTTAGAAACAATTTTATTAAGTAGAATTACAATAATAATAATTACTGATTCAATTTGTTTTCCTCAATATATTTCACCAGTGTATCTAACGCAGCTTGAAGTCTATTTATATGCACAATGTTTGGTTTCGCTGCAAAGCATAATTGCTCTTCCAATTTAAATTTGCTCAAAGATATCACATATCTAGCATACGTATCGTCCCATTCAAGGCTTAGTCTACATCCTCGTGTAATTTCCACTGCCACGTTTGGTACTCTCGCCCTTGTATCATTGCTTCTACCTTCTCCACCATCAAGCTCTAATAGTGTAAACGTACTGCTTATTTTCTTTGCTAATATCGTCTCAAATAATAATAATAAACTGCTATCTCCCTGAATTCAATTCTCTTACTAATATGAAGCACAATGAAAATCAACCCTTATATTTGGATCCAATTACTAAACTTTTCAAGTTACCGTATATAGAGTACCTACTGTATCCGCTCTATCTGAAATTGGTCGAGAAAATAGGTGTTGCCTCAGAAACCTGTCTGCTAAGGTATATACCGGTTATAGTAATAGATGAATGACCGTGGTAAGGCTTATTACGCAATCACCCGTCATATTGCACTGTATATGGTGTATATTGAGTAAATCACCTATGAAATATCCCTTCAAATCTTATATATACACACTACTAATGGAGGGCTCCACAGTGAATACATTCAGATTTGAACGGTCCCAATGACTTGCAAATAACACTTGAGTAGTTTACGGCATCTTTGTAGGTTTTTAATTGGTTTTATGCCACAATTTGTTGGCATTGAAGATTATGATAGTTGGCATTGAAGATTAAGATTGTGATGAGCTGTTCTTCTGACATAATAATCTTTCTGATACTTGTGTACATAATGGTACACACTCGATAAGTGAAGTTAGGTCAATCCTAATGGAATATACCAAAATATAATGAAAATATAATAGTTTAGAAACAAATTTGGGCTATATGTTTGCACATTAGGCGGGGGGAGGGGGTGCAAAGTATAGCGGGTCTGCATGCAGAATGTGTTAGCTTAAATTATTCTGCATATTATGAAGTAAGAATTGCTTTCTAACTTCACTATGTCCAAATACTTTACCCCCACCCCCTAATGTGCAAATATATAGCCCAAATTAGATGGGTTCAATGTATTCTGTCACCCGCCACTTGTTTTCCACTGAGCGTAAGCTAGTTTTCCTTAATAGAGAGAGGTAAAACCGGTTTGTTCTCGAGTGTGTACCATTGTGTATACAAGTACCTATTTTTCTTCTGCACTTTCATTTTTGACTAGTTCTGATTCTCGCTGTTCTTTAACAACAATATTCTCTGTTCTTCACTGCCATTTTTGACGCTGTTGATGCTTGCTTTAGCGTTTCCGCTAACCCTACAATTCTTTGTTCTTCACTTTCATCTTTGATAAGTTCTGATTCCTGCTGTTGCTTGTCATTCTCACTGCTGATTATCTTTTAACTGCATACTTCTTTGTTCTCCCGGTCGTATATCTTCTAACCACACATTTCTCTGTTCTTCATTTTCATTTTGATTCGTTCTGATCCTTATTGTCGCATGTCTTGTAACCACGTTTTTTTTCACTTTCATTTTTGAGTCGTCGTGATTCTCGCTCCCACTTATCTTTTAATTGCATATTTCTATATTCTTCAATTTCGTTTTTGAATTGTTCTAATTGTTGGTTTTTCTAATATTTTAAATGCATATTTTTTTTATATTTCTTTTCGTTTATCATTGCTTCAAATATTTTTTCAGTGCCTTTTGCCTTAGTTGCTTGGATTGGTCTTATCACTTTTGATAGTCTAGGACTCAAAGTTGTTCATTATTACCCGTAGTACATTTACGTTTCTCAGGTCGTTCTCTTGATCTTGTCTCATTTGATGGTCCAGATTGTTCATTTTGAGCTCACGGTTTTGTCCTCTTTTGTACTTTTTTATACCCATTTTGTGCTAACGTTAATTTACATTTGTGTCCCCTACATGTTATGAAACTGCTGAAAATGTCTTTTGAAATTTACATCACCGAATATGGGCACATGAATTTACATATTTCTAAATTTTTGTTCTGCAAATGCTTTAAAACAGTTTTAAAATCTATTTTCCTTGTGTCACTTCCAGTTAAAATGATTGCTAAACTATTTAGTCTATCCTAATTTATTGTTGATATAACATTGTTTTTTTTATAGGTTTCAGCCTGGAAAATGATCTCTCTCCAGAAGCAACGCTTGCTGGAATTGTTAAGAACATTCCACAATTTCGAGAACCAATTGTTCATTTTGATGGTGGCACGGGATCCCTTCAAACGCGGGGCACGATTGGGCCCAATCGTTCCAAATCGCCCTTTATCCGGCCTTGGTAGTATTCATGAGCGCCAGCAAGGGGGGGGGGGTAGGGGGCCCATGGTCCCCCGTGAAAATTGGCACTATAAAGTAAGTATAAGGAAACCAAAAGAAAAAAGGCAGTATTTGGAAAAAAAACATGCAAAAAATGTGTGTTGCCCCATCGTCGACTGCCTGCCAATAGATTTTGATCCTATAACCTAAAGTGCAAGAGCCTAACTATTAATGACACCAAATCAAAGAATCAGCTATTTATGGCGATCCTAAATATGTATTTGTTTATTAGTAATTAGTGCAGACTATATAAGGGGCAATTTCGGTAAAAAAAATTGCCGTCAACTTTTGCTTGCATTGCCAGAGTACCCATGAGCTGATATATGAAGCCACTATACCCAAAAATGTTTCCCCTTAACGGAATGCTGGTAAATTTTTGTATTTTCCCCCTGAACGCATACGTTCTTTGTGTTTTATTAATTTAAAATACTTTTTCCACAAAATAAGTTTTTCAAAGAAAAGTAAAGAACTCCATTAAACAAAAAATGAACAAAAATGAAATCAAATAATCTACCAACCGTTAAACTACCACAAATCAGCATCGATAAATAAATGAAACCCAAAACGAACAGAAATTACAATAATTAACCGAGTCAAACTCAAAACGAGCAGAAATTAACATAAGTTGGGCGCAAAACCCCTATGCCTTCCCAAGGCCAGAACAAAATTTGCACTTTACTGAAAAAAATAATGATGGGCGGGGGGGATAGTTGCCTCCAATCACTTTCGACTATTAAAAAGGGCACTAGCCCTTTGAATTTCCAATCGAATGAGCCTTTTTTTTAAGTTTCTACGACAACACCTTCTATAAAAACCTTATATGCCCCAGGGCATAACTTAAAACCCTTGCCCTGAGGGTTGTAGGGGAATGTCCTCCAAAAAACATATTTTCTATCTGGAAATCAACTACGCTGAACAAAATGGCTATCTCAAAATTTTGATTGGATGTGTTTGGGGGAATAATGGGCGTGGGGGGGGTGCTAGTTGCCCTCCAATCACTTCCAACTATTAAGAAGGGTACTAACCCTTCGAATTTCCAATCGAATGTGCCTGTTTTGAAGTTTCTACGACAACGCCTTCTATAAAAACCTTATATGCCCCCTTGGCTTAACTTAAACCCTTGCCCTGAAGGTTGTGGGGGAGTCCCTCCTCAAAAACATATTTTCTATCTGGAAATCAACTACGCTGAACAAAATGGCTACCTCAAAATTTTGCTTGGATGTGTTTGGGGGAATGATGGGCGTTGGGGGCGGGCTAGTTGCCCTCCAATCACTTTTGACTATTAAAAAGGGCACTAGAACTCTCAATTCCAATCGAATGAGCCCCTTTTGAAGTTTCTACAACGACCCCTTTCAAATGAAGTGCCCTGCCAACATCGTTCTTATATGCCCTCAGGGCATAACTTAAAACCCTTGCCCCGAGGGCTGTGGGTGAGTGTTCTCCTCAAAAACATATTCTCTATTTGGAACCTTGCCCTGAGGGCTGTGAGGGGTTGTCATCCTCAAAGACCTAATTTCCAGAACTAAAACTACGTTGAACAAAATTTCTATTTCAAAATTTTGATTGGATGTGTTTGGGGAAAAGGTGGGCGTGAGAGGGGAGTTAGTTGCCCTCCAATCACTTTCGACTATTAAAAAGGGCACTAGCCCTTTGAATTTCCAATCGAATGAGCCTTTTTTGAAGTTTCTACGACAACGTTTTCTATTTAAAACCTTATATGCCCCCAGGGCTTAACTTACAACCCTTGCCTTTAGGGCTGTGGGGGAGTGTCCTCCTCAAAAACATAATTTCTACTTTGAAATCAGCTACGCTGAACAAAATGGCTATGTCAATATTTTGATTGGATGTGTTTGGGGGAATGATGGGCTTGGGGGGCTAGTTGCCTCCAATCACTTTTGACTATTAAAAGGGCACTAGCCACTCCAATTTTCAATCGAATGAACCCTTTTCGAAGTTTCTACGACAACTCCTTCGATACGAAGCGCCCGGGTGGAGAGAAAGAAAACAAAAGAAAAATGTTGTGCCCACATAGTTCTTTATTTAAGCAGCGCTAGCGCGCTGCCTATGATTACCATTTATCTGTTTTTCCAGGAGTGATTGTATTTATCTAGTTATCGCTTTGAAAAAGATTTAACTTTTTACAGTTATGAAGTATAAAGGTGTCAAATATATTGTTTTTTTTTATTTTGGTGATTTTTTTAATTAATTACTTTTTCGATTTTTATATACTTTTACTTTAATTGACACACTTTTTTCATTGCTTTTAGAACATGGTTGTAAGCTTCATTAAATTAAAAAAAAGTTTTTCCATTGAAAGTAAGGAGCAACATTAAAACTTCAAACGAACAGAAATTATTACATATCTGAGGGCGGTTACCCCCTCCTCAATACCTCGCTCTTCACGCTACAGTTTCTCGACTATTGTTCTAATTAAACTAACCTTGTGTTTCAGGAGTTGTTTTTAAAGAATTGGGACAAAATTTAAACTTTAGCGTAATGAGCGAGGTGTTGAGGAGGGGGCAGCCCCACTCATATACGTAATAATTTCTGTTCGTTTTAAGTTTTAATGTTCCTCCTTACTTTCAGTTGAAAAAACTTGTTTTTTTTTAATTTCTTATCGTTTTTTTTTAATAACGCCAGGATATCTGGCTCCACCTCGACGGAAAAATCCCCCTGCCCACAGAAATATCCTCTGAGCAATTCAAACCTGGCGAAAATTTACCCCGGATATTTACCAACATCTCCGCGCCTAAAATTGAATCGGTAAAGAAAAAGCAAGACATATAAAGACATTTCTTATAGGAATTCTGGCAAATTCACCATGTGTAAAATTTCCCCTGAAAAATTCACCCCCTGGCAACTTCCCTCTCCATGGAAAATTCTCTACGTGTAAAATCCTCCCAGTAGAGAATTCTTCCTCCCCTCCCCACCCGAAAAATTTATACATATTCCCAATAACAAATAAAACAACCGGTCAATTTTATAACTTAAAAATATTTCACCAGGGGCTTTAGGGGGTCATTTTATCTCTAAAGACATAGTTATTGGGTCTTTCAACTATGCTGAAGAAAAAAGTTATCTCAAAATTTTGATCGGACGATTTTGGGAAAACGGTATCGTAGGAGGGGGCCTAGTTGCCCTCCAATTATTTTGGTCACTTAAAAAGGGCACTATAGCCTTTAATTTCCGATAGAATGAGCCCTCTCTCAACAGTGTAGGCCCACTGGGTCGATACGATCACCCTTGGGAGAACAAACAAACAAACACGCATCCGTGATCTTTCTTCTGGTAAAATTACATAATTCCACATTTTTGTAGACAGGAGCCTGAAACTTATTCAGTAGGGTTCTTTGATACGCTGAATCTGATGGTATAATGAAATTTGGTGGTGTCACTAAAATTATATGACTTCGAGGGGGTCTTTCTCCCTTTTTCAGAAAATCAGACAAATTTTCTCAGACTCTTAGCCTTCGATGGGTAAAACTAAACTTAACGAAGTTTATATGTTTGGAATCAGCATAATAAGTCAATTCTTTTGATATAACACTTGGAATCAAAATTCAGTTTTTTAGAGTTTGGGTTACTTTTGAGCCGGGTCGCTTCTTACTTACAGTTTGTTACCATGAACTGTTTGATTGTCCATCAAAATCCAGACAGAGATCATTGAAATATTGATCGTTTCTTCTACGTTACCAAAAGTATTGTATTCATAAAACTGTACAGTTTCATGAAATGTAATTAAGCAAATAGAAAAGAGTTTTCAACTAAAGTAAGGAGCAAGTTCAAAAGTTAAAAAAAAAATTAGAAATTACCCTGTATATAAGGGGGACTGCCCCCTTCTCAACACCTTGCTCATTAAACAAAAGTATTTTTAGTGCTTTGAAAAATCTTATCTTTCCAATTGCAAATTTTCTGAAAAAACTTTGGAGAAAAGCCAAACTGCCCAGTAAAGAGTAAGGAGCTAAAGAGGAGACAGCCCCCTTCATATAAAGAATAATCTGTTCAAATAGGTTTCAAATCTGTTCCTTGCTTTCAGTTGAAAAACTCTACTTTTTTATTTAATTTCTGATTGTTTTCCAAATCGTACCCAGGCCTAACCAAGATATAATTTGAGGTACCAGTCCCTTAGATCTCTAGTTAATTTCTTTTAACATGTGTAAGTCAATGACTGTACGTGTATTAGTACCGTCCTACATTTAAAATTTAAAATTAAAATTTGGATAAAATTTGAATATATTTAAAGAATTGGCAATGAAGAGTAATTTTGGTAAAAAGTCCTTGTTAATATTACTACAAACGAATTTCGGTTGGTTAAAAAGGAGTATTATAGTTTGTATGGATGAAAGTTCTGGGAAATTTTGATATTCTGCATAACTGAAGCCATCACAACCTCTGCAATAGATTTCGTATCGATAAATACATTAAATACATTTGTTTAAATACATTGGAATACTTCATATAAATAGAAACAGAAAATAACATCATTTAAAATTACTGAAAACCAAGTTCCTTGCAGTGTTTGCCACCCCAAAAAAATTTCTTGGTAGGGCTGATGATGACCTGACTTGCCTTTTCCACCTCTGTGCCGGAAGAAATCGGATTGTAACATTTTAGCTGTATATAGAAACAATTTACTTAATTCTTAGCATAGGCGCCCATAAGCTGAATTCCAGGGGGGGGGGGGGCAAACCTCGTCTAATTGGCACTTTTAATGCTATGTAATAGAAATCTCAGAACAAAAATATAAAACTAAGGCAGCATTATTCAGCCAGGGGGTAGGCGGCCCCCTGCCCCCCTTCTGGGGGCTCATGATTCTTACTCTCCCCCTTATGTGGGAGGATCTTTCCCTGAAGGAAGTTTTCATGGGGAAGGGACATTGCTATGAATGGGACGCCGGACTTCCCAGCATTATTTAAAAAAGATCAGAAATTAAATATACAAAAATAAGTTTTTCAACTGCAACAGCAGCAACATCGAAACTTTAAACGAATAGAAAATATTACATATATGATTGGGTTCATTCCGTAAGTAGTATGTACATATTGAATTTTCCCAGACATATAGCAATTTCAACGTTATTTGCTTGCCTGTATAGGACCATGCTATTTAGATAGATAGATTTATTTTCCATATACCAGTAAAATAATTACATAGCAATCTACAAATCCCCACAAAGGCTCCATGGCCTGTAGGAGGGTGATTATGAAAAGATCAAATAAACATTAAACATTTAAACGCTTAAGATTTAAACAATATAAACATAACATTAATATTTAAACATATAAACATAAGCATTTTAACTTTTAACATGTAAAGCATTTGCTTAATAAAAAAAAAAAAAAAAAAGGAGAGTTCACTAAATAAGCTTTATCAAACTACAGTGAATCAGAATATCTATAAAAAAAGGAGAGTTCACTAAATAAGCTTTATCAAACTACAGTGAATCACAACATCTATATATATATATATATATAAAAAAATGAAAAAAAATAAATGAAAAAAACTATTGGCAGCAGGCAAAAGTAAAGAAAATTAATCACATGAAAACAAATATTTTTTTACTAGTCTTTTGAAGGTGCCAAACGAGTGGCATTCTCGAGCCGAATCTGGAAGGGTGTTCCATGTCAAATGATAGGCAACAAGAGGATTAAAATCGGATCTTATTGTTGGTGCATGGGGAATTTGGATATTTAAAGAACTACGGAGTTGATAATTTGACCGATCAGAAACAAAAAAAGACGTAAACCTAAGGGACCTAGGAATATCACCATGGAGCTGAAGAAAAGCGAAAGACGCACAGGAAAGAATATAAAGTTTTTTAATATCAAGTAACGGTTTAGTTGCCGAACGATTTACATCCTGGGTAAGATTTATAGCTTTATCATAAGTATTCGAAAGCGGTTTGAGAAAAGAAGGGAAAGTAGACATCCATATGACTGAACAATAGGAAACATAAAAATTAATTAAGCTATGAAATAGGATTCTTAGAATTGGCCCTGGAAAGATATGTTTTAGTTTTCTTAGAATACGAGGTTTCTGCGTACGCTATTTGGGGTTATTGACTTGCAGATCTGGTTTGGTGGGTATAATCTGGCTTGGTGGGTATAGTCTGGTTTGGTGGGTATAGTCTGGTTTAGTTTTTCAAAGAGAGTGAGTATTTGACATTTTTGCAAAAAGGGATAAGGAATTCGCAAATTGGACACTATGAACGATATTAATTAATATTTTGAATAATAGGAGTGTGAATGATTCTAATTAGTGATTGGATTGTATGAAGGTGGAGAAAAAAAAGGATTAAGCTGATTAACAGTTAAGGTAACCCCGAAGGGTTTGTTAACTCAGTTAATTTGTTATAAATTTGAAACAACATCAGTCTATGAAAATGGCTAACGACGATAGAATGACATTGTGAGTTGACCTAGCTTTACCTCTCCGATATGTCAATTTTGGAGGGAAAATCAAAAATACTCAGAATCGAAAATAAACGAAATCTGCCTCAAGGGGAAGGCTCAGAGGCTCTTCGTTCCCCCATTTCTGAGGGCAGGGGAGGGGGGAGGGGTCAATTTTGGAGAGAAATCTAAAAATACTCAGAATCGAAAATAAATGGGATCTGCCTGAAGGGGAAGGCACAGAGGCCCTTCGTTCCCCCATTTCTGAAGGCAGGGGAGGAGGGGGGGGTCAATTTTGGAGGGAAAATCAAAAATGCTCAGAATAGAAAATAAATGGGATCTGCCTCAAGGGCTAGGCTCAGAGGCTCCTCCTTCCCCCATTTCTGAGGGCAGGGGAGGGGTCAATTTTGGAGGGAACACCAAAAATACTCAGAATCGAAAAAGAATTGTATCTGCCTCAAGGGGAAGGCTCAGAGGCCCTTCGTTCCCACATTTCTGAGGGCAGGGGTGGGGAGGGGAGTCAATTTCAGAGGGAAAACCAAAAATACTCAGAATCGAAAATAAAGGGGATCTACCTCAAGGGGAAGGCCTGGGCTGATGCTTGCTAGTCGAAGAATTTGTCTTTGTTAGTTTGAATGTCTAAAGTGCCTGTCTTTCTCTGTTTACATGTCTGATTCTTTTTGTTTGCATGTCCGGGTTGGTGTTTGCAAGTCCAAGTTGGGTTTTCAGACCTACTTTTTTTAGATTTTCGTGGGTGTTTGGTTCCCGGGGTTTATTATTTGAGAAGTGAACTTTAGTATTTCGTGATTTGACGTGCCTGAAATCATGAATTAGAATAGTTAACTAGCTGTTTGGGTTTACAGACCTAGTTTTTTAGATTTTCGTGGGTTTTAGGTTCCTGGGATTTATTATTTGAGAAGTTAACTTTAGTATTTCATTGTTTGACTTGCCCTAAATCATGAATTAGAATTTTTAATTGGCTGTTTGGGGATGTTCAGACATATGTTTTTTAGATTTTCGTGTGTTTTTGGCTTCTGGGTTATATTATTTCAGAAGTTAACTTTAGTATTTTGTGGTTTTACGTGCCTGAAATTATGAATTAATATAGTTAATTAACTTTTTGGGTTTTCAGACCTAGTTTTTTAGATTTTAGTGGGCGTTAGGTTCCTGGTATTTATTATTTGAGAAGTTAACTTTAGTTTTTCGTATTTGACGTGCCTGAAATCATGAATTAGAATATTTAATTGGCTGTCTTGGGGATTTTCAGACCTATGTTTTTTAGGTTTTCGTGTGTGTATGACTCCTGGGGTTTATTATTTGAGAAGTTAACTTTAGTATTTTGTGGTTTTACGTGCCTGAAATCATGAATTAGAATATTTAATTAGCTGGTTAGGGTTTTCAGACCTAGGTTTTTTAGATTTTCGTGGATGTTTGACTCCTGGGGTTTATTATTTGAGAAGTTAACTTTATTATTTTATGGTTTTACGTGCCTGAAATCATGAATTAGAATAGTTAATTACCTGTTTAGGGTTTTCAGACCTAGGTTTTTTAGATTTTCGTTGATATTTGTTTCCTGGAGTTTATTATTTGAGAAGTTAACTTTAGTATTTCGTGGTTTGACGTGCCTGAAATCATGAATTAGAATAGTTAATTAACTGTTTGGGTTTTCAGACCTAGTTTTTTAGATTTTCGTGGGTTTTAGGTTCCTGGGGTTTATTATTTGAGAAGTTAACTTTAGTATTTCGTGATTTGACATGCCTGAAATCATGAATTAGAATAGTTAATTAGCTGTTTGGGTTTTCAGACATAGTTTTTTAGATTTTCATGTATGTTAGGTTCCTGGGATTTATTATTTGAGAAGTTAACTTTAGTATTTCATGGTTTGACTTGCCTGAAATCATGAATTAGAATATTTAATTGGCTGTTTGGGGATTTTCAGACCTAGGTTTTTTAGGTTTTCGTGGGTGTTTGTTTCCTGGAGTTTATTATTTGAGAAGTTAACTTTAGTATTTCGTGGTTTTACGTGCCTAAAATCATGAATTAGAATAGTTAATTAGCTGTTTGGATTTTCAGACCTAGTTTTTTAGATTTTCGTGGGTGTTAGGTTCCTGGGATTTATTATTTGAGAAGTTAACTTTAGTATTTCTTGGTTTGACTTTCGTGAAATCATGAATTAGAATATTTAATTGGCTGTTTGGGGATTTTTAGACCTAGGTTTTTTATGTTTTCGTGTGTGTTTGACTCCTGGGGTTTATTGTTTGAGAAGTTAACTTTAGTATTTTGTGGTTTTACGTGCCTGAAATAATGAATTAGAATAGTTAATTAGCTGTTTAGGATTTTCAGACCTAGGATTTTTTAGATTTTCGTGTGGGTTTGACTCCTGGAGTTTATTATTTGAGAAGTTAACTTTAGTATTTTGTGGTTTTACTTGCCTGAAATCATGAATTAGAATATTTAATTGGCTGTTTAGGGATTTTCAGACCTAGGTTTCTTAGGTTTTCGTGGATTTTTGTTTCTTTGAGTTTATTATTTGAGAACTTAAATTTAATATTTTGTGGTTCTACGTGCCTGAAATCATGACTTATAATAGTTAATTAGATGTTTGGGTTTTCAATCCTATTTTCTTAGATTTTTGTGGGTGTTATGTTCCTGGGTTTTATTATTTGAGAAGTTATCTTTAGTATTTCATGGTTTGACTTGCCTGAAATCATGAATTACAATATTTAATTGGCTGTTTTGGGATTTTCAGACCTAGATTTTTTAGGTTTTCGTGTGTGTTTGACTCCTGGGGTTTATCGTTTGAGAAGTTCACTTTAGTATTTTGTGGTTTTACGTGCCTGAAATCATGAATTAGAATAGTTAATTAGCTGTTTAGGGTTTTCAGACCTAGGTTTTTTTAGATTTTCGTGTGTGTTTGACTCCTGGGGTTTATTATTTGAGAAGTTAACTTTAGTATTTTGTGGTTTTACTTGCCTGAAATCATGAATTACAATAGTTAATTAGCAGTTTAGGGTTTTCAGACCTAGGTTTTTTAGATTTTCGTGGGTGTTTGTTTCCTGGAGTTTATTATTTGAGAAGTTAACTTTAGTATTTCATGGTTTGATGTGCCTGAAATCATGAATTAGAATAGTTGATTAGCTGTTTGGGTTTTCAGACCTAGTTTTTTAGATTTTCGTGGGTGTTAGGTTCCTGGGGTTTATTATTTGAGAAGTTAACTTTAGTATATCGTGGTTTGACTTGGCTGAAATCATGAATTAGAATATTTAATTGGCTGTTTGGGGATTTTCAGACCTAGGCTTTTTAGGTTTTCATGTATGTTTGACTCCTGGGGTTTATTATTTGAGAAGTTAACTTTAGTATTTTGTGGTTTTACGTGCCTGAAATCATGAATTAGAATAGTTAATTAGCTGTTTAGGGTTTTCAGACCTAGGTTTCTTAGATTTTCGTGGGTGTTTTTTTCCTGGGGTTTATTATTTGAGAAGTTAACTTTAGTATTTCTTGGTTTGACGTGCCTGAAATCATGAATTAGAATAGTTACTTAACTGTTTGGGTTTTCAGACCTACGTTTTTTAGATTTTCGTGGGCGTATCTGATGAAATAATTTAGATCGTATGATCAATTTAATTTATTTTTTAATGCAGTAGTTTTTCAGTAAGGACACTCGATATCCTAAAAGTGTTTGATACAAACTTTTACCTTGAGCATCGATGTTGTTAGCAGGATTTCAAAAGGATCGTTTATGAGTGCTGGCGTATTTGATGAAATAATTTAGGTCGTATGATAAATTTAATTTTTTTTTAATGCTGTAGTTTTTCAGTAAGGACACCCACTATCCTAAGCCTTTTTGATTCAAACTTTCACATTGACCATCGATTTTGTTAGCAGACTTTCAAAGGAATATTTTGTGAGTGCTTGCGTATCTGATGAAATAATTTATGTCGTATGATCAATTTAATTTTTTTTAATGTAGTATTTTCTTAGTAAGGACATTCGATAACCTAAAAGGATTTGATTAAAAATTTTACCTTGAGCATAGATATTGTTAGCAGAACTTCAAAAGGATCGTTTGTGAGTGCTGGTGTATCTGATGAAATAATTTAGGTCGTTCGATCAATTTAATTTTTTTTTAATGAAGTAGTTTTTCAGTAAGGACACTCGATAACCTAAAAGTGTTTGATTCAAACTTTTACCTTGAGAATCAATCTTGTTAGAAGAATTTCAAAAGGATCGTTTATGAGTGCTGGCGTATCTGATGAAATAATTTAGGTCGTATGATATTAGTGGTAGTTTTTTTTTTAAGTAAACTCGATGTTTCTCTATGATTCAGTCCCAACGTCCCCCTGTTCTGAGTGTTGAAAATGATTTCACGACATTATTTTAGTTTTTTTCTTGCCCCATATTATTTTTTTTATCATGAACCCTTTTGAGATCAATTTGATCAACTACTTGGTGCCCATTAAAAACGAAATTTTTGAGTTAAATAAGTAGTTTTTGTATCTTTTAAAAGAGCTTTAAGGGGTTTGAGAGATTTTTTTGTTTGGCATAGATGAAAGGTCCAATACCTCACTTAAACTAAGAGGTTACATTTTGGTATTGTTAGACAGTTTACTAAATTTTAAGGTTTTCTTTAGTTTCAAAATGTTTTTGTCAGTCACCATCTTTAATCATTCACAAACAATACTGAAGAAAACCAATTTCCACTGTTTATCGACATTAAATTCTTAAGAAGGCTATTATTTCATTTTTAATTTTCATGTTTTTGATTTTATATTGATGAAGAATTTAAACACAACTTCAACTAGTTATTTTTTTGTCCGGCATAGATGAAAGGTCCAATACCTCAGTTAAACTAAGAGGTTACATTTTGATATTGTTTGACAATTTACTAAATTTTAAGGTTTTCTTTAGTTTCAAAATGTTTTTGTCAGTAACCATCTTTTATTATTCACAAACAATACTGAAGAAAACCGATTTCTACTGTATATTGACATTAAGTTGTTAAGAAGGCTATTATTTCATTGAAATACGCATTTATATTTTTAGTTTTCATGTTTTTTGATTTTATGTTGATGAAGAATTTAAACACATCTTCAACTAGTTATTTTTTTTGTTCGGCATAGATGAAATGTCCAATACCTCAGTTAAACTAAGAGGTTACATTTTGACATCGTTTGACAATTTACTAAATTTTAAGGTTTTCTTATGCAAGAGTCGGAACACACACACAAACACACACAGACACACCCACAAACATACACACATGTTACCAAATTCCACATTATTGCACAAAAATACCAAAATCATAGGTTAGGTTAGCCTATGTACGCGCGCGTACATAGGCTAACCTAACCTATGATTTTGGTATTTATGTGCAATAATGTGGACTTTGGAAACACGTGTGTATATTTGTTTGTGCGTGTCTCTGTGTGTTTGTGTGTGTGTTCCGACTCTTGCATAAGAAACCCTTAAAATTTAGTAAATTGTCAAACGATGTCAAAATGTAACCTCTTAGTTTAACTGAGGTATTGGACCTTTCATCTATGCCGAAAAAAAATAACTAGTTGAAGATGTGTTTTAATTCTTCATCAACATAAAATCAAAAACATGAAAATTAAAATGTAAACGCGTATTTCAATGAAATAATAGCCTTCTTAACAACTTAATGTCGATAAACAGTGGAAATAGGTTTTCTTCAGTATTGTTTGTGAATAATTAAAGATGGTGTCTGACAAAAACATTTTGAAACTAAAGAAAACCTTAAAATTTAGTAAATTGTCAAACAATATCAAAATGTAACCTCTTAGTTTAACTGAGGTATTGGACCTTTCATCTATGCTGGACAAAAAAAACTAGTTGAAGTTGTGTTTAAATTCTTCATCAATATAAAATCAAAAACATGAAAATTAAAAATGAAATAAAAGCCTTCTTAACAATTTAATGTCGATAAACCGTGGAAATTGGTTTTCTTCAGTATTGTTTGTGAATGATTAAAGATGGTGACTGACAAAAACATTTTGAAACTAAAGAAAACCTTAAAATTTAGTAAATTGTCAAACAATATCAAAATGTAACCTATTAGTTTAAGTGAGGTATTGGACCTTTCATCTATGCCAAACAAAAAAATCTCTCAAACCCCTTAAAGCTCTTTTAAAAGATACAAAAACTACTTATTTAACTCAAAAATTTCGTTTTTAATGGGCACCAAGTAGTTGATCAAATTGATTTCAAAAGGGTTCATGATAAAAAAAAAATAGTTTGGGGCAAGAAAAAAAAAACTAAAATAATGTCGTGAAATAATTTTCAACTCTCAGAGCAGGGGGGCGTTGGAATTGAATCATAGAGAAACAACGAGCTTACTTAAAAAAAAACTACCACTAATATCATACGACCTAAATTATTTTATCAGATACGCCAGCACTCAAAAACGATCCTTTTGAAATTCTGCTAACAATATCGATTCTCAAGGTAAAAGTTTGAATCAAACCCTTTAAGGTTATCGAGTGTCCTTACTGAAAAACTACTACATTAAAAAAAAAAATTAAATTGATCATACAACCTAAATTATTTCATCAGATACGCCAGAACTCATAAACGACCCTTTTGAAATTCTGCTAACAATATCGATGCTCAAGGTAAAAGTTTGAATCAAACACTTTTAGGATATCGAGTGTCCTTACTGAAAAACTACTGTATTAAAAAAGATTAATTAAATTTATCATACGACCTAAATTATTTCATCAGATACGCCAGCACTCATAAACGATCCTTTTGAAATTCTGCTAACAACATCGATTCTCAATGTAAAAGTTTGAATCAAACACTTTTAGGATATCAAGTGTCCTTACTGAAAAACTACTGCATTAAAAAATAAATTAAATTGATCATACGACCTAAATTATTTCATCAGATACGCCCACGAAAATCTAAAAAAGGTAGGTCTGAAAAGCCAAACAGTTAATTAACTATTCTAATTCATGATTTCAGGCAAGTCAAACCACGAAATACTAAAGTTAACTTCTCAAATAATAAACCCCAGGAAACAAACACCCACGAAACTCTAAAAAACCTAGGTCTGAAAACCCTAAACAGCTAATTAAATATCCTAATTAATGATTTCAGGCACGTAACACCACAAAACACTAAAGTTAACTTCTCAAATAATAAACCCCAGGAGTCAAACATACATGAAAACCTAAGAAACCTAGGTCTGAAAATCCCCAAACAGCCAATTAAATATTCTAATTCATGATTTCAGCCAAGTCAAACCACGTAATACTAAAGTTAACTTCTCAAATAATAAACTCCAGGAAACAAAAACCCACAAAAATCTAAAAAACCTAGGTCTGAAAACCCTAAACAGCTAATTAACTATTCTAATTCATGATTTCAGGCACGTAAAACCACAAAATACTAAAGTTAACTTCTCAAATAATAAACTCCAGGAGACAAACACTCACGAAAATCTCAAAAACCTAGGTCTGAAAACCCCAAACAGCTAATTAACTATTCTAATTAACCATTTCAGGCAAGTAAAACCACAAAATACTAAAGTTAACTTCTCAAATAACAAACCCCAGGAGTCAAACCCACACGAAAATCTAAAAAAACCTAGGTCTGAAAACCCTAAGCAGCTAATTAACTATTCTAATTCATGATTTCAGGCACGTAAAACCACAAAATACTAAAGTTAACTTCTCAAACGATAAACCCCAGGAGTCAAACACACACGAAAACCTAAAAAACCAAGGTCTGAAAATCCCCAAACAGCCAATTAAATATTCTAATTCATGATTTCAGGCAAGTCAAACCATGAAATACTAAAGTTAACTTCTCAAATAATAAATCCCAGGAACCTAACACCCACGAAAATCTAATAAACTAGGTCTGAAATCCCAAACAGCTAATTAAATATTCTAATTCATGATTTCAGGCACGTAAAACCACAAAATACTAAAGTTAACTTCTCAAATAATAAACTCCAGGAAACAAACATCCACGAAAACCTAGGTCTGAAAATCCCCAAACAGCCAATTAAATATTCTAATTCATGATTTCAGGCAAGTCAAACCACAAAATACTAAAGTTAACTTCTTAAATAATAAACCCCAGGAGTCAAACCCACACGAAAATCTAAAAAAACCTATGTCTGAAAATCCTAAACAGCTAATTAACTATTGTAATTCATGATTCCAGGCACGTAAAACCACAAAATACTAAAGTTAGCTTCTCAAACAATAAACCCCAGGAGTCAAACACACACGAAAACCTAAAAAACCTAGGTCTAAAAATCCCCAAGCAGCCAATTAGATATTCTAATTCATGATTTCAGGCAAGTCAATCCATGAAACACTAAAGTTAACTTCTCAAATAATAAATCCCAGGAACATAACACCCACGAGAATCTAAAAAACTAGGTCTGAAAACCCAAACAGCTAATTAACTATTCTAATTCATGATTTCAGGCACGTAAAACCACAAAATAATAAATTTAACTTCTCAAATAATAAACCCCAGGAAACAAACAACCACGAAAACCTAAGAAACATAGGTCTGAAAATCCCCAAACAGCCAATTAATTATTCTAATTCATGATTTCAGGCAAGTAAAACCATGAAACACTAAAGTTAACTGCTCAAATAATAAATCCCAGGAACCTAACACCCACGAAAATCTAAAAAACTAGGTCTGAAAACCCAAACAGCTAATTAACTATTCTAATTCATGATTTCAGGCACGTAAAACCACAAAATACTAAATTTAACTTCTCAAATAATAAACTCCAGGAAACAAACATCCACGAAAACCTAAAAAAACTAGGTCTGAAAATCCCTAATCAGCCAATTAAATATTCTAATTCATGATTTCAGGCAAGTCAAACCATGAAATACTAAAGTTAACTTCTCAAATAATAAATCCCAGGAACTTAACACCCACGAAAATCTAAAAAACTAGGTCTGAAAACCCAAACAGCTAATTAACTATTCTAATTCATGATTTCAGGCACGTAAAACCACAAAATACTAAAGTTAACTTCTCAAATAATAAACTCCTGGAAACAAACACCCACGAAAACCTAAAAAACCTATGTCTGAAAATCCCCAAACAGCCAATTAAATATTCTAATTCATGATTTCAGGCAAGTCAAACCATGAAATACTAAAGTTAACTTCTCAAATAATAAATCCCAGGAACCTAACACCCATGAAAATCTAAAAAACTATTTCTGAAAACCCAAACAGCTAATTAACTATTCTAATTCATGATTTCAGGCACGTCAAATCACGAAATACTAAAGTTAACTT
Source organism: Artemia sp. Qi Xiang Cuo (assembly GCF_049724085.1). Taxonomy (NCBI): domain Eukaryota; kingdom Metazoa; phylum Arthropoda; class Branchiopoda; order Anostraca; family Artemiidae; genus Artemia; species Artemia sp. Qi Xiang Cuo. The sequence goes on along the minus strand of NC_142794.1, from coordinate 70,499,025 downwards.
CTCGAATAATAAACCCCAGGAACCTAACACCCACAAAAATCTATAAAACTAGATCTGAAAACCCAAACAGTTAATTAACTATTCTAATTCATGATTTCAGGCACGTCAAACCATGAAATACTAAAGTTAACTTCTCAAATAATAAACACCAGGAAACAAATATCAACGAAAATCTAAAAAACCTAGGTCTGAAAACCCTAAACAGGTAATTAACTATTCTAATTCATGATTTCAGGCACGTAAAAACATAAAATACTATAGTTAACTTCTCAAATAATAAACCCCAGGAGTCAAACATTTACGAAAATCTAAAAAACCTAGGTCTGAAAACCCTAAACAGCTAATTAAATATTCTAATTCATGATTTCAGGCACGTAAAACCACAAAATACTAAAGTTAACTTCTCAAATAATAAACCCCAGGAGTCAAACACACACGAAAACCTAAAAAACCTAGGTCTGAAAATCCCCAAACAGCAAATTAAGTATTCTAATTCATGATTTCAGGCACGTCAAATACGAAATACTAAAGTTAACTTCTCAAATAATAAATCCCAGGAACCTAACACCCACGAAAATCTAAAAAAACTAGGTCTGAAAACCCAAACAGCTAATTAACTATTCTAATTCTTGATTTCAGGCACGTAAAACCACAAAATACTAAAGTTAACTTCTCAAAGAATAAACCCCAGGAGTCAAACACAGACGAAAATCTAAAAAACCTAGGACTGAAAATCCCCAAACAGCTAATTAAATATTCTAATTTATGACTTCAGGCAAGTCAAACTATGAAATACTAAAGTTAACTTCTCATATAATAAATCCCGGGAACCAAACACCCACGAAAATCTAAAAAACTAGGTCTGGAAACTCAAACAGCTAATTAACTATTCTAATTCATGATTTCAGGCACGTCAAATCACGAAATACTAAAGTTAGCTTCTCAAATAATAAACCCCGGGAACCAAACACCCACGAAAATCTAAAAAACGTAGGTCTGAAAACCCAACTTGGACTTGCAAACACCAACCCGGACATGCAAACAAAAAGAATCAGACATGTAAACAGAGAAAGACAGGCACTTTAGACATTCAAACCAGCAAAGACAAATTCTTCGACTTGCAAACATCAGCCCAGGCCTTCCCCTTGAGGTAGATCCCATTGATTTTCGATTCTGAGTATTTTTGGTTTTCCCTCTAAAATTAAACCCCCCCTCCCCAGCCCTCAGAAATGGGGGGACGGAGGGCCTCTGAGCATTCCCCTTGAGGCAGCTTGCCGTTTATTTTAGATTCTGAGTATTTTTGGTTTTCCCTCCAAAATTGACCCCCTCCCTCTCCTGCCCCTCAGAAATTGAGGACAGGAGGACCTCTGAGCCTTGTCCCATGAGACAGATCCCGATTCTTTTCGATTCTAAGCAGTTGTGGTTTTACCTCTGAACTTGACTCCATCTCCCCCTCCCCTGCCCGCAGAAATTTGGGTACGAAGGGCCTCTGAACCTTCCCCTTGATGCAGATTCCCGTTTATTTTCGATTCTGAGTATTTTTGGTTTTCCCTCCAAAATTGACCCCCTCCCTCTCCTGCCCCTCAGAAATGGAGGAACGAAGGACCTCTGAGCTTTGCCCATGAGACAGATCCCTTTTATTTTCGATTCTGAGTATTTTTGGTTTTCCCTCTGAAATTGACTCCCCCTCCCCCGCCCCTGCCCGCAGAAATGTGGGAACGTAGGGCCTCTGAGCCTTACCCTTGAGGCAGATCCCATTTATTTTCGATTCTGAGTATTTTTGGTGTTCCCTGCAAAATTGACCCCTCCCCTGCCCTCAGAAATGGGGGAAGGAGGGGCCGCTGAGCCTTGCCCTTGAGGCAGATCCCATTTATTTTCGATTCTGAGCATTTTGATTTTCCCTCCAAAATTGACCCCCCCCTCCCCGGCCCTCTGAAATCGGAGAACGAATGGCCTCTGATCCTTCCCCTTGAGGCAGATCCCATTTATTTTCGATTCTGAGCATTTTTTGTTGTATCTCCAAAATTGACCCCTCCCCCCTTCCCTGTCCTCAGAAATGGGGTAACGAAGGGCCTTTGTGCCTTGCCCTTCAAGCAGATCCTGTTTATTTTTGATTCTGAGTATTTTTGTTTTTCCCTCCAAAATTGACATATCGGAGAGGTAAAGCTAGTTCAACTCACAATGTCATTCTATCGTCATTAGCCATTTTCAAAGACTGATGTTGTTTCAAATTTATAACAAGTTACCTGAGTTAACAACCACTTCGGGGTTACCTTAACTGTTAATCAGTTTAATCCTTTTTTTCTCCACCTTCATACAATCCAATCACTAATTAGAATCATTCACACTCCTATTATTCAAAAGATAAATTAATATCGTTCATAGTGTCCAATTTGCGAATTCCTTATCCCTTTTTGCAAAAATGTCAAATACTCACTCTCTTTGAAAAACTAAACCAGACTATACCCACCAAACCAGACTATACCCACCAAGCCAGATTATACCCACCAAACCAGATCTGCAAGTCAATAACCCCAAATAGCGTACGCAAATAGCATGGTCCTATACAGGCAAGCAAATAACGTTAGAAATTGCTATATGTCTGGGCAAATTCAATATGTACATACTACTTCCGTAGGCAATGCCTTGCTCTTTAAGCCAACGATTTTTTAGTACTTTCATAAGAGCTATTTATTCTAATTAACGGCCTTTGTAATTAAGCGGTCATTTTTAAAGAATTGGAACAAAATTCGAACTTTCGCTTAAAGAGCAAGGTATTGAATAGGGGGCGAAACCCCTTATAAACGTATTAAAAATATATGAATATAGAAGTTCATTACGTAAGTTAATTCGTAAGTTACGTATATTTATTACTAATAAAAACGTTCGTAAATAAATTTAAACAAGCTTCGAGAAAGCCATTTAACTAAATAAAAGTAAATTAATATGAAAATTTTGTGTTAATTATTCATGTACGGTGAGCCAAGATCAAAACCTGCATTTATTCAAAAATGTTTAAAAATAAAAAAATAAAAAACAAGTTTTTTAACTGAAAGTAAGGAGCGACATTAAAACTTAAAACGAACAGAAATTATTCCGTATATGAAAGGGGCTGTCCCCTCCTCAACGCCTCGCTCTTTACGCTAAAGTTTGATTTTCTCACAAGTCTATTTTTTTTTAAACAATGAAAAACTTTAGCGTAAAGAGCGAGGCGTTGAGGAGGGGACATCCTCTTTCATATACGGAATAATTTCTGTTCGTTTTAAGTTTTAACGTCGTTCCTTACTTTCAGATAAAAATACTTGTTTTTTTTAGTTAATTTCTCAAATGATATTTTGAGTTAAATAGTTGTCGCTCCTTATTTTCAGTTAAAAAAACTTGTTTTTTTTATTTAATACTAAAATAAGATGATATTTATCTCACAAAGCCTATAACTAGCTCCAATAAAGCTAAATTATCTGCCTATGACAGTTAAAAAGCAAAAGAACAAAATAAATAAAATAAAAACCATAAAAAACAAGAGACAAACCTTAATAACTAATTTAAAACGAATTATGCTATGCAAAAAATGAACAGACAATAGACTACAGGAATATAACATCTCAAATTGACAAAACTGTTTTTACATAATGAATGATAAAAAGAAAGGGGTTGGGGGTGATGAGGAAGAAGAGAAGATTTACTTCTATTATACATTAATTATGTTCGTGGAAAATTCTTTCTATATCTTTCTGTGAAGATTCTATTGGGGTGAAAATACAATTTATATTGAAACAGGATAGGGAAGGCTAGGTTAGTAGAATGTGACCTTATACTTCTATGGAAGCACTAGCAACCACTGAAGCGTATCAAGTTGAATAAAATTTATCTAGGTCATCCCCTAGGGTATTCTTGAGGTTGAACGAACTTTATCTAGGTCATTCTCTATTATACTTCTATGGAAGCACTAGGAACCACTGAAGCGTATCAAGTTGAATGAACTTTATCTAGGTCATCCCCTAGAGTCCTCTTGAGGTTGAAAGAACTTTATCAAGATCATTCTCTATTTTACTTCTATGGAAGCACTAGGAACCACTGAAGCGTATCAAGTTGAACGAACTTAATCTGGGTCATTCCCTAGGGTACTCTTGAGGTTGAACGAACTTTATCTAGGTCATTCTCTATTATAATTCTATAGAAGCACTAGGAACCACTGAAGCGTATCAAGTTGAATGAAGGTAATCTAGGTCATCCCCTAGGGCACTCTTGAGGTTGAACGATCTTTATCTAGGTCAGCCTCTATTATTCTTTGCAGACGCCTCTAGAAACCACTGAAGCGTATCAAGTTGAATGAACTTAATCTGCGTCACCCTCTAGGGCACTCTTGAGGTTGAATGACCTTTATCTAGGTCATTCTCTATTGAGGTTCCATTTTTGCAGACGCCCATAGGAACCATTGAAGCGCATCAAGTTGAATGAACTTTATCAAGGCCAATCCCTAGGGCACTCTTGAGGTTGAACAATCTTTATCTAGGTCAGCCTCTATTATACTTTGCAGAGACGTATAGGAACCACTGAAGCGTATCAAGTTGAATGAAGCTCTACACCTTTTCAAAGAGAGTAAGTAGCTGAACTTTTACATAACAGATTTCTTTGGCCTTGAGTATGGATATAAATTGCTTGACAAGTAGTTGATATCGCAGTTCCAAATAGACATTTGACTAACTTACGTTTATTAGAGTTCGGAAAACCTTCTATTATTCAAATTGAGTGGTTTTACACTATTGAAAGTTGAAGGAGTTGACAATAATGATATAAAGACGAGAGTTCCCAATGTAGCAGTGAATATTGTAAAGGATTGTCGGCTAACATTTCAGTGGGATGATATGTTTGATAGATATGTCATATCTTTGAGTAAATTTAAGTTGGAAGAACAATTATGCTTTGCTGCCAAAGTGAACATTATGCATATATCGAGACTAAAACTTCGATTGAATGCAATCATGAAACATATTGAGGACAATGGATTAGGACATCTCGTGAAAAAAGAGTGAAAATATATAAGTTATTTTATTATTACATTTTCTGACAATAAAAATGTTTTACATTGATTTTTTTCTGTTTAGATATTATTAATTTTCTATTTAGGTATTGTTAGTATTGTTAGTCTTTATCGATATTATTTGTCGGATACGTCGGATAACATTGACAGAATCTATGTATTAGAATGAATAAATTCTTTATCATCATTCGTTGTCGAATATTTCATTATGAAAAAACTGCAAGAAAGTAACAAACTCTTTCTTGTTGAATTTCACCTCTTGGATACACAATACAGAAAATTCATTCAAGAAATTATGATAAAATTGTAATTTCCGGGCTTCATTTGCATGCAATAGATACCGAGAGCTCTATGACTACTCCCCTCAATGAATTCTACGGGTTTTATGACTCTTACCCACAATGAATTCAGATGGTTTAAGGACTCATCCCCCTAGCCATAACTCCATTCAACCTTGAGCAAAGGTAAAAAAGTTTAATGAAGTACTTCTCTACTTAAATACTACATTAATAGCTTCCAAGATGATAGTACTATATGACACAGAATTTATCGGCTTGAAAAAATCATGCTTTGTCAGATATGCTTGATAAAATTGAGAAAATCTAAGTATCAGAGTGATTAAATTCGAGTGATTAAATCAGAGTACGTTTGATAACACTGACATAATTTAATTGTCAAATTGAACAAATTCCTTATTAACATTCTTTATCGATATCATTTGTCGGATACGTCAGATAGCATTGACAGAATCTATGTATTAGAATGAATAAATTCTTCATCATCATCCGTTGTCGGATATTTCGTTATGAAAAAATTGCAAGAAAGTAACAAACTCTTTCTTGAATTCACCTCTTGGATACACAATACAGAAATTTCATTAAAAAAATTATGATAAAATTGTAATTTCCGGGATTTATTTACATACAATTTATACCGAGACTGCTATGACTACTGCCCTCAATGAATTCTACGGGTTTTATGACTCCTCCCCACAATGAATTGAGATGGTTTTAGGACTCATCCCCCTAGCCATAACTCCATTCAACGTTGAGCAAAGGTATAAAATGTTAATGAAGTATCTTCTCTAATTAAATACTACATTAATAGCTTCCAAGATGATAGGACTGTATGACACAGAATTTATCGGCTTGAAAAATCATCTTGTGGTGTTATATTTAAATGTGCATTTTAATTATTGTCTATGGAACTCGAAGAAATTGACTGTTATCATTTGATATTGAACTATAATATGTTTGAGTACAATAAAAGCTTGTGGAGTACTACATTACGTCGTATAAACAAATGGGATTCTACGATAGAGTGATTACACCGCTTAATAAAAGTGGTCGGGAACTGAGAAATGTTCAGGAGGAAGTCAGTGAAATTTCCTGCTTTTTCGGGGTTGATGGACGTTCAATATGTCAGAAAGAAAGATCTAAAGAAGAGGCATAAACAATATAGATATCTCTACAGAGGGCACTATCAAGAGAGAATGTGTTGAATTATTTTATGGAAAAGATTCAGAATGTCCAAAGCTGTTCAATGATATTAATAATTTATAATAATATATTGATATGTTAATATTCTACATGTCCTTAGTTCATTGAAACCATATTATGCATTACCTCGTTATGTTTTCATCATTTTCAGAGTATGCTAGCATATCAAAGGCTTAGCATCTTTTGTCAGATAGCTCAGGATCAAATTGATAGAATCAAAGTATCAGAGCGAAAAAGTTCTATATCAACATACTTTGTAGGATTTGTCGGTTAACATTATCAAAATCTAAGTGTCAGAGTGAATAAATTATTTATCAATGTCTTTGGACAGATACGTTTGATAACACTGACAAAAACTAAGTATCTTAGGGAACAAATTCCTTATTATCATTCTTTTGTCGAATACATCAGATAACATTCACAAAATCTAAGTAAAAGAGGGAACAAATGCTTTATCAACATGCTTTGTCAGATATACTTGATAAAATTGAGAAAATCTAAGTATCAGAGTAAACAAATTCTTTATCAATATTTTTTGGCAGATACTTTAGATAACTCTGAAATAATTTAAGTATGAAATTGAACAAATTCCTTATTAACATTCTTTATCGATATCATTTGTCGGATACGTAGGATAACATTGACAAAATCTATGTATTAAAATGAATAAATTCTTCATCATCATCCTTTGTCGGATATGTCATTATGAAAAAATTGCAAGAAAATAAAAAACTCTTTCTGGAATTCACCTCTTGGATACACAATAAAGGAAATTCATTCAAGAAATTATGAAAAAAATGTAATTTCCGGGCTTCATTTGCATGCAATAGATACCGAGAGCTCTATGACTCCTCCCCGCAATAAATTCTACGGGTTTCATGAGTCCTCCCCACAATGAAATCAGATAATTTTAGGACTCATCCCTCTAGTAATAACTCCATTCAACCTTGAGCAAAGGTACAAAAGTTTAATGAAGTACTTCTCTACTTAAATACTACATTAATAGCTTCCAAGATGATAGGACTGTATGACACAGAATTTACCGGTTTGGAAAAATCATCTTGTGGTGTTATATTTGAATGTGCATTTTTATTATTGTCTATGGAACTCGAAGATATTGACTGTTATCATTGGATAGTGAACTATGATGTGTTTGAGTACGATAAAAGCTTGTGGAGTACTACAATACGTCATATAAACAGACTGGGATTCTACGATAGAGTGATTACACTCCTTAATAAAAGTGGTCAGGAACTGAGAAATTTTCAGGGGGAAGTCAATGAAATTTGCAGCTTTTTCGGGGTTGAAGCACGAAATCATGTTAGGTCCATTTGGGTTCACTTAGCGTGGCGCGCCACGCTAAGATAACCTAAATGAACCTAAAGTGAATGCAGTTATTTGAAAAAAGGTGGTATTGTAGGTTGGCTGCAGGTGCCCGGGTGAAGGAAAAATCAGTTGTTCTGCCATTTATTCCTTGATTGAAATAGATGGTAGCATTTGCTGTAGTAAAAAAAATGAGCCTAGCTTTTTGAATCTTTCTCTCACTAGGCCCCTGGGGCGAATTTAAGAAAGAGTTTGTTACTTACTTACTTACAATTTTTCTTTTCATAGTTTCTTGAATGAAATTTTCGTATTGTGTATCCAAGAGGTGAACTCAAAAAGAGTTGGTTACAAACTTACAATTTTTTTTCATAGCTTCATGAATGAAATTTCTGTATTGTGTATCCAAGAGTTGAATTCAAGTATGAGTTTGTTACTTATTTACTATTTTTTCATGATATCATGATTGAATTTTCTGTATTGTGTATCCACGAGGTGAATTCAAGAAAAAGTTTGTTACCTACTTACAATTTTTTCATAATTTTTTCATAATTGAATGAGATGTCTGTATTGTGTATCGAAGAAGTGAATTTAAGAAAGAGTTTGTTACTTACTTACATTTTTTCATAATTTCTTGAATGAAATGTCTGTAATGTGTATCCAAGAGGTGAATTCAAGAACGATTTTGTTACTTATTTACAATTTTTTCATAATTTCTTGAATGAAATATCTGTATTGTGTATCCAAGAGGTGAATTCAGGAAAGAGTTTGTTACTTACTTACAATTTTTCATAATTTCTTGATTGAAATTGCTGTATAGTCTGTCCAGGTAGAAAATTCAAGAAAGAGTTTGTTTACAATTTTTTTTCTCATAATTTCCTGAATTAAACTCCTGTATGGTGTATTCGAACGGTTAATTCTAGAAAGAGTTTGGGGTTGGGGGATTGGAACCCTTTGGGGTTGGGGTAGGGGGATCGGAACCCTTTAGGGTTGGGGTAGAGGACCTCACGACACTGTTAAAATACAACTTGTGTATTATAAGGACCACAGAGTTTTACCCTTAAATTCTCTTCTAAAACCTTTTCTAAAATCAGCTTTTAAAATGTCTCTAACTGTTTCGCCGAAATAATTCCCTATAATGGCTAAAAAGGTTTCGCCCAAATAATCCCTAAACGTAATTTCAGCGTGTTCCTTTTGTTTTGGCATCCCTGTGCTTTCACATTTGAAATTACAAAGAAACCTTTTCGCGCGCTAAGATCAAAACATTCACTCGGGAACGATTCTCTTTAGAAACAACAAATTAATTCCCCTTTCATGTCAATCAATCAATCATGACATCATCTGTCACGTGCGATCTAAACTTTGCCCCGGAAACGTTCTCTCTGGGAATACATCAAAGACATTAATTAACTTAACGTCATCTGTCAGACATTAATTAACTTTGCTCGGAAACAATTTGATTAATGACTCACTTGCTCTGAAATGGTCTTTGAAAAGTAATTCTTGGTGTTAAGGTAACCAAAAAGCTGTAAAGTATAGTTGTGGGTGAAAAAGACAAGTACTTCAAGTTGCAAAATGGGTTTAGGAGGGACATTAAGAAAGTAACTTGCTCTGAAATGTTATTTGAAATGTATTTCTTGGTTTTTAGTTAAAAGATAATCTGTATAGTATAGTTGTGGGTGAAAAAGATAAGTACTTCAAGTTGCAAAATGGGTTTAGGAGGGACATTAAGAAAGTAACTTGCTCTGAAATTGTATTTGGAAAGTATTTCTTGGTGTTGAGGTAACCAAAAAGCTGTAAAGTATAGTTGTGGGTGAAAAGATAAGTACTTCAAGTTAGAAAATGGCTTTAGGAGGGACATTAAGAAAGTAACTTGCTCTTAAATGGTCCTTTAAAAGTATTTCTTGGTGTTGAGGTATCCAAAAAGCTGTATGGTCTAGTTGTGGTGAAAAAGATAAGTACTTCAAGTTGGAAAATGGGTTTAGGAGAGACATGAAGAAAGTAACTTGCCCTGAAATGTTGTTTGGAAATTATTTCTTGGTGTTGCGATATTCCAAAAGCTGTAAAGCATAGTTGAGGGTGAAAAAGATAAGTACTTCCAGTTGGAAAATGGGTTTAGGAGGGACGTTGAGAAAGTAACTTGTTCTGAAATGGTCCTTGAAATGTATTTCTTGGCGTTGAGGTAAACAAAAGGCTGTAAAGTATAGTTGCCTGTGGAAAAGAGAAGTACTTTAAGGTCCAAAATAGGTGTTGAAGAGAAATTAAGAAATTAAGTTTCTCTGAAATATTCTTTGAAGAGTGTTTATAGGTTTTGAAGTAAAAAAAAAGCTGTAAATTATAGTTTATTGTGAAAAAGATAAGTACTTTAAGTTGAAAATTGGCTTAGGAGGGACATTAAGAAAGTAACTTACTATGAAATGGTCCTTCAAAAGTATTTCTTGGTGTTCAGGTATCCAAAAAGTTGTAAAGTATAATTTCGGGTGAAAAATATAAGTACTTCAAGTTGGAAAATAGGTGTAGGAGGGACATTAACAAAGTAACTTGCTCTGAAATGGTACTTGAAAAGTATTTCTTGGTGTTGAGGTATCCAAAAAGCTGTAAAGTATAGTTGTGGGTGAAAAGATAAGTACTTCAAGTTAGAAAATGGGTTTAGGAGGGACATTAAGAAAGTAACTTGCTCTGAAATGGTCCTTGAAAAGTATTTCTTGGTGTTGAGGTATCCAAAAAGCTGTAAAGTATAGTTTTGGGTGAAAAAGATAAGTACTTCAAGTTGGAAAATGGGTTTAGGATGGACATTAAGAAAGTAACTTGCTCTGAAATGATCTTTGAAAATTATTTCTTGGTGTTGAGGTATCCAAAATGTGTAAAGTATAGTTGTGAGTGAAAAAGATAAGTGCTTCAAGTTGGAAAATGGATTTAGGAGTGACATTAAGAAAGTAACTTGCTCTGAAATTGTCTTTGAAAAGTATTTCTTGATGTTGAAGCATCCAAAAAGCTGTAAAGTATAGTTGTGGGTGAAAATGAGAAGTACTTCAAGTTGTAAAATGAGTTAAGGAGTGACATTAAGAAAGTAACTTGCTCTGATATTGTCTTTGAAAAGTATTTCTTGGTGTTGAGTTATCCAAAAAGCTGTAAAGTATAGTTGTGAGTGAAAAATATAAGTACTTCAAGTTAGAAAATGGGTTTAGGAGGGACATTAAGAAATTAACTTGCTCTCAAATGGTCTTTGAAAAGTATTAAAAAAAAATGGAGCGGGGACTCTTGGGGGGCCCGGGGAGGGCCTTTGGGGATCCGGGGGCCCTTGAGGGCAGGGTGGTCCTTTGGGAGCCCGGGGGACCTTTGGGAACAGGGTGAGGGCCTTTGGGGGCCCGGGGGCCCTTTGGGAGCCTGGTGGTCTTTTGGGAGCCCGGTGGGCCTTTGGGGGCCCGGGGAGGGCCTTTGGGGGTCTGGGGAGGGCCTTTGGGGGTCTGGGGGCCCTTTGGGAGCTTGGGGGACCTTTGAGTACCGGGGGCTTCCTTCGGGGTTGGGGTAGGGGGATTGGAACCCTTTGGGGTTGGGGTAGGGGGATCGGAACCCTTTGGGGTTGGGGTAGAGGACCTCACGACACTGTTAAAATACAACTTGTGTATTATAAGGACCACAGAGTTTTACCCTTAAATTCTCTTCTAAAACCTTTTCTAAAATTATCTTTTAAAATGTCTCTAACTGTTTCGCCGAAATAATTCCCTATAATGGCTAAAACGGTTTCGCCCAAATAATCCCTAAACGTAATTTCAGCGTGTTCCTTTTGTTTTGGCATCCCTGTGCTTTCACATTTGAAATTACAAAGAAACCTTTTCGCGCGCTAAGATCAAAACATTCGCTCGGGAACGATTCTCTTTAGAAACAACAAATTAATTCCCCTTTCATGTCAATCAATCAATCATGACATCATCTGTTACGTGCGATCTAAACTTTGCCCCGGAAACGTTCTCTCTGGGAATACATCAAAGACATTAATTAACTTAACGTCATCTGTCAGACATTAATTAACTTTGCTCGGAAACAATTTGATTAATGACTCAATAATCCATGAAAGTGAGAAAGTTCCTGTTTTTCCATTCTCACTGACAAAATCCATAAAACAGACATAAATGTGAGAAAGTTTCTGTTTTTTCATTCTCACTGACAAAATCCATAAAAACATCCATAAATGTGACAAAATTCCTGTTTTTTCAAATTCTCACTGACAAAAACCATAAAAACAGACATAAATGTGACAAAATTCCTGTTTTTCAAATTCTCACTGACAACAAACAGACATAAATGTGACAAAATTCCTGTTTTTCAAATTCTCACTGACAAAAACCATAAAAACATACAAAAATGTGACAAAGTTCCTGTTTTTTCAAATTCTCACTGACAAAAACCATAAACCACGTGGTTCTATGCCCATATATGGACTCCCCGTGGGAGTATAAGATAGCTCTCTACTCAGGTGTACTCAAGGACTGAGTGTATAAATGAGGGAAGCTCCCAAATAGTGTGATTTAGGACATTTAAACTTTGTAAGAAGCTTAAGGAAGTAGATTGTGGTATTCAAGCATTGTTAAATATCATTAATATGGTAATCTTTTCTTAATGAAACGATTTGGTAACACCCAGCAAATTTCATAGCACATTACTAACCGACATTTCTGAGGGGACAGGATGAGTGAAAGAAGGGGAATTCACCCCTCCCCGATTATGAAAACTGCATTTTATAATACATTGAAAATTCTTTTCCTTGCTATTTTATTGCAAAAACTGAAAAACAACAAATTTGCCCTGTTTAGATTTAAGAAAATATCTGTAACTCCCCCTCCCTTTTGTGTACCTTCTTGAATTAACACCACTGATATTCGCAGTTTTAGCACTAAGCTTCCGAACTAAAGCAATAATTACATTTTCCGATTTACAAGTAATTAATTTGTCTACTTTTAATTAAAAAAACTTTAAATGTTTGGGATTGATGTTTACTTTCTTTGTATAGAATAGAATAGAATTTATTTGCGCTAAAAGCCCATAGGCCATGGCAAAAAATATAAACAAAGAACCTTTACGAAGAAATTGCACATAACCTAACATAATCCTACAGAAATCTACTTCCATGATTCATTGCGAGACGAAGGAATCGTGCCAAGCTTCTGATACCCATAAAACACTCATCCATACACACATTCACCAACCACTTAAAATCATAATCTCCTCCTACCAAACACTTCCAGTCTCCAATCACTCAGCTCCTCCCATTCACACATCAAGTGATACACGCCCTCATCTAAACCTCCACACATAGGACAAAAATAAGGACCAGCCTCTGACTTTTCCCTCACGATAAACTTTTTTCTTTGGCCCAGTGGCAAACTATAAAACTAGCCTAACACTAAATAATTACCCGTTGTAAATCTAAGCTAATAGCATTCCTCATGTCTAAGTGTTATAGCCTTTAAAACATTTCCCTTGGCTGGTTGAAACAAACATTTGATAAATATCTATGACGGATATTTATTTTTCCGAATTATACTACCTCAGCAAATTATTCCTTTTTTTATAAACCTGAATTAATCCCCTATTCATATCCAAGCTTTATAATGGAAGCCAAAATTTGCAGGTCCCTAGTCAGGTAAATGACCTATTTAAGTTAAGTCACCTTTGCAGCGATACCTGCAAACTAGGTTGTGACGGCCACCTGAACCATAATAAAAGACCTCATGCCCCAAAAAGTGGTGTTTTCTGCCATTTTGGGCCATAAAACATCAATTTTTCCCAAAACTTTGATGCAAAACCGGAGAACTGAATTTATAAGACTCATCTATTTTTTATGGTCTAAAATCTAAACAAAAGGTTTTGAATGCTCATCCTGAAGAAGGTGCTAGGCGTGTTCCCTGCGGAAAATTTTCTACGTCTGTTCCAACATGTAGGCAGAATGTGTGGTTCCAAATGTCCTACAGTGTTTATTTTCACATTTTTATTTATTTTATTTCTCTTTTCAACTTTTTAGGAATGGAGTTATCACAATAGGGAAAGATAAAGGTTAAAGAAAATGATTTGAAAACATAGAATTAGTGGTATTTATAGAAGAGTTGTCATATGCTGGAAATGCAGAGAGACAACATGCTGGGACTACGAAGTACGCGTAATTACTTCCCGTGGACTTGGTCTGGTACGACAAGAGACGTCACCAGTGAAAATGTTTGGAGGGGGTTGCATTTTACCGACTGGCTGGTCATTTTTACCAAGTAGTTTGGGTGATATTGCTATACTATATCTTTTGCTTTTACCGAAAGAGGCTGATCTTCTTTCATTGTTTTTACGCCATAACTTTTCATCAGCCCATTCGTCATAGCAAAAATATTTGACGCGCTACTATTGACCGACTCAAATTTTTAATCCAGTGACGTCCCTACTTCCTACTAGTACTTCCTTCGTAAATAGTAAGCTTAATATTTATATTTTTGATACTTTTAAATCGATAGGCTATATAAGAATTTTTAATCAAAAACAACTTAGTCCTCCAAAAGACCAAACTTTTGTTTGGTTCCGCCAAATTTTGCAGAAAACGCCACTTTCCAGTGCCACAATCTTTTTGGTCGCTGTAAAGGAGCTCTAGAACCGTCAATTTCCAGAGCCCTTTTCTGATCTTCCAAGCCCTCCGATCTCTCCGACTACTACTGCTACTAAGGCTACAAAGGTGAAACATTCAGGGAATGTTGAGGGATACATTTAAATAAATCAGAAGGCAATACATGAATCCAAGGTTGTCAAAGGGCGTATCATGGATTACTAAGCAACGGCTTATTTTACCAAGTTGAAACTTCCAGTGCATGTTGAGGAGGATGTTCAACTACGTAAACCAAAAGAAACTATGCATATGCATGCTGTCAAAGGGACATATCTGCAATATCTTAGGAATTTGTAAGAAGGGGCTTTTGAAATGAATCAAAAGACATGATTTGTATCCAGATGGTCAAAAGAACGTATCTGCACTATCCCAGGAATGGCTAAGGGCATTAATTAAAGACTTTCATGGTAGATTGAGGAATGCTGAAATAAATCAAACGACATTGTGTGGATTGAAGGTTGTCAGAAGCGTTTACATAAGAAATCTCATGGACGCCTCTGGAAATTAAGTTGAAAATTTTGAGGTATGTTGAGAGAGATTTAGTATAAACGTTTATCTATATTCAGGCTTGTAACATGATAGAGGTTAGAACTGCTTCGATTTTCATAGAAACCCAAAGATTATGTAGATTTTAATCCATTTATCTGAATAGCATTTCTGTGTAACATGACTACACAGAGTAAGTATAAAGCCCTCTGAGCGCTGAGTACCTTAGAACCAGGAACAAATTCAAATATCTTCGTTTCAAGAACGTCTAGTACATTCAATTAGGACAGAGATTCCAAATGGGATTCCCATACCCCTGGGGCGTTAGAAAATATTTCTAGTGATGATTTCAGAAAGGATTCCTATTGCAAGTGTAGCACATAAAGAAATATTTGAGGAACGAAATCGGCTGTAAGATTCAAAGGGGCAGGACATGGGACAAGGTTTGGGAATTCCCGATTTACGACAATTTTGCATAACATTAGTGGAGTTTCTAGGTGTATTGTCAAATATAATTTGCCTTTTCCTCGTACAGTTAGTTCGTTATTCTCTGCAAAGGAAAAGGCTTAGAAACAGCATCAATACAAGAAAACTATTTTCTAAGGACCTTTTTTAGTGCTTTAATGTAGTTTTAGTGGTAGGCAGCCCAACTGTCATCAAAAGTAGAACCAAGAACAGATCATAAGCTGACTGATTCGTTTAAATTACTTAATTTGAACTTTTGAAAAAAAAATACAATGAAATATAATAGAGTTGTAAATCGCACCATCTTTTAACCGCTTTTCATTAACTGCATAACGGTGCCTAAAAAGTTATTTTATTGCTTAGGCTAACGTGGCGGGCTTAAACGAACAGCTAACGACAGGAACATACTTAAGGCGTTAGTACATAATTTGTTGAAACCGCGCCGACAAACTCATTATCCCAAATGGGCAAAATGATTTAACCAAACAAAAAAGAAGTATCGATGATTAGAAGGAAACTTGCTTTAGAATCATGTTCTCCAATCGTTCACAAATGATAAGTTGTATAACTTGTGTATACCCTAAGCAATAAGACCACTTCTCATGCATATTTATTAAGTGACAGATCTTTGACATATCTTCATTGGAATAACGCTTAGTTGCTGCCCATCGGCTTACCTATGGGCTATCTATTTATTACCGTCTAGTCAACCTTGTGAAAAGATCAATTGGTTTACTTCTGGCTCATCTCTTTTATGAGTTTCAAACCCACAATCAAGAAAATCTACTTCAAAACAGTTAATGAGTTTTTGACGCAAATTATTTGCACCTGGGCAGTGAGTTGTTCTCTTTCTATGTTGCTGGATTCATAAATTTGTTACTGTTTCACTATAGGGTGAACAATCACTTCCATTTTTTTTAAAAGAAAGAAGTAGAACTGGGATTATCAAACTCTAAAAAATCAGTTCAAAAACTAAATTTTAAAATCTCTAAAAGTTTGAGTGACCTGACTTATGTTTGAAATATACAAGGAAAGTATGCCCAGGATGCGACTGTTTGCTCTGGGTAGTGGTTAATGATCCTGTAAATAATTATACTCAAAATAGGCGTAGAGTACGGGGGGGGGACCAGGGGACCAAGGCCCACCAAGAAATTTTGAATTCTGCCCTGTAACGTTCAGATTAGCACAAGCAGACTTCACAGTTATCTTCTCAGTCTTAAGACTGATTCTTTTGACTGATCATGCAAATCAGTTTCTTTTCCTTCCTGGCGAGCAGAAAAAGAACCTGTCGATTTTGACAGTTACAGCCATAATTAGGCTTCAAATTTAATCTTGATTTGGCATGAGACCCCTTTTGCTAGAAAGTGAACGAAAGTGAAAATGAAGGGTAGGATCCGCTGGCGAAACCGTCAGGGTTCAGTAATAATTTTGAACTTGAACGGACTGTAGTGAAAGAAACAGAGGCGAAAACTTTAACAATGAAAAGATTAGAACACTATTTTTTGTTGAGAACTCTAAAGAAAGAACTGAGTTTACAAATGGGAACTCACATGTTGGTACCAAAACAGGGCAGATAAACGAACAACCGAGTACTTGTAGTTTTAATGATAATGTTCGAGCTAGTGATTAAATGAGTAAGCAAATGACCAAGGTAGGCCTAGGAGTAGCAATGTGTCTAGTGTAGGTGATACAGTCAGTGTCAGTGATGTGGTAGCAATAGTACTACGAAGGGCAGAACATTTCAAGCTAGCTGGACTGAAAAGTACCAATGGTTACGACACGACACGACTAAGAACGGCGCTGTATATACAGTCTGCACAGAAGCAGTGAATTTGAAAATGTCCCTTCCAAAGACTTCACTCGATAAAGACTCCTTTGACACATTCGTAACGAAAGGTTTTAGCAACTGGAAAAAGGCACTCGATCGCTTTAAGTCGCACGAAGCTTTTGGATTTCACAAAGCAGCTATCGCAACCATAGACTCTTTGCACCGCGGTAATGACGCGATTCAACAGCTAAGTGCACAACACAAGCAAGAATTGCATGACTCTCGCAAAGCTCTGAAGCTCATATTCTCGTCTCTGAAGTACCTCACAAGTGCCTCACAAGGAATACCTATAAGAGATAAGCAGGAAGAGTCTTCGAACTTTCGACGCCTTCTTGAACGTAGGTCAAATGATGTTCCAGTTTTAGAAAAGTGGCTTGTCAGACCAGAAAAGTACAAGTGGTTGTCACCTGACATTCAAAATGAAATATTAGAGGATATGTGTCATGCTATGCTTAGACTCCTCATAGATCAAGTGAAAAACTACAAGTATTTTGGAGTGATTCTTCACGAAACCGCTGATGCTTCCTGTAAAGAACAGATTTCCGGTTTGTCTTAGAACTGTTGATGACAACCTCGACATAAGCGAAAGTTTTTTGGATTTTATGTAACTGAAAACACAAAGAGTGAAACACTATTTAAATGTTTGATGGATGTCCTTTGTCGTTTCGGTCTTTCATTACAAAATTGTCGTTGACAATGCTAAAACGGTGCTGCTAACATGTCTGGGAGCCAAAAGGGTCTACAGTCTCTGGTGAAGGCCCAGGAGGGAAGAGCTTTATATATACATTACCATGCTCACAGTCTGAACCTGGTTGCTCAGGATGCAGGGGAAAATAACATCAATATAAGGAATGTTATGAACATGGTCCAGAGATTTATTGCTTTTGTTAGAGGTTCCCCGAAAAGGTTGTCCAGTTTCAACAGCATAAAGCTAGATGAAGGGGTGGCTCTCCGACCATTCTGTCCAGCTAGGTGGATCTTAAGAAACCCCTCTATCGCGACAATCACTAGTAATTGCTCCGAAATAATCCACTGGCTTGAGGACTTCAGCAATCACCCAGAAAACCATATATAGACAGCCGAAGCTGATGAATTTCTTGAGACCTTTACCAACTTTTCTACATTCTTGAAGCTAGAAGTTCTTCGCATTATCTTTACTGCAGTAGAAGAGTCGAATACTGCACTTCAAAGAGCGCAGCTCCACTTCAGAGAGGCAGAGGAAATAAGTGATTGCCTCCGTAAGGTCTTGAAAGGTATGAGGAATAAACATCGCTTTAAACTGCTATAAGAGGCAGCTGTCTCACGTGCAAACATTCTGGGTCTCAATGAACCGAAGCTCCCTAGAAAACGCAAAGTCCCTAGTCGTTTTGATCCGTCTAAGCCTGAAGATACTTATCGCCAAGTTTTCTATGAAGCTACCGAATGCATACTGATGGGCTTGACTACAAGATTTGAACCAAGCCAAACAACTCAACATCTCTCTAAAGTAGAAGAGTTCGTCATAGGTTTATCTGACGTTTCGTATGTGCAAAACTTCTATAAAGAAGATATTGAGGACTACGTCCAGTTGCAGCTGCACTGAGACATACTTCTTGATCAAGCTAAAGCGAATAAAAAGAAGATCTAGAAATGTGATGTTGTTGTCAGACTTCTAAAAGAAAATGACTCCCTTGCCAAAGTTTCTCACCAGATGGTGAAGTTAATTAGGATAGTGTTGTATATGCCAGTTTCAAACTGTACTTCGGAAAGATCTTTTTCAGGCCTTCGAAGGCTAAAAACATATTTTCGGTCAACCATGACCCAGGAAGACTGAATCATTTAGCTGTTTTTGTCAATGCACAGGGAAGTCCTAGAAAGCGTAGACTTCAAAAAACTTATAGACGAGTTCATCAAGTGAGCTCAAGTTCGGATAAGTACGTTTTCACTGTCCCATTAGGTGTAGCATGCGTTAGAACTTAGAAATGAAGGAACTCTTTGTATTCGACCGACCCGTAACATTGGTGAGAACCAATTTTTCACGGCTGGAAGTCGAGGGGAAATTTCGGCACCTTGAGACAGGTTCAGTCTAAACAGAAATATTTCGCAAATTAACGCTGAGATTCTATTCCTATAGTAATTTTAATCTTATGCTTAAAGCATCTAGCTATTTTCAGAAGAAGGCCAAAGAAGCCTTTTCTACATTGTTAAAATTTTAAACTTTTGCTTTTATTCTTGCTCGAGGAGTCTCGATGTTGTACTTCGAATTTTTTGTTCAGACACAAACGACATTTCTTTTTACTTCATCTCCGATAAAAACAAAACTTTCGCGCTTCTAACCCGAAACTCTGTTTTGAATTTAAGAAACCTACGAGATAAAACAAAACGTCAAAATACACGTACCATCTTACCCACATCTTTCCTAAGGCAAACACAGCTTTTATATTGCTTTGTTTTTGGTGCAAGGGCTGCCCCCCACGGAGAAACTGAAACTCTAAGCCTATGCTGAAAACGGAGCTACAACTAGACTATTGTGTTAAAAGATGCAAACGGAAACCAACGGAACCAACGGAAAAGAATGGGGCATTCCTGGATCTGAGTCTAAAACGTGCCAAAAACACGCGTTAAAAGTTTTATATCCTAACATTTGTTGTTTCAGGATTTTTCTTGACTTTGATTTTTCGTAGAATAAAAAATATAATAGCTCTGCAACGCAGCACGAAAGATTCTTCCATAATTTTCCATGATCTTTCGCACAATTTGGCCCCAATAATTGAAAAAAGGGTATTGGCCAAATACCATAATTTTACGAGAGAAAGAATAAACCGAAAACACTTTTAGTTTTTCAACAAGTGTTTGTAAATAGAAGGCTTTTGTTCGGTTTTGAAGATGAGATTCAATAATTTCGATATCAAGAGCTCCAACTTACGACTGATTTTGTATTAGAAAACGCGAGATATAACGCATTTTGGAAGAAATACAAAGATCTAATTATCTTGAAAACAAAATAAAATGTAGAAAAAGGAATTAAATCATTCCCTATTTTGGTCCTCTGTGTTTCAAGGGTCTCTTGCCTTTGAATTCCACTTGCCATTTAAACCTCTATCAAACAGTTCGTGGTAACGAGCTCTTAATAGGGAGCGACTCAGCCCAATAGTAAATGAAACCCTGAAAAAGGAAGTTTGATAAAAAAAATTAATATCTTACGTAAAAAGAATTGGCTTTTTACGCTGATTCCAAATATGTTTAATGTCAACCATTAAAATGTATGAGCTTGAGACAATTTGCCTGATTTTTGAAAAAGAAGGAAGAACCCCGAAAAATGATTTTAACGAAAATCACGCCATCAGAGTCAGCATATCAGAGAATCTTGTTGTTGAGGCTTCAATCTCCTATCTACAAAAATGTAAATTTTGTAGTGTTTTTTTTGCCAGAAGAAAAGTCACGGGGGCATGTTAATTTTTTTTTTTTTAGTATGTTTGTTTCTCCAGGAGTGATCGTATCGAACCAATACTCCTAGAATATTTGGGGATGGCTTGTTCCAATTTAAAGTCCTATTGCCCTTTTTAAGTGGCCAGACAGATTTTACTACAGAAAAGTGTTTTCTCTGCCATTTTGTGGCACTAAACTGTGATTTTGCCCTAAAAAAGACCAAGTTGGTATTAATTGAAAGCTATGAGATAGCCTTTCAAGTTAAAAGTATCAAAAAAATTATATACTAAACTACAAGGAAAGTAATACCACATGGTGGCGCATTCGTACTCGAAAATACACGAAATCTATTCAAGATAAAGGTTAATATGAACATTTGCCTTAACGTCTAATTTAACTAAGTTAATTCAGTTGATTGTTCATGAGATTATGTTTAATGATGTACCCTATAATTTTGCGTAATCTATTATGAAAGACGGGTGTCGTCTTTATATTCATTTCTTTGTTTTTGTCATGGCTGGCCAGTTCAGCTTTAGATCTTTTACCAATGTCTCAGGCACCTATTTGTTAACTAAACTGATTTGATTCTTATTTCATACATAGAATTATACAAATAAAATGAAAGTGCTTATCAGCTATTATGAAGGAGGACGGTTGGTCATTTTGTAGGTTTGGGAGGGGGGGCATACGCCTCAAAGAGTGTATTTTTTATTGCCAGATGTTCAAAATCTCATTGAGCCTCACATTAAACACAGAGTGGGGCCTGGAGAAGGGGGAGAGGGGTGGTGAAAATTGATATTTAATCCCTCTAGATTCCCCGAAAAAAGCTGGACCTGTGACATTATTATTGATACTAGCAGGTGGAGAGGTATTTGTGTATCTCCCATTGCGAAAATCTATTTATGCATAGAATGTAACATTCACACGCATAACAGCTACGGGGTGGAGAAGGTAAGGTCTCACCAGTTGTTTTTTTTTTTTGGGGGGGGGGGCAGTCAAGGGCTTTGTTTTCAGAGACTTGCAATGGTAATATTTCTCTTTTCCTATTTGTATACAATGTGACGATGTATTTAAACAAATGCACACAATACATTAAATATCAGAGAACCCTATTTTACAGATCGCGATTGCTTCAGCCTCGTATAGAAGAACAAAAGTCAGGCAGAACTTACATCCCTATGAATATTAACACCCATTTCTATGCACCTGAGATTATGTAGTGAAAATATTGTTAAGGATTTATTCAACAAAACTACCGTTAATCGGAAATATAAATATTGAAATTTTGTCCAAATTTTTATTACAATCCAGCATTTTAATTCTTAAGCAGAAAAACTGAAAAACGAAACGCAACCAACTATATTAACTCATACACTTTAATAGCGAGAAATCAGTGGTGGGGCTTATGGGACCGGTACCCCCATTATGTCTCGATTGGGCCTGGGAATAAATTGAAAAACGATTAGAAATTAAGAAAAAAAAATTCGTGGGGAGAAGGAATTTTCCATGGAGGGAGAGCCGGATTTCCCGACATTCTTTAAGAACGATCAGAAATTAATTTTTTTTCAATAAGTTTTTTTCAACTTAAAGTTAGGAGCTACATCCAAACTTAAAGCGGACAGAAATTATTACGTAAATGAGGGGGGCTGCCCATCCTCAATATTTTGCTTTTTAAGCTAAGTTTGACTTTTCGTCCCAATTCTTCAAGAACGATTCCTGAAGCACAAGGCCGCTTAATTAGAATAATAAGCTTTTTTAATGGCCCTTATAAAAATTAGCGTAAAAAGCGAGGTACTGAGGAGAGGGAAGTCCGCATTATATCCCTAAAATGTCTATTCGTTTTTAGTTTTGATCTTGCGCCTTACTTTCAGCTGAAAACACTTGTTTAATTATTTAATTTGAAAAAGAAGCCATTTTAAAGCACCAAAACAATTTAGCTCAACAAGGGAGGGACTGAGAAGTGGGGAGTAAGCATGGGCACTGTTTCTGTTCTGTTTTCAAAGCACCTCTGTTCTGTTTATACAAAAAAAAAAAAAAAAAAAAAAAAAAAAAAAAAAAAAAAAAAACAGAAACGCATGACCTGTCTTTAATTTACCTGTTATGTTCTCTTTCTGTTTTGAAAATAGCTATTTAGTATTTGTTTCTCTTTTTTTTCGTACTGATTTTCTCTGTTCCGGTTATTTTTAGTGATACAAAAATGAGACATTCGAGAATTTCAGACTTACAAAACAATGCTTTAAAGCATAATTTGGAATTGTAATTGCCCTACAGCAAATTACGCCCCTGGCTTTAAGTTTTCTTTTTAGGGTTTTTAACAATAGTCGTCCCAATGGTGTAATTTGTGTTTTGCTGTAATGCCTTTTTCAAGGGGTTTCAAGTTATTATTAAAAAATTCTTGCATAATAATAATAATAATTACCATTCCTAAATCAGCTATAAATGCCAATTTATTCTCACTAGACAGTTTTTTTCGAAATATGTTTTAAACATTTTATTACTATAGACTGTTTTGAGCAGGGGTGGATCCAGGATTTTTTAGGGGGGGGGGGCAAAACAGGTTGATCCGAAAAAAAAATTAGGGGGGGGGCACGCAAAAAAGGTTGATCCGATAAACTTCCACTAGGAGCAAGTTTAATTAACGCAAACCTGAGTTAATTAAGTAAATTACACTACTTCAGACTACGCTAGGGGAGGGGAGCCACTCTGGATCCGGCACTGGTTTTGAGCTCCTTTAAGGGCTCAAAATGAAATATGAACCAGAAGCAATTACTGAACTTGGAAAAAACATAAAAACACATTTTCTTCCTACATACTTATATAAATTTACCTACAATTGTTGGAACTGGAACGTCAATATCGAATATAGGTAAGTAAAATGATTGCACTCAGTATGTCTAACATATCACATAGTGCTGCTAGATAGTTTCAGCTAGGCAGAATCAAGGCCTTGGAGCTAGCAAAGAGTGGCTTCCCCTTCCTTAGCCCTCGCTCTTTACACTAGAGTTTGACTTTTTGTCACAATTCTGAAACTTAAAAAAAGACTACACCAACGCAAACCGTTGAATTTGAATGAGAACAATTTATAAAGAACTTTTAGACTTTGGCATAAAGAGCGAGAGTTGAGGAAGGGACAGCCACCCTCATATATGGAATAATTTCTGTTCTTTATAAGTTGTAATGTTTCTCCTTACTTTTAGTTGCAAAATTATTTTTTTATTTAATTCATTTAATTCATTTTATTTAATTCATTTGTCTGCACATTTTGTAATAATAACCAAAACAAGAAATTGCTGAATAAAAGAGAATGCTAATGAAATCAGATGATTTGTATTTGTTGACTATTTACAATTAGTATTTTTCTTTGTTTAAAATGAGAATTCTTATATTTTGGTTTTTGGGAAGTATGCATACATTTTTCGGGTGGAGGGCGAGGGACGAATTTTTTACTTGGGGGATTTTCCACGGGGAGGATTTTCCATCGGGAGAGAAGTTTCCAGGGGATGAAGTCTTCAAGAGAAATTTTTCACTAGGGGAATTTACAAGAATTCCTATAGGCTACGAAGTTCCTTTTATATGTCTTGCTTTCTCTTTGTCAACTCAATTTTACGCGTGGAAATGTTAAGAGCAATTGTCCGGGATAAATGTTCACCAGGATCGAATTATCTAGAGGATATTTACATGGGGAGGAGTGGTTTTCCGTGCAGGTGGAGCCAAATTTCCTGGCATTATTTAAAAACAATCATAAATTAAATAAAAAGTTTTTTTCGACTGAAAGTAAGGAGCAACATAAAAACTTAAAACGAACAGAAGTTATTACGTATATGAGGGGTGTTACCCCTCCCCAGCACCTCGCTCTTCACGCTAAAGTTTGAATTTTATCCAAGTTCATTAAGTACGGCTCCTGAAACATAAGGGTCGTTTAATTAGACCAACAACATGCTTTTTCAAAAGTACTAAAATACTTTGCCAGTTTTAATATGCCAGTTTTGAGAAAAAAAGAAACTATTTAACCGATTTCGAGGAAAAATCTGTAAACACATATATACACAATTGCTGCTCGTTTAATCAATCTGAAAAAAAGTCGAACAATAAGATGTTTCGATAAGGCAGTTGTCAGGGCTTCCTTCCATACAGCATTTTATGTTGACCATTCATTTTCAGGTGGAAGCAGAACTTTAGCTACGTTGTCTTTTCAGCCGAGAAAATACCACATACAACATACCATGATTAAGAACAGGAAGGCGGAGGTCGACGACAATAAATTCAAATATCTGATCACACGACTTATGCATAGTCATGGCAAATGTAAGTCGAAGTGGAAATTGATGCCGTTGGATAGTACATCCAAGTAGACCTTTAATAGCAAGTGTAACTTGACAAATGTGAACTTTGTTTTCTGATTTTTCCCTAGTAATTATATTCACCTTAATTATAATGTTACATAATTTAGCAGCAATAAGGCGGGTTCCATTACACATCCCTACTAAAATATGTAAGTTCCACAAAAGAATAACTATTGTATTTGTTTTATATTGTTCAGTAATGAGGCGGTAAACCTGCAGTAACAATTGAATTGAGAATTCAGTTCCTCCTTTTTCTTCATCTTTTATGGAGTCATAACTTTTATAAGTTTTGTCGATTGCCTCTCCTGGCAGGCAATTGACAATTTTCACATTTATTTTATTAAATTATTTGTTGATCGTAGCTAAAATATCACGATCCATCATTAAATTTAAATTCTGATTGGACAGACATTATCCTATGCTGCCCCGAGACGAACAGTCTTGTTAACGTCTATCATCAAATTTGAGCGTATTAATGCTAGTATAAGTTACCACCCAGCCACTGGCCAACCTGCTTAGTGTCTGCGTATGAGAAATTTAAGATCAACACAAATAAATTACTATCATAATTCAAACTTAAAACGATCAGGAAATTACTGTTAAAGAAAAAATTGAACTTTCCATAGCTCTCCAGCAAAGGAGAAGAGGGGGTGTTTTAAGATGATGAGGAGAGAGTTCCAGGGTGTCACCGCCGCGTGTCAACACCATGGAAAATTTAGTTTGTGTGTCCGCATTTGTCGGCATACTGGACAATTTTGTCGATTCATTCTTTAAACTCCTCCGCCAAACTCAAAACTCTAGCTGCACCCCTGTATCGAGTGTGCCTTGTATGAATTCGTTAGTAAGAGACCATATCATATGAATTTAAAATTTTCACATCAATATGTGAACGATTAAAATTCCAATTTGAATAACAAATTTCAATAAATATCTTACGTTTCTTTCAATCATATTTTTACTTATTTATGTTTATGTAACTAAACGGGCTTCTTTGATTAAATTCTTTCTTATTTGTCACTTCCACCAATATCCGCTATTTCATTTGCGTGCTCATCAAGCAATTCTTTTAAATGGCCTAATTTTTGGAATTATTGAAGCTAGTCTTTGGTATGTAATAAACAAGGAAGAAACATGTGAGTATGAATATGGGCAGAGAATGGGTCGTTTAAACTTTAGGTAAGGTTTTTTTTATGGAGGGGAATTTATAGGGAAACTATATCCGTATCGTATCGGTATACTACCGACATATCAGTGTCATACCCAAAACCATATCGGCCGGGCCCTAGTTATAACATTTGTTTCTAACTTACTATTTCATTATAAATCCATTTTGTAAAAGTTGTATAATTCACAAACGTTGATTTGTCAAGGTTAAGTTGAATAAAAAAATTCAAAACAATTCCGCCATGTCTTCTTTTTATCTGTTAGGCGCTTAAATACCACCGTTTCACCTATATGTCGAAAAATATCAAAGCCGACACAAGAAACATGGCAGATGGAAAAATGGAGAAATTGTTTTGAATTGTTTCTATCCAACTCAATCTTGACAAATCATCGTTTGTGAATTATAAAACTCTTACAAAACGGATTTGTAACCAAATCGTAAGCTTGAAAAAAATGTTATAACTCATTTTTATATTCCAAAAATACCGAACGAAGTTATTATTTTCTAAGGGTCCATTAAAATTGAATTTGCGGGAAACACGATTATTATATTCATAAAGAGCATAAACAAATGAAATTTAGTCGTATGTTCAATTTATTTGTAGGTAAATAATATGAACTGCTCAATATTTATCAAGTTTTGAAATCAGTTTAGCAAAACAGTCTGCAGTACATGATCAGGAATCAAGTTTTTATCTATAGCAGTAAGATCTGATTTTCCATTAATTTATCGCCCAAATTTTGTAATAGAAAAATTGCGCTATCTGATATAAATATTATAGTTTCATCGTCTCATTTCATCGTTTTGGTCACAAGATTCCCAAAATTTTGGTCTTTTGACTGGAAAGCACGGTTTCATGTCTATAATATTTATTAGTGATGATAGTTAAGTGTAAGTCATTCTGATTCTGGAGAAATCAGCATCTTATCTAAATTTTGTCATTTTTCATAATTTTATGCTAGTGAATTTCCTAGGCTACTGCTTTACAGTGGTTAAATGAAATGTTGGCTAGGCCTGGGCTATCCTTGACCAAGCCTACCCTAAACCAGTCTAAAATTTTAGATGGGCTGATTTTTGATATCTTGGATAGGGTTTAGGGTAGGAAAAACAACTTCCAGCAATGAATCCAGGGTCAAAATCATACTCTTGGAAGGTAGCCTAGGCCTAGCCTATTGTCAAGTTACTAGGCTATCCTATGTCAGCCCTCTTCTGATTTCTATGTATTATGAGTTTGCCTACCTGACAGGTCTATGTCTTCAGAACTTTTACAGAATAGCCTATTATTATGTCTTAATTTTCAGTTTTTGGTTTCTTTTAGCCTAGGCTACTCTGGTTTTGGTTTAAAAATGCTATTCCTGTTATTAAGTAGCCTAGTATTTAAGCCATAACCTAGGGATAGGCAATTAAAGAATTTTATTTTTGAATTTAGTAAATCTATTTGCAGATCATTAAAATCTTATAAATTAGGATTGAGCAAAATTGTGAAGCTCAAAATAAGCCTACCTTCCTTGTGCTTCTTTTAAGATGGAGGTAGGCTATAGACTAGCCTATTTTACAAAGTTTCACTTCTATGACACCAAATGTTTTAAAGGTCAGTTCTGTTTGGAAAGAGAAAGAGTACTTGGGTAGGCTACTTAAAAATAGGCTACCTCCCCATGACACTTTAGTCAATAGGTCCCTCCCTGAAAGTTTCATTTTTCTAACCTAACCCCTTTCCAAGATGGCAAAAAGTAGCTTGTCTAGAATTCTACTATTCAATCTTTTACAGGCTATCAGTTTAGTAGCCTAGCCTACTGTCACTCCATAAGCAGTCATTATAAAATTGTGGGAAGTTCCTTTAAATATTATAAAATATTTACCTAGCCTAAATAATTCACAAATGCTTTACTTCATGCCCTTCTTACTAATTTATAAATTGGGTACCAAGTAATTGCACAGTTATTCAGTACTTGAACAGATAAATTACTTTAAACTCTTTTTTGTATTACCTAGAAATTAGATTGTTTCACCCAGGAATTTGTTTAAGTTTTCTTATCAAGAAAGTGATTAGCCAAGCTTGATTATTTTTTGCTATAAACATTTTTTGATGCACTGGTGGCTAAGGTTTAAGACACATATAAAGATTAAGCCCAGTCTTGGAATATAGCCTATTGTCCAATTGTGGACACAGGATCTTATAGTTTAGAAACACTGGTTTGGTTTGCCATACTTGATCATACTTGTAGTCATTGGTCCTTTATATAGCAAACATCAAATATACTGCTGTGTACTCTTATAGGGAAAACACTACAAGGTCTATTGAAAGACTTCTTTTCCAATTAGCCTATAGAGATAGTGTTGTAACTGGTAAAATTGGATATTTTACTGTAATTTTACAGACCCCTGTAAAATTGATATTTTATATAGTTAATTATTTTATGTAAATTGTGCATATTACATATTTTACCAATACCTTACATGATGCAAGGGGTAGGCTAATAGATTAGGAAGAGTGTGTTTAGGTGTAAATTTATGGGCAAGAATCATATCTCATTTTTTCTTCTCTATTTATAAGTGTGCAGAATTTAAAATAGTGGAGGTGTTTCTCATAAAACATTGGCTACAACTCACTGATCATTATAGTTGTTCTGTGCTGTACTTTAAAAAAAAGGGATATGAAAGATATTCTAGCCTCAAGTAATGGGTTAACTATACCTTATACAGTTTCATGAACACTCTAGTTTGTCTAATAGAGATTATTCTTTTGACCAGTGGTATCCGAAGGGGGGGGGGCAGGGAGGGGCGCCCCCCCCCAGTTTGTTGAAATTTGGTAACATTTTTGTCAAAGGCAAAAATTTAGCAAAATTCTTGATTTCTGCAGAAAATTTGGCATAAATTGGGTAGCAATTCAGTAAAATTTACAAGGATTGCCCCCCAATAAAATGAGCCTCAGTATGCCCCTGCTTTGACAATGACAAGTGACTAAAAGGTAGACATAAACACAGTCTTGGTATGGGTGCTGAAGTTCAATTTGTCATCACCAGTGATTCCAAGGTCTCTTTCTTTAGAAACCATCCAAAGAGGATTAGCTGCATGAAAGTACTGCTGGTATTGATTATGTCTTGATAAACTCCTGTCTTGAAGGTGTCTAGGGTTTAAAACTGGATGGTGGATTCAGTCAGGCAGTTGTGGAACAGAATGGACTAAGAAGTGTTGGTGCTCTTGCCTGGTGCAAGGCAGTGGAGCTTCAGCTTTGTGGTTTGTTCTCTTGTGGTAGTTGAGAGGGGCCAGGGGAAGACTTGAATTAATAGGTCACTTTTCTGCAGCTTATGAGTGTTTATTACATCTCATGTTTTCCTATGGTATGCTAAAGTTGGGTGTTTGAGTGAGGTGAGACATTCCTTGTTTTGTCTTACTGTGTTGGCATAGGTCTTGTTTGAACCCTCTTACTTTGTTGGGAAGGGGTTCTTTGAACCATTTCCATTAGCATGCCAAATTTGAAGTGAGGGTAGACCATGTCTTTATAAAGCTTCATTATTGCACATAGCTTCCTGGTGGTGAATGTTTTTTTTTATGAGGCCAAGGGCAGTGGTCTATTTAGGATTTCTATTCAGGAGAGGGGGCCACAAGTTACCCAAAACTTACCAGTAACTAAGTACATTACTGTCATAGTCCCCCTTTTGACCTTACTTGGTACTATACTATTTAAAAGAGATAAAATAATGAGTTAAGTTTACCAAATTGAAGAGCTCTAATGTTGTCAGTCCTTGAATCAGATACAAAACAATATAAGAACTGTAAATATTTCATATATTTTAATCTGTCTTTATTTCCTCCCAAATTTACTTAAAACATTGTAAATATACATTTTGACAATGCAATTGATAGACATTTGTGCAAGACCATTCAACTTGCCCTCTCCGGTCAGATTTTGGAGATATGTTTTAAGCTGTTTAGCATGATAAATGAATGCACAGTTGGAAAAAAGGACTCATCACACCAACCAAGAGTTTCAGAAATTATCAGGATGACAAGACTCACCCATAGACCTCCATTTGGCTTCCCAGACAGTTAGCTCAGCAAGGAGGCTAGTCTCAGAGAAACAGAACTGCTCATATTTCTGTAGCTTCATCACAACCTCAGCTAATACAGCATCAATAGTAAAATGAGGGAACAGAACTTGAATTTGAAGTGATGTAGCTTGTTGGTTTAGAAATCTCAGATTGAGTTCTTTGTATAGCTGCTTAAGGTGTTGGGAAAAGACAGTCTTTGTAAAAAGAGAAGTTTCTGCAGAAAAGAATAACTAATGTTGGTGTCTTGGTATTGAGGTGAGTGTCCCAACACTTCCAGCTGTCTAGACAGCTTTTCCATATAAAGAAAGAAAGTGCTTTTGCTAGATTTTTTAAATAGAAACTTGCATAGATCAAAATATTCATAGTAGGTAAGTAGATTAAATTTTTTTTTGCAGAGAAACAGAAGCTGAAAGCAGAATCAAATTCACTTTTTCTCAGGAATCAGGGGGGAAATGCTACTACCTTTATCAAAGGCAATTCTAACCAACTTATTCTAAAAAACTATCTTCTATTTGATGGTTGTCATGGAAACAGACACCAAAAACAATCTGTCAACAGTCACTCAAAATCACTCATCTCAACAGTCAATATTGAAAAACACTTAATAATTTTTACTCTATTCAAAATAATGTTCCAAATCATATTGTCTATACTATTTACAATATTGTTCTGCAGTAAAGGAGATGCATATTTCGTGCTTTTAGCAGATGATTTGAAATGCTCCTACAATTTTGTGTTTCTGCAATATATCATCAGTTGCAAGAACCCCCTGAATATCATCCAGTCAACATAGTTTTCAACCAGGAAAGTCTGTATAAACAAATTTACTGGAGACTTACGATTTTGAATGTCAATAGAAAACGAATCTACTTCAGGGAAGGAGTTAATCAGTAAAGCTTTGAATAAGTTTGGGCGGATGAGTGTGAACAGTTGTGTTGGCCTGAAGTGGCTTGGTACTGCAGTGAGTAATTAGCAGTAGGTGTTATACCAATTTTGCATTGGTACCTGTCTGGCTAGTTTTCATGAACTAGCCCTATGGGGCCATTGGAAAAAAGTGATCTCCTTATGAAGTGTTGAAAACAAGGGAATATTACCTTAATTTGCACTTTGGAGCAAATTAAGATCCATTTTGATCTGTTAGTTACTCCATACTTGATGATGTGAATGATTGATTTATTATCAAATGCGTCCCATTGGCACTTCCAGGGAACACCATTCCATTTGACATCTAATAACTTCTTGAAAACTTCATCATTGGGTACTGAGGCTGTTGCATACTCAACTTTTCCAGTAGTTTACTACATGGCAGGAGAAAAACTGTTATCAGTGTTGAGTTTTGACAGATGGCTTGAACAGCTTCTTTGAATGTCCCCTCCTGTCAGTGCCAATATTTTGCAAAATTGAAAAAATGAATTGTGGGGGGGGGAGAGGTTTCATGGTAAGTAAGCTTATATGTCATAAGCAGTTCTAGGCATTTATCCCCCAGAAAATCCTCCCCCATTATATACCCCCACCCCCATGGAAAATAAGGCTTTTCAAATTTGAGAATTTTATTTGATTTTTATTTTTTTTGATTTCTGTAGGAGGAAGGAATTTTGGTACTTGTGTATTATGTGCCACTCACTCAAGTTTATGCTATGTAAAACTTGGGAACTAACCAGTTTCTTTGTTAGTTTTTTTTTTCAGCTTAGTGTAAGAGAAGACAAAGACAAGTGACAGAATATATGGGAAATATATAATTTGGGCTATATATTTGCACCTAAGAAGAGGGGGGTAAAGTATTTGGACAGTTTGAAGTCAGAAAACAATTCTTTCTAGGTATATGGCCACTAAAAAATTACAGAAGAATAGCAAGGTATTTGGAAATGTTGTTAACTAAAACAAAACAAAATCCCAGTATAAAGTAAATGTACTGTTTCATTTAACTCTTTTTTCAAAGTGTTAAGTGTTTTTTTTTCAATGACTGTTTTTCCAAGTATTAAATACTAGTATTAGGTTAATATAGTGTTTCATTTAAGTTTTTTATGATGATTGATGATCAAAGTTTATGTTCTTTTTGCCTTTCATTTGTGTTATTTTACTGTGTTCATGGCCGTATATTTGGCTTAAAAATACACTCATCTATCTATCTATCTAATATGCAAAATAATTGTACCAAACACATTTTGTATGCAGACCTGCTAAACTTCACCCCCCCCCCCCCAATATGCAAATCTATAGCCCAAATTTATATCTAAAGTAACAAAGAAACTAATGTAAAAACTGGTGTGTTCTCAAATTTTACACAGTGTAAACTGGAGTAAGTGGTACATAATAAACAAGTACCAAAATTCCTTCCCCCTACAGAAATTAAAAAAATAAAACAAATTCTCAAATTTGGAAAGCATGAGAAAATTTGCCTTATTTTCGAAAAAGGGTGAAACACCCCTTAAAAGTCATAGAACGTTAATGAAAATCACACCATCAGATTCAACACACAAGAGAACCCTACTGTAGAAGTTTCAAGCTCCTATCTGCAAAAATGTGGAAATTTGTATTTTTGCCAGGAGAAAGATCATGGATGCCTGTTTATTTGTTGTTTTTTTTCCCAGGAGTGATTATATTGAACCAGTGGTCCTAGAATATCGTGGGAGGGCTCATTAGAGCAGAAATTAAAGGCTTTTAAATTATACCTTGCCTGCCTCTAAAACATTCTCTATAAAAGATTCAACTGCAATAATTAGTTCCCTAGAAGAGGTTTCTAAGATGCTTGGGAGTCAGGGTGCATTCCTCCACCCTAAAAAAAGTTATCTCTGTGCCACAGTAGATAGATATATACAGTAGAGTCGTTCCCTATCTCAATCATTATACAAAGCCAGACCAAGATGCAAGTGCTCCAGAGAACATTAAAATATAAGCAACATTAGATTTTTTCATGGGTAGACAAGTCAGATTTCTCTCAAATGCAAAACTTGGCTTCACCTTTGTAACACTAAATTTTAGAGAATACAATTTTAAATTGGTTTATTCCAATACATATATAAAAATTGCTAATTAGTAGTGTAATGTTTTTATTAGATGTTTTTAGAAATTACAAGTAGGTTGCATAGTCTTGAGCAGGTTTCAAAGGCATTTTGAGAAAGTTTCTGAGAAAATGTGTGTTCCAGGGTTCTCATTTGTTCTTCCATCAGCAGTCCAATGGATGAGAATATTGGTGGAGCTTTTATATCCGCCAAGACTGTAGTAGCCAAATATTATTGAGTTGTGATTCTACTGTATATTATTTATATAAAGTGATCTGTGCCTTGAGACTCTTGCTGACAGTCAACCAAAGTTTTATAGTCACAGTGAGATTAAAGTAGCTAAAGTAATTTGGGAAGTAGCTATTAAATTAGGTTTACCTAATGATTTTAGGAAAACATTAATTAAGCCACTTTATAAGAAAGGTGATAAAAGTGAGTGTGGCAATTATCAAGGCATTAGTCTGGTCTCTGTAGGTAGAAAATTACTTAGTAATATGATACTTTTTAGACTGAGAGATGCCATAGACAAAGTTTTAAGAGAAGAGCATTGCCAAGTGCTGAAAACCATGTTGTGACCAAGATGGGCCCAGGGTTGCACAAAGCCCCCATTCATGGAGGTCCCAGGGATTTCTTGCTGTCCGGTTCTAAGCTAGACTGAGAGATGCCATAGACTAAGTTTTCAGAGAAGAGCATTGCAAAGTGCTGAAAACCATGTTGTGATCAAGATGGGCCCAGGATTGCACAAAGCCCCCATTCATGGAGATCCCAGGGACTTGTTGCTGTCCGGTTCTAAGCCAGCTCAATCACTTTGGTGTAGACTTTAGAAGATATGTGATCCTTTCCTGTACTGGTATCCGGAATCATTGCTTTTCCTGAGGCTAAAATAATTTCAATTTAAAAAACATGAAAATTGGAACTGGGAATGTTATGACGTTAAAAAATGACCATCATATCAACATTTTGACTGACGAATTCAGACAATTAAAACTGGACTTATTCGGAGTTTCAGAAACTCATATCCTAGAAATAGGAAGCCTGAAATTAGGTGATGTAGAGTTTGTTTACTCAGGCAGGAAGGATGGGCTACATAGACAGGGAGTAGGGCTCATGATGAGTAAGGAAGCTGCTAAGTCTTGTTTAGGCTGAGGAGGTATTAATAATAGAATACTAATTGCTCATTTTATGACTAACAAGTTCAGGGTATCAGTTATAGTTGTATATGCCCCTGTAGAACTGACTGACAGAGATACTAGTGACTCAGATGAATTTTACTTACAGTTACAGGAGCAAATAGACAGGGTTCCAGGCAAAAATTTGATGTTTTTACTAGGAGATTTAACTGCCCAGGTCGGTAGAAATAGGGATAAATGGTATCCTAGCCTAGGTAGATTTGGTGTAGGAAAAGAAAACAGTAGTGGATACAGACTTTTGCAATTTTGTAGGTATAACAAACTAGTTATAACCAAAACAGTGTTTGGTCATATAATGGCTCATAAGTTAACATGGTATTCACGTGATGGTAAGACAGTAAACCTTATTCATTATGTTATAGTAAACCAAAGACTGGCAGGATCAATACAGGATACTAGGGTATATAGGAGTGCTGTTATTGATGTTAAAAGTAAAGATCACCATCTGGTAGTGTTAAGGGTTAATTTAAAGCTCAAATTTTGGAAGGGTAACTACCTCCAGGGAAGTTATGTTGTTGGTAGACTCCAAAAAAGAGAAGTTGAGAGAAACTTTCCAGGAACAGTTAAATAATAAACTTGAGAGTTTAAAATTTGATAATGTGAAAGATGGTTGGAATAATTTTAGAAAAATAATTTGTGAAGTTGCTGAATGTGTCTTAGGGAAGAAAGCTAGGACTGCAGCTAAGAATATTAGTGAAAAATCTTTATGTCTAATGGAAAGGAGAAAGGACTTGTACAAGAATTATCTGAGTGATAAATCATATGAAAACAAAAGGAATGTAAAGAAAGTCGAGAAAGCATTAAAATATGAACTAAGGAGGTGTGAAGTGGAGGCCATGGATAAAATTGCCAAGGATCTGGAAAATGCAGCTAGACGGCATAATAATAAAATATTGTACTGACATGTCAATAAATTGAGAGGGAGTAGTTAATCCGGACTTGGCCCAGTTAAAGATAGGAACGGGGCCACAATTAGTGATAAGGGAAGAGTTAACGAAAGATGGGCAGAACATTTCGATAATGTGCTAAACCGGGATTGAGTTACATGAAAAGATATAGATGGAAAAGAAAAAGCTTGTGAAAACTTAGATGTGAATGAAGATCTGTTTTGTGATGAAGAATTAGCAACAATACTGAAAGGATTAAAAAATAATAAGGCTGCAGGTGCTTATAGGGTAGTAAACGAGTTTCTTAGATATTGTGGCTCTGAGGTTAGAAATAAGTTACTGATGATTATTAATATGATATTTGAAAAAGGGGAAGTACCAAATGATTTTAGGAAAACATTAATCAAGCCTCTTTATAAGAAAGGTGATAAAAGTGATTGTGGCAATTATTGAGGCATTAGTCTGGTCTCTGTAGGTAGCAAATTACTTAGTAATATGATACTTTTTAGACTGAGAGATGCAGTAGATAAAATCTTAAGAGAAGAACAGTTGCGGTTATTATTAGTAAAGATGGTGGGAGCAGTGAAGATGTTAAAAGTAGAATAGCCAAGGCTCAGGGTGTTTTTTCACATTTAAAAAAAAGTTTGGAAGAATAAGAAGATAAGTCTGCAAGCCAAGATTAGAATATTAAAAGCTACGGTCATGACAGCAGTCAAATACGGCTCTAAAGCATGGGCACTTCGAAAAGCAGATGAAGATTTCCTAGATGTTTTCCAGAGAAATTGTTTAAGGATTGTTCTGCATACCCGGGTGACTGACCATATTTCAAACAATAGGCTGTACAAAAAATGTGGTTCAATACCACTCTCTAGGGCTATAATGAAAGAAAGGTTTAGCTGGATAGGGCACGTATTGCTGATGAAGCATGACAGGTTGCCGAAAATTATTCTTTTCGGCCAACCGTCTAGGGCTAAACGGAAAGCAGGTTGTCCTTGTCTGGGTTGGGAGGACGTCATAAAGAAAAATTTAAAGGACATGGGAACTTCGTGGGAGGGTGTAAAAAGGGAGGTTTTGAATAGATTGGGATGGAGGACGAGCGTGCGTAGCTGTGTTGGCCTCAGGGGGCTTGGCGCTGTGGTGAGTTGTTAGTAGTTGTAGTAGTAGTACCCTTTAGTGGCCTTTTAGTAGTGACCATAAATAATGGAGGACAGCTAAGCCCCCTCCCCGCTTATTTTTTTCCCAAAGTCATCCGATCAAAATTATGAGATAGCCATTTTGTCAGCATGGTTGAAAAATACAATAACTATAGTGGCGTTTTTTTTGGGTGGTTGGTTCCGTGGTTTAATCGTGTTTTGCCATTTTTTCGTTTTCGACAAAACACGCAAAAGCATGTTTTAACAAAACTTCGTTTTTTTGCGAAACACGAAACATCATGTTGCCTGTTCGACTGTCTGTTTCCTCAAACTTGGAACTTGCTCTTTATGCGTGTTCCGTGTTCGATTGGTCCCTATCCAGATAGAAAAAAGTTATCTGTAGATGACAAAAGAAAGGATCAGATTGAAAGGACGAAAATGGACATAGATCCTGCTGAATATGCGTTTTTGAATAGAGGTCAAGGTGAAACATTTGTGTACAACAAAAAAGGCAAATAAAAAGCTCAGAATTTTTTCACATGTTTCCACAGTTTTGAATATTTTGAGACTTTTCATAAATTTCTTTTTTATATGTTCAACCAGGAACATGGACAGAGAACACTAAAGTGAAATAAACTGCCCTATTGGGCTAGAACATTAAACTTGGAACATGAACCATGAAACACGGAACTCCGAAAAAAAACGCAGCTTATGTCTTTGAGGATGATCCTTTTTTTTTTTAATGAACTTTGTCCAATGTTTACATACAGTATTGGTTATTGAGAAGTATACAGAAGTTTTCAGGGGGGATTTTTTTTTGGTAATTTGGGGGGGGGGGCTAGGGTGGGTTGGGTGTTACGTGGGAGGACCTTTCCATGTAGAAAGTTTTCATGGGGGAAGGGACATTGCTATGAAGGG
This sequence comes from Artemia sp. Qi Xiang Cuo, assembly GCF_049724085.1. NCBI lineage: Eukaryota > Metazoa > Arthropoda > Branchiopoda > Anostraca > Artemiidae > Artemia > Artemia sp. Qi Xiang Cuo. The sequence continues at coordinate 70,461,645 of NC_142794.1, read as the reverse complement.
GGCGCCGCGTTTCCCAGCATTATTTAAAAAAAAACGATCAGAAATTAAATAATAATAAAAAAATCAATTAAAAGTAAGGAGCAACATAAAAATTTAAAACAAACAGAAATTAATACATATATGATTGGGTCCGTCCCCTAGTCATTACCTCGCTCTTTACGCTAAGTTTTTTTTTGTACTTTCACCAGAGCTATTTATTCTAATTAACGGCCTTTGCGATTAATGGGTCATTCTTAAAGAATTGGAACAAAATTTGAATTTAGCACAAAGAGCAAGGTATTGACTAGAGGTCGAACCCCGTAATATACGTAATAAATATATATGAATACAGAAGTTCGTTACGTAAGTTAATTCGTAAGTTACGTCAGAACAAAATTTAGAGAAAGCCATTTAGCCAAAAAAAGTAAAATTAATATGTTAATTTTGTTTTAATTATTCATATACAGTGAACCAAAATGAAAGCTGAATTAACTCAAAAACGTTCAGAAATTAAATAAAAAAACAAGCTTTTTTTACTGAAAGTAAGGAGCGACATTAAAACTTAAAATGAACAGAAATTATTCCATATATGAAAGGGGCTGCCTCCTCCTCAACCCCTCGCTCTTTACGCTAAAACTTGACTCTGTCTCACAACTTTGTTTTTTAACACAATAAAAAACTGTAGCGTAAAGAGCGAGAGGTTGAGGAGGGGGCAACCCCTTTCATATACGGAATAATTTCTGTTCATTTTAAGTTTTAATGTCGCTCCTTACTTTCAGTTAAAAAAGCTTGTTTTTTTATATTTAAGTGTTAATAGACATGAACTCTTCTTTTGCTAAGTACCAATGAAAAATCAACTTTCAGGTTCATTGGAAATCATAGTTATTGCCTGTTTTCAGCTGCAATGCAACTGACCTTTGAGAGAATATTTGTAAAGACCTTGAATAAGTATTTGCTATTTCTTAAAAGATGGCATTAGCAGTGCTCAGTGTATAGAATTTCAGATAGTAATGGAATTGCAATGAAATAACACATGTAATCTTGAATGTCAGTGTATTGTTGTTCACTATAGTGTAAAGAAATGTATTAAAGTTGGAATTTTATTCAAAAAAAATCTTCAGTAAATGAGTATAGGCATTTATTTTGGGAAAAAAAGTACTTATTCAAGCTCTTTTTACTTATAAGTAGCAAATATGTTATGGTTTAATCAGTAAAGACGCATGCATTCTTACCTATAAATATGCCTATGCCACTAAAGCATAAGTTCTAAAAAGCTGTAGGGATTTCTAAGGAATTGAATTTTGGGTGCATATTCCACAGCTGTTTTTTTTCCCAAAAACTAGCATTAACAATTATTAAACCAGGAAATTTATATTTAAAACAAAGAGCTTATTTACAAGTAAGAGCTCTTAAAACTTACAACCACAAAGCATCATTTATATTGGAGGGAGTGCCCCTACTCTATGCTCCCAGTAAAAACTTGATTGGAAACAGTTCACCCCTTTGCTTAGAATACCATTTCCAAATAAACCACAGAGGGCTTGAGCCATAAATCAGTGAATTCAGTGGCGAATTGTCTTCCTTTTGCATATGCTCACCACTATTTTGCTTCTTCTAAGGCTTTTTGCACATATATGAAAAACGTGTCTTGAAGACTCAATATTCTCTCATATCATAAAGGCAGAACAAATAAAAATGATTTTTATGAATTCACCCTTTGGTTGCAATAAAATTTTGATAACCAAATATTTTTGGGTTCTGTTTAAAATTTACAAACATATTTTGTGGTTGTAATCCAAGGGAAGATATATTAACTTCTCTTTCCCAGTAAAATCTGAAATTTAAAGAGCTGACTTAAAATGAACTTGCATATTTTTATAAAGGTCTTCACCGTTTGTCTCCTCTCTTTAAGACTTGCATTGGCATGTGTTTGCCAACGTCATTGTGTGTTTGTCTGATGTAATTTTTGATCAATCTCATTAGGTGAACAACTTGTTGTTTAACCAAAAAATGTTTTAATTATCTTTGTGGATGCAAAATTATGTTTCAAAAATTTCATTTTAATATCCTGTGTGTTCATACAATAACTGTTTCGTAGGATAGTCTTTAGGACAATAAGGCAGACATGGTGTTTTTGGGTCTTTCTGCTACTGAAGACAAAAAATTATTTTTCCGAATCTTTTTGCACCAGCAAGATTAGACATTGTATACAAGCAGCACTTTACTCAATTGATCACAGCTTGGGTTGCCTTCTTCTAGTAAGACAAGTGAGTACCCAATTTAAAACTGAGGAAGTATGTTAAGTCAATGATATAAACTTGTTTACACAATTGTAAAAAATAATACGTCTTCAAAAATTAAAATCCAATATAAAAAAAAAAACTAATGTCACCAAAGGGAATCATCTAGTGAGAAAGGACTAAATGTGTAGCTACAGTATCCCTTGGGTATTTACTTTCTAAATGGATTCTTAAACTTGTATTTTTTTTTTTTTTTTTTTTTAGTTACCGTTTTTTAAGATGGAAGATATATATGTGACTTATATACCAAAACTCAATCATTCTGATCGTCTACTTACTTTTTATGGAATCACTGTTGACAACCTCTTGCAGTTGACTAATTTTTTCTGCAAGGCCCAGGGTCAGTTGACTGTATCTCTCCAGCGTCCAAAAGGTGGAAATCTTGAGCCAGGTAAGATCAAATTAATATATACATATATATATATATATATATATATATATATATATATATATATATATATATATATATATATATATATATATATATATATATATATATATATATATATATATATATATATATATATATATATATATATATATATATATATATATATATATATATATATATATATATATATATATATATATATATATATATATATATATATATATATATATATATATATATATATATATTAGTAGTTACCTACAACTAATCATTATGATTAGTTGTTTAATGCTGTTCTTGTGCTAAACAAATATGAGGTGTAATTTTAACAATCTGCAGCTTGACTTTTTTTTCACAATTTCTGAATCAAAGGGGAAAAAATCACAGTCTCACTCTTCCTTTACATTTTCTTTTAGTATTTCGAAAAAAAATAATTTAGTAAAATTTGAATTTCCAACAGTTAATGGTGATGAATTAAGGAATGGCTGGGCTATGACCGAAACTCTTGAAGGGAATTTTGATATGAACTAATTCATCAAAACAATTCGCTTTTGATGCTGATTTAAAATATACCAAAATTATTGTTTAAAGCTGCCCATCAAAACCTATGTGTCTGAGGAAATTGGCCAGATTTTCATAAAAAGGCAAAATTTCCCATAAAAAGACAAATGATCTTAATGAAAATCGCAATATCAAACTAAGCATATTAAAGAAACCTGTAGTAGAACTTTCAAGTTCCTTTCTGCAAACATGTGGAATTTGTATTTTTCCCAGCGTTTTTGTCATTTTTTTGCTTCCCGGTGTGATTATATCAAATCAATGGTTTTGGAAAAATTAGATTTTCTCTCACTTGGACAGAAATTAGATTATGCCATGGGAAAATTTTGCCCCAAAAGACTATATAATTGAGCTTCCCAATTTCAGAGGAAGCAATGCTGTACAGTGGCATATTCGTTTCTTAAAGGTCACTTGGTCCGTACAAGATCAGTGAATTAACATAGACATTTATTTTGAAGCTTTATTTAACCAAACTGATTAACTTGCTGTTTCATAAAACTGTAAACAGTGACGCATAATTGCGCATCAGCTATTATGAACTCAACCAGAATTTTTGCGAAAATGTTGGTTCTGGATTCCATATTCTTTTGTTTGTTAAAAAATAAAAGTATAAAGATCCAACAGAGCCATTGCTTGCTTTTTTATTTTTTAAAGAGTGAAAAATCATTTTCAATTTTCAGCATTTTCTTGCTATAAATCGTCAAATTTGCTGTTGAGATTTTATCTTCAAACAAACTTCGGCTTTTGTAATCTGTAACTATTATGGACGTATTGCTTCTACACAAACCAATGGAAAGTGAAACTAACAATTATTCTGAAAAACATTTCCAGAAATGGCTTGGGTAACACTTTTTTGCCATTGTTTCCTGCTATGTAGCCTTAATTCATTGGTCTGTAGGGGACAAGGCTAATCATTCCAAACTGTTCCTGATGAGCTGGGTTTTATTCAGAGCCGTTCTTAGGGTTGGTGGTGCATGGGGAAAAAGTAATTACACCGCCCTCACTCAAATATAAGCGAAAGAAGCCGAATCAAAGTGAAAAACTTGATCAAAATGGGCAACTCCGCAGCCGTGGAGCCCCCCATCTTTGGCGCCCAGGGCAGATGACCTAGTTGCCTCCCCCCTCTTAATTTGAACGGCTCTGGTTTTTCTACTGCTCTGAGTTCCATGCAATGGCTTCTGTAAGATTCGTCCAATCTCTTTAAAATGTTCAGCACGAATACAATTAGGGATTCACCTGAACAGATTTTTAATGATACTGTTATGCACAATTTAAAGTATTATCAATTCTTGCAGGCATAGGTTTGCTTTTTTTTCAATCAGTTTTTTTTTTAGTGTTTCAGATAAAGCGAACTTCCAAAACGTTTTGTTTAAAAACTACAAGCTCTTGAAAAAATCTGACCAAATCCTTGAATTTGGAAGCAAAATAGAATATTAAGAATTCGAATATTCCTTATTTTTGTTTAAATTTGAGAAATATTTATAAGGTTTGTGTATCTTTTATTACAGATTAACCACTTTGTGTGTCTTTTGTCTTTTCACATTGCCATGCCAAGCCTTTTACACAGTTGAAACCATCTTACGTGATTTTTCACACCACGTTAAGCTATGCTGTTTTCTGTCGTGTTTATGGTGTGTTGAAAGCTATAGTCAATGTAACATGTTATGAAACTTGGAAAATAGACTTGAATTCTTTTCTTTGTAATTGTAAAAGTAGTATAATTTGGCGTTCATTTTTGAATGCCACGATAGCTATTTAGATTAACGAATATGCATTTCTGCATTGTGTTACATTTTAAATGTTCATCTCTGATTAGGCATTTAAAAATAATTACCCTGATCAGAAAATAGCATGAATCAATATATAACCTGAAATAGATTTCTGATTAAAAAATTATTGGATTCATAAAACAATACTTTTATATATGAAAATAAACAGGTGGGCTGCAAAGAAACAGTGACATTTATATCGATCTACTACCATTAACAAAATATCACTAAAGGCCAGGGCCGTATTCAGGAGGTAGGGAGTTTCTCCCCCCCCCTAAATGTTTTTTCTGACTCGTAAAAGTGCTACAATAATGCATAGAAACAAATTTTGATGTGTTTTTTAAAATCCTTTGTGTACACCCCCCCCCCAAACCAAAATACTGGATATGTCCCTGCTAAAGGCTATGCTTTCCCCATTATTTACATACTCCAACTGCTTACTTTGATTTAAAACTGTTCTTGAAAAATATTTACTATAACGTCTTATCTAAACAAAAAAAAGGTATGGCAAAAAAAACGAGGTAAGTCACAGCCATTGAGAAGGGTCGAATAAAAAGCAGGCCGTCGCCGAGTGGTTTGGGAAGAGGTCATAAGGAAGAATTTTAAAGAAAATTGGAACTACACGGGGAAGGATAAAAAGTGAAGCTTCTACTATATCAAGGTTCAGAGGAGCATGCTCAGCTATGTTGGCCTCAAGCGGTTTGGCTATTTAACCAAACCGCTTATTCACTTTTTTTTTGTAAAAACAGTGTGAAATCGAAAACAACCCTAAGATTGTAATCTACTTTGATTTACATCCTAACGCTTCTGGAGAGCCCTTCAACCCTTTTCTAAAAATTTAGCCGAGAATTGGGGTGAATTGGGAAACAAATGTTTCCCGTGGAAACTTTCTCAAGAGTTAGCTGCCTAATTTGGTTTGTAGATTGTTCAATGGGACCTGTTCCATGTCATCCTCAAGGATGTTTCAAATTATTGAATTGCATGCCAGTAAACTATCTAAAGAAATTCCATCCACAAAAATTACAATCCATAACTAAAGTTAGCCTAATCACCATTATCACCATGGCAAACAATAGAGTTAAATTTATTAAAAATTGACCAAAATTGAAGAACCGTGCTCATTGACTGTTAATTTTTATTTTTAGGTGAGTTTGTTGTTGTATATTTTAAGGAGCGATGGTTCCGAGGCGAGATTTTGGCGTATCCAGCAAATAATAAGTTTTACTGGGTGAAGTTTATAGACTATGGAAATGAAGAAACTGTTCCACTGAATAGTGTTATGCCTGTGTCAGTATTGGATCCTGTTCTGGCTACTCACATGTCCTTCCCACCTCTTGTTGTAAAATATCTATTGAATGGGCTTCAACTACCTTCTGAGCACCTTGCAGACACTTATCATACTATAATTGTAAACCTTATCCAAAACCAAATTTTCGCAATAAGAAAACTAAGGAAAGTAAGAGGTATAGACTTAGTGATAATGGCGAATGAACACGGTTATAATGCAGATATTCTTGCTAAAATGAAAGTAGGGCTTCTTGTACCAGTTCTTGACCAGGCTCCACCAATTTTCAAAGCACCACTAGCTGCCACAATTAAGAGTACCTCTAAAAGAACGTATGAACCCCTTGTTTTGGACATGGATGTAATTTACAAAGTTAGGGTATCTTCAGTTGACAAAGGACCATTGAAATTTAGTATCCAATTGGCAGATGATCTTCAAGAAATAGAGAATCTCAGCGAAAGTATTGCCCAGAATCATAGGTTACAGCCTTTGACAAAAGGCCAAGAAACATTAACATGTGTAGCCCAATCATCTTCAGATAGAAAATATTATCGTGCTGTTATATCTAAAGTCAAGTCGCCTGAAGTTGTACATGTGTACTATGTAGATTACGGACCTAAAGAAGTGTTGCCTTTTGACCATCTGTATGAGATACCCAACGAAATTCTAAATTTAAAGACTTACTCCGTTCGATGTTCACTTATTGATTTCGAAGCAGAAGCAATTTTTTTTGAAAAATTTGAAGCTTAAACAAAAGGAAAACTATATTTGAATGTAAATTTGGGAAAACTTATCCCCCTGAAGTTCACTTATATTATGAATCAAGGAATGTTGTAGATATATTGAAGGATTTGATTGCATCCAAATCTATTTGTTCCTTGGCTCGTGGGAATCCAACTTCTTATGAAAAACTTCAAATCCAAAGCAATTTTGAAGCAAATGTGGTAGTCACAAATGTGGAATCTCCTTCGAATTTCTATGTTTTTCAAGAGAAGGCTCGAAGTGGCATTCGTGCATTTGAAGTAAGTTTTCTTTTTAATCTGTTTTTTACTTTAAAAAGTAAAGTCACTCTAATGTTTAGGTCAGGTTAGTTTAGCGCTTAATAAAAGTATGTTGAGTTTTTCATCAACCAAGGAAAGTTCTGACAAATATAATTATATGCGTAAAAATCCAAATGTTTGGCTCGAAACATTTACCTATATTCTTTAAAGTGGAAATTGTAATTGTCAATTCAATGTTTAATCCGTATTTCTGTCAATTGTATTTTCTTTTTTTTTTTTTTTTTTTTTTTTTAAAATGTTGTTTCAATTTTTAGGATTCCTATACACTAACATTGATGGTTATGGCATTTCTTTTGCCTGGGGTAAAATCTAGATTAACCCCCACCCCTCCCCTCTGTCTTCCACAAAAATTTTAGGTCACATTTTAATAAATTTTCATTTATTTAAAAAAATATTTTTAATTTATTTATTAATTAATAATCTGTTTTTTAATTCTTTATTTAATTATTTTAATTATTATTGTCTTATTATATTGTTATTTTGCTTTATTAACTCTTTCCTCTTCTTTACTTAAATAAAAATAAAATATCAAAAACTACAGAATTTTTTCTAACCTTTAGATGATTTATTTGAAATTATTCGTCCCTAAAGTTTCTGCCCCTTGGGTAAATGTCCCCTCTCTAAAACCGCCGGCTCTGTGTACAAATTTAAACGCATGAAACTTTAGAACCATGGAAGTCCCATATTTGAGACTTCTTCTAAATTAAGCGTCATCCATATCTTTCTCAATTTGATAAATAATTTTGCGAACAACTAATTGAATCAAAGAAAAAGCTCATGTCCTTGAAGGTTTTCTTACAGCTTGAGCAAATATATAACAAAAAAGCCTTTATAGATTTCTAGAATCCTTGAAACTGATGTTTGCAAATCTTTCTTGAAAATTCAAAATCGCAAATATTTAAAATATGAAGTCAGGTAAAAATTGAATAATGGATAATGGCGTTATTAAAAGCAAAAAAAGATAGTGGAAAAACGTGGACTAAAGTGGAAGAAACCCAGAAAATCCGATTTGTCTGCATATCATAATGCAAGAATTTTGTCGTGTTTCCCTCATTAAAGGCTGAAGACAAGAGTATTACCAATCTTTGCATATGTTCTTCTGTCACAAGAAACTGTCCTGGCCTTTCCAGCCTATATTTATAGTGCTCCTATTCCTATGCATCTGTGTGTGTGAATAGCAGTGTTAGATGTCAGCATTCTGTAGAATATTGGTTATCCATTACTAGAAATATACTGACCTTGTTAAGGAACCCTTCCCCCCTACAGTGATGGCTCTGGCCTCTCTTTTGCCCGGGACAAAAGTGTGATTAGTGCACACAACCCCCCCCCCCCCCCCCGTTTCCCACAAAATTTCAGACCAAATTTTTACAAATTAAGGTATATTTTCCCTCTGAAACAACCAATTTTGAGACAAAAATGCAGCCATAATTTGCACCAAAAGGGGGAGCTACTTACTTTTATAATTGCATTCATCAAACTCGTATCTGTGTGTTCAATGAACCAAAATTATTATATTATTTTGACTTTTTTGTAGAGAAGGATCTGAACTTGCTTGTAAAATAGGAAAATTTTCCTTTTTCAATGAATTTCAACGTATTTTTAATCCAAAAAATCCTGTACACTGAATTTCAAAATTTAATTAGGTAGATGGACAGAACTGAATCTCAGCTATGGAGTAATAGTAAAAATTTACTTTTTTGTTGATTTATTAAAACTGTTGGAGAGCAGAACAATAACATACTGAAACTAACACAGGCAACATAAACCTAAATAAAGGTTGTTTTAGTTCAAAAATTAATTACCAATTTACGTTTTAAATATTTTTTGTTTATCATTTAAATTATTATTTTCTAATTATTATTTTATTATTTAATCAATAATTTATCAATTGTTTTATTTGTTAACTGTGCCCTCTATTTTATTTTAATAAAAATGAAATTTAAATAATTACAAAATGGTTATAATTATTACATTATTTATTTTAAATTTTCCGCCTTGGGCAATTTCCCCCTCTGTCTCTCACCAAAAACCACCTCTGCCCTCCTCCCTTGTTCACAACTCCCCGAAGTAAAAATTTGTTTTGTAAAACAGGATTCACTTGACTACGGGAATTACATTTTAAGTCTCAAGCCATTCAGGAACAAATGTTTGTTGACTCTAATTGTTTGTCCTATTTTCTGACTATTAGTATACTTACTTTCTGAAGTCTTGTTGCAGTGCCGTTCTCTGAACTAGCAAAATGCTCGAAAAATGCAATTTTTTTTTTTTGTTTTTAGTTTAGTTTTATATTTATATTAACATGGGAGAGAGTTTAGTCAATTAAAAATTAGAAGTTCAAGATCCCCTTTTAACATTTGTGATTGAAGGGCAATCCGCCCTTGCTTCATTCCCTTTTTTACCATCGAGTCTCCCCATGGCCTCCCAGACATGCAAAAAATATCCCAATAACAATTTCGCTCGGATATTCAAAAGGCTCACATTCAAAATCTTTTCGACTTGATTAGTTTGAAACTTGCAGCTGTAGGTCTATTGACCATGAAGAACAACCCAAAAAAAAGTTGTTTAGGGCAAAGCCCCCCTCCTCAAAAAAAAAAAAAATATATATAGGGTCAAAATAAGCGAATGACTTTTTTTCTGATCGTCTCACGGCTTATATCGTAAAATCCTAGGGATCAAGCATACCCTTTCCTCTCCCTCAGTCCTTTGGTCAAGAGGATTCTTATACAAAGAAAAGAAAAATGTACGAGGAAAGAAAGAATATGAAAAAAGGATGATAATCACTTTCTGGTGAATCTTCATGGAAATATTCTGTTTTAATCATTAGGGAGGAAGGGCCAATTGATAAAAGTTAAAAGTTTTTAGGGAACATCCACTGGAACAAACGCACATCAAAAATTTTTCCTACCTTTTGGTATGACATCATACTTACGCATTGTGAGGGAAGAAGACAAAGTCCTCAGGAGACTGAACTCATCTGGGCCATCAAGACTACAAGAATATATGCATAAGATATAATTTTGATAGTTTCAATCCCCTCTCCCCCTATCTCTAATGTGTGAAAAGTCGTATTGCCCTTCCTCACTTACTTTACTTCCGGTGGGAATTAGAGGATTATACTGCATGCCTGGCACAAAAGGACCTTGGAATGACTTCTGACGACCATTTTGTTTGATCGGCTGCAACTCCTCTGACACTCTTCGCCAGTCTTCGTTCCATAGATCATGTCTGGAAACCCAATGGCACAACATATTCTCCGAGTCTTTACCGCAGGTTCTTCTTTTGACCTGGTTATTGTTTTCAGAGGGTGCTGGCTCGCAAACCTAGACCTCTCGATACATCGTACCAGTAGAACGACGCAAACAAGGTGTGAGGATCTAGGCGATGTCTTTTGATGCCAAGTGAGAGTTCTTCTGGTTGACTACAATGTATCCTAACTTCCTCTAAAAAAACTGCAAGTTTTTTGAACTGAAAATAAGGAATAGCTGTAAAACTCAAAATGAACAGAAATTGTTCCACATATGAGGAAGGGGGGCTATCTCGGTCTCAACCCTCACTCTTTACGGTGAAGTCTTAAATTATTTGGAAATACCTCTCATTCAAATTCAACGGGCCTTGTGTTTGAACAGCCTGTACTTAAAGAATTGTGACAAAAAATCACTTTAGCGTGAAGGTTGAGGAAGGGATAGCCCCCTCATCTACGGAATAATTTCTGTTCTTTTTAATGTGGCTCCTTGCTTTCAGTAAAAAAAAAAACGTATAAGCCCTTACTTTAGCTTTATGGGCCTCTGCTGGTGAGTTTGAAATCTCGGAAACGCTTCAATAGTGTAGAGCATTTCCCCTACATTGCTTATTCCTTATGACAAGTTTACAAAAGTTAATGCAGGCTCTTATCCATGTATTTGTACTAAAATAAAGAAAAATACCACTTATTATAATAACTTACATCGTGTTTGTTTTCTTGCAGGCGTTTTTAAACTCGCCTAATTGTATCAGCAGACTGCAGAAGATGCCAGTTAGTCAAATGTCGGCAATGAAACCGTGTTTGGGTGCTGTGGGACCTAACTCGCAATATCAACGTTGTCTTATTCTTACAGAACCTACAGAACTTAGAGTTTACCTGGAATCTGTTGACACAGGGATTGAGACCTACGTGCCAGTTGATAAAGTTATGCCGATACGTACAGAGACAGTGACAATTATGGCTGCCCAAGCCTTAAACTGCACACTTGATGGCTTTGAAGGACGAAGTGTCCCAAGATCAGTTTTGCATGAATTTAATGTTTTGGTGTCACATAAATTACTGAAGATGACAGTGCTGAAGATATGCGGAGAAAAGCTAGTCATTACCCTGCTTGATTTGGAATCTGGTTAGTTTTGTGATTTATTCCTTCTTCTGGCGTGTAATAATACGTGTAAATTGGCGTGTAAATTTTTGTGTACGTTTTGAAAATGGGGTTTATTCACCATGGTCTATTTATATGCTGGTGTCATCTCCTTGAGACTTATGCATATGAGCAAAATCATCGTATGTCTTCCAGAATTCATCCCGCTGTTATGTTCTCTGCACTATTTGCGATTTAGTTCGAGTCTTTTCTAATTCACAATTCTCTAATTTACTCCTGTTATTTGTTACTCCTGTTATTCTAATTTACTCCTGTATATTTTTTTTTGAAAATTCAAAATTCACAACTCTCTAATTTACTCCTGTTTATTTATTTTTTATCTTTAATTTGCTCTCTTTGAAAGCTTCTTTCCAGAAATTGCCTTTTCTTTATATAAGGCCTGTTTCAGAGCTTAGTTTCATGTCATACATGGGTACTCTTACCCCATAATGTTCTCTTTGTTACTCTAACCAATATTTGTCTTATTTTCTCTCATAAAAGATTGTGTAATTTATTCCTAAAAATACGCTTTTTTGAGTTTTTAGACCTTTAAACCTTATTGAGGTATCATTTTTTTAGGGAATGGAGGCCTCACCAAAAAAGCTAGTGTCATGTACAGTTTTAGGCTTTAGGCTCATGAGCACTTTAAAAACAATTCAAATCCTTTAAATATGAAATAATCATTTGACGTTTAAAAAAAGCTCCACAACAAGTCTATTCCGTTTTATACAACGCAAAACATATGGGGGAAAATTTGGCCCAGGGTTTAATTATCTAGTTAATCATCTTGTGAGCAAGGGAATTCTGCTAAAAGTTGTCTTAAGGGCTTAATCACCTTTGGCTCATGTGCTGGTGGATACTCCTCTTCTATTATACCATATTTAAAGCCTCCACCTGGCCTACCCCTCAAACTACAATATTAGGGTAATCTGTTCGTCCACTCTTTATATTACTACCCTTTGGGTACATTAAATTCTCTAAAGGAGTGTGGTCTTTTTGTATGATGAGGATATGTTCAAGCCTTCGAAGTTGTTATTTCAAGGTGCGCATACTGAGTGGGTTCGAACCAGTTCATTCATAAAGGCAAGGTTTCTTTATCTCATCACTGATCTCCCTCCTCTTTTGTGTATTGCCCATGGCTTAGTTTTACATGTAACCTGGCTCCTCATCAGGGAAATCACAAGGTGAAATGTTCGGGGAGCAAAAGATTTAGCCGACTAGGTGGTCGTTTTTGATGATAAACATTGAAGTTTTAGGTAAAAATGAAGAATGAAATTTTTATGAATTGATTTTTTGTTCAATGGCTCTTTGTTCCAAACAAATTAAAGAAGCAGCCCCATTGATCGATTTTTCACTTCTAAAAAGATATGCCAGTCTTCAATAATGTCACTACTTATTGTTCTTTTTTTAATTGGGTCATCTAAAATGTAATTGCTTACGCATTTTCGTACTTCTGGACTGCAAAAATATCTTATTCAATTTAAGAGTGATTTACTATCTGCCCATATAGTAAAACTGTTAAAAGGATATAGTGTTTTTGCCTAATGAGGATGTGTTCAAGTCACCTAATCTGCTATTTTAACACGCACATCAAGTTGGTTGAGCCACCGAGCCAGTCTCTCCATAAAGCTCACAAAGGACAGGTTTTTGGTTTTTCATTTTGATGCTGTGTTAAAACATACTAGTTTTTTCGATAAACTAAAACTTATTGCATGGTTATAGCTTGGATTTTGATTTTTACCCGTACTTATGACTAAGTTTGCAACTGCAAACTTCCTCTCTTGTAGCAAGGGGACGTATAAATCTCAATCAAACTAAAAAAAAAATAAATGATAATATGAGGGAAGTAGGGAAGGAAAGTTGCAGAGAAGGACTGAGAGAAAGTAGAAACAGAGAAGGAGACTGAGAAAAAATAAGCGGACTGAGACAGTATTAAGGTCACAATTCGGAAAAAATAGGGGGGAAACTCCTCTTAAAAGACTTGGAAAATAACTTAGATTAACACTGGATGGGGGTGAGTTTCAAAGTGATATATAAGGCACTTTGGAGACACTTAAAACTGCTGAGGTTGACTTCATAGTACCCAAAAATAGCTGAATCATTCAGAGGGTTTGGTCGTGTTAAAGTTGCCCCCAAATAGGATGGCAAGAGGTCAAAAAAGAAAGATTTAAAGGAAAGTGCAACTTCATGGGAGCGGATAAAGAATGGAACTTTAAATTGATTGCGAAGGAGCTCTGCTAACTACAGGCGGCTGGTGCTGTAGTGAGTTGTTTGTAATAATAGTAGTAGGCATGGTATGAATAGATGAAGCTATACATTGCATAATTTTTGAAGTAAGAGTTCCGACTGATAAGAATTTATTAAATAACCCGACTCAACTCACCCTGAAAGAAAAGAAAAATCTTCAAAAGTGCGACGGCCTGGCGTTCTTGAAATATTTGAGGAAAAAATTCCACTGCGAAAAACTTTCTTTATCATAGGGGATTATCACATTCCTCAGTCTCCTGCTAAAAATAGATAAAATTTATTAATGGCACAGCAACCTCAATTGTAGGGTATGGTGCCGACATCAGATCTGTGAAGTCGGAATTGGTACCGTAATTGAAAAAAATGAGACCTTCTTAGTATTAATAAATTTAGCCCCTCTGGGAGGGCTGAATGTGAAACCATCGTATTATGCTATTAAGTAGGGTTGAAAAATTAATGAATTAAATACCCTTACTCCAACAATACACATGTCTAGTTATCCTCGCGTTTCATCTTGTTGGCTAGGGAAAGGCAGTATTACAGAAACTGTATTTATAAACTAAATTTTATAGTTTTAATGGATTAAATTTATTTTTACTATGAACTTTGATTTTAGTCTTCCTGTATCATATTATGTTTATATATTTTCTTTTTTCAGGACAAGAAATTAGTAAGACCTTGGCAGCCAGGATGTTCTCACGACTTATACCTCAACACGGAATCAGAGCGGCGGTATCAAAGCTTTTCGGCAATCCACCTCGCTTGACTTTAAATAAAGTAGAATCTGTATGGTGTATGCTGGTTCTCTCGGAAAACAAGTTTTTTGGACAGTTGGAACGGTTTTCAAATGAAGACTTGCAAAATCTGCAATGTGAACTCCTTGGTGTGTATAAAGCACTTAGCAATCCACCACTTCTCTATGCTGATGTGAAGAGTCATATTGGGGACTGCGCTGTTGTGCGCTTTTCGGTAGATGGTGCATACTATAGAGCTAAGGTATGTGAATTAAATAGAATATTTGTTATATTTCTTTGTGAAGTATGTGATACCAGTATGCTACCTTTTCACGGACGTTTGGCTGGCCTCTGTCAGATCTTGTTTCTATAAAAAAAAACTTGAATTTGAGCTAAGGGTGGGCCTCCCTGACTTCGACGTTGCAACTCTAAAGGTGCAACAAAAGTTTTTTTTCCTATATCTTCTGAGGTATAAACTAGTAACTGCAGATGATAGAAACAGATTTCACATGTTATCCTCTGTCAGAAGCTAGTACGGATATACTAGATTTACAATGCTACAATCTATTTCTAGGATTAAGTGGGAAGAAAACGGACTTGGGCAGACTTCTTCTACGTATTCTGTTTATGCTTACAGGCTTCTCAGTCTATACTATTTAGCCCTCTTCCTTTTTCTGTGTCTTAAGGTGACTGTGTTGATTGGTGACAGTTTACCATGGTTTAAACGTTTTATGATAGATTTAGCGATTCTAGGTACTGAGCTATTTTGCAGTATACTTTGAATCCCATATTCTTTGTGAGGGTGGGGTTAACTTAACTGAGAGTGGTTATTTGGGGTATTTGAGACACTGTCAAATTGTTTTGTAGAGTATACCGTACGGGCGTTAGCACATTGCAGTGAAATTGGGAAAGTCCAGTGATTTGACGGAATTGTCCATGTTCATGTATTTCTTCTGTTCAAACTGAGAAAAAATTACTATTTTGTAATTTTCTTGAAAACTTGGAAAATGTCGCTGATAGGTTTTGGCAGCTGCGCTCTTATCGTTGTGCTACGTATCGTTGTGGAACAATTACAAATCAGTTGGTGACCTTTTTCATATGGAAGTTGTAATAGATGGTTGAGCATGTGCCTCGAAAGGATCGGGATGGTTTGTAAGTAACAGGTCTGCACGATATGATTCACAGGGGCTTGTACGCCCATGTTAATATCCACAATCTGTTCGAGCCTGTAAGAGAAGTTTCCAGATTTTTCCAGAGAGTATGTTTGTTGTTGCTTGGTAGTTTGGAGGGTTGTAAACAACCATAATTATATGTGTATCGAGAAGATCAACTTTAACCCATAGAACACTTTGCTCACTGGATAAATGAAACATTCAGGCGCGTGAAAGGAATATGAATAAGCTCTGGGATCACTCCTCTAGGTATAATGATGATAAAACCTGTCCCTAGTGATTAATGCAGCCTTTTTATTCAATTCTAAGATAAAAAAATTCTTGCCTGATTTTATTTTGAATGGTCTTTCATTTGCTTTGGCTTGATTTTTGTTTCAGTCTTTTCCCTGTCTTGTTCAAGTTTACTTCAAAAGGTTAGTGCCGAATATTTTCCTATTTCTTACCGTTTTTTTTTTTTTTTTTTTTTTTTTTTTAATCTTGGGAATAACAGGTCTACTTCTTTGACAAGGCAAACCTCGAGTTATGATTAAGGTGACGCAGGTAACAGTTGGTTTTATTTTTTGTTGAATTTGGCCATTCACTGGAAATTGATTTCAGGGTAATATCTTTTGGATAACAAATATATATATGTATATATATATATATATATATATATATATATATATATATATATATATATATATATAAGATTAAGATATATACAAGATAAATATATATAGATAAATATAAAAATATATAAAAGGATGAAATATGTATATAAGATAAATATGTATATATATATATATATCTTTGCTGTGGGTCGTACCAGTAAAACTGTCCGTTACCTGCGTCACCTTAATCTTATATATATTTATCTTATATACATATTTCATCTTTTTATATATTTTTATATTTATTTATATTTATTTATATATTTTTATATGTATATATATATATTTATATACATACATATATGTATATATATATATATATATATATATATATATATATATATATATATATATATATATATATATATATATATATACTGTAATGTGCGTTCCTATCCTCTCCATTGAAGAGTTATGGAGCACATCATGCGTCTCGCATTTCTCCTTGGCTCCTCCTTCACGGGTGCGTAACGACGAATTTATATACCTTTACTGTTCTTTGATGCGCTATTTGGAAAATTGTCAATGCTTTCATCCACTGACTACCAGTTTGTGGTCCTGTTATGTGTCCCATTTCTGAAACAAACGTGCAAAACTGTTTATAAACCTGTTCTGTGGTACAACGTTTTACTAAAACGAAAACTACCATATATATGTGCTACCTTTTTAGTTAGTAACAAAATAATATTTCTTTTCAAAGTAAAATATTATGTCCATGGGGGAATGTGAGAAAGTGTATTTGACACATCTTTAGAGACTAGACTATTGCTTACAGTTAATAGAGTTACGAGGAATGAGTGTCTATTGGGTGAGGAAGAAGGAAATTACTTATCATTATTTGATAATGCTGTACGCTGTATGATAGTGCACTAGATGAAACAAACATGGAATGTACTAAAATAAGCCCTTGGTGAAGTAAAAGCTTCTGAAATGTACACAAAGTTGTTTTCATTTTAATAGAATGCTCTTTCATTGCAAGTCCCTGTCTGTGATGAAAAGTAAGGAATTTGATGTTATACATCATTTGAGAGTGTTATACATCATCGTTTGAGATAAATATTTATGCAGTGCACAGTGTGACAGGGCACTTAGTAGGCAAAACATGCAGTGAACAAAAATTAACTTTCAGTGTTGTGAAAGCTGCTGGAATTTATTCAAAAACTTTCTGATTTTTAGTAACGACCATTATGTCATATAACCTTTCTATGTTTGGAGCTTTCGGAGAGTCCGTGAGTCAGGGGATCTTACCGTTAAAGAAACCGTTAAGGAAAACGGCTAGTCTTGCTGCAATAAGAAGAAGAAGAATCGTCCTATATTTCTATTTCAAATTTTTGGATCGGTTGCTTTCTGAATAACCACATCCAAATTTTGGGTGGCAAATCTCCGTATTTGAAACAAAATACCTCCTCATTGCGGGGTCGCCTACATCGACCCAGTATATAAAAAAGACCTCTACAAACTCCTCTGCTGTTTACGCACTATCACGGACCGGATCAAAATTCGTCAACTCCGCTCGCTTGGTCATGTCCAACCAATGCCACCAGGTAAAATACCAAAGGACACCTTTGAGGGACTGATACACGGCACACGACCTCGAGGCCAAAATTGCAAGACATGGCTTGGCAAATTCAATGTTTGGAACTCCTCCTTTCCCTCACCCCCTTTCAGATTCCACCGTTTGACGTCAGAGAGAGTCGAATACCATCCCCATGCTCAACACCTAGTGAAAAGACAAGAAGCCCCAATACATCCACAGAAGCTGGATGGGATTATTTAAAGTAAGTCAAGACATTCAAATTTAAGCTGTAAACTCATTTATGCTATTTGCAGGTTCTCAAAGAATTCGCACAAGATGTGGAGGTGATGTTTATTGATTACGGAAATTTTCTAACTGTAGACCGGTCGGAAATTTTCCGTCCTGTATGTGTGAAAGGCTGGAATCAGAAGCCGTTTGGTCACCTCTTCCAATTTGACGCCGATTTCCCCACTATATCCCATGACGACTTGACTTCTGTACTGGTTGACAAATCTGTTGAGCTGCAAGTATTAAAACAGGATGATAATATCGCTATTTGTTTATTTACACAAGATCCTAAAAATCAGCCAATTGCCTCTAGGGTCTCACAGCTGCATTATAAACAAAACCCCAAGGGAAGTGTCTTCGATAGACTGGGTGAGTTTTAAAATGTATTTTATTCGAATTACAATGCTTGAAGAAGTTCTTTATTTCATCATTGTTTTTTTTCTTGATTCTTAAGCTGCTTTTTGCTTTTATTTCTACCCTCTATCACCTATCAATTGAATGACATTCCACTTCGATTTTCAGTCCGACCTTACAAATCAATTATTTTGAAATTCTTGAAGAATTTTCAGATTTTTTTAGTCTTAATAGTACCACTTTCAAGAAATTCGATATTACATTATCCTGGATTTATATTAAAATTAGATAGCACTTTTCCCAGATTTTCTTTGAATTAGATATTGCTTTATAAAGGTATAAATACTATGCGTCATTATTTGGTTCAGTCTCCAAAATAGTTAAGTTAAATTATTACACTTGAGATTCAAGCTTCAAGTACTTGATCGACTCATCTTACCTTCCTTAGAATAGAATTTTCTCTAATAATAATAAAACAAAAAAACATTCTCAAAATATTCCGTATTCTCTAAAGACCAATTAATCTAAAGAGCAAATATTCTCTAAAACATCAATTACAATGGATTGATGCCGAAAAATGGAAAAATTATTTAGGCAATTAAATGCAAAATAATTATTTAGGAGCTAATTTTTCACACAGGTATCATTTCATGTGACAGTTTTTATTTTTAATTGATTTTAAATATTATTTCGAAAAGTATATAACCATGTTATGCCCAATTTTTTTTAACAGGAAAGTTTTCAACTTTTTCATATTTTAAGAATTTTATTATCAGACCTCTCAGAATGATTCTTAACTTTTTACCTTTTTTAGTATAGTCTCTAAAAATAACAACGAATCCAAAAGGTTACAAAAACTATCTTAGTCAATGGAATGCGATAAAACTCTTTTAGGGGCCAATTTCACTAAGTTGCTATTTACACATTCTTAGGCTCATTCTCAATGCTCTTTGCACGTAAGTCAACATCCTTCACTGAATATTTTTCTGTCGCTTGGTTGCTCTGTTGATATTGAAGTAATTGATATTTTCCTTTTTTATGAACTTTATCAGTTTTGCACTTGAACAGATCAATTGTTAGTTTATTTTTTTTGCTAGTTTTAGTTCATTAGTTAAATACCACCACCCGAGGGGATGGCTTGCTGAACTTCAAATTCTTTGTCTGTGAGGACCTGGATTCGAGTCCTATTGTCGCTGGTTATTTATTTGGGAACGGGGGTCGGTGGCGTGACTGTAAGATCAGTCAGAGTCAACCCAACTATAAATGGGTACCTGGAGAAACCTTGGGAATTTAAACAGGAAGGGTGTGCGATACCACATGATGATTGGTCCCAGCCCCCCATTGCACTTCCTGGCTGAAGAGCCAAGAAACGGAGATCTGTACCGCCGGCACTGAATGTAAAGTCCGGTGCCGTATTGTTTACCTTTTTACATTTGGGTCCCTATATTGTTTTCCAGTAACTTTCCAGATCCTTGAAAAAGATTTGAAGGTCGCCACTGGAGCAAAGATTCGTTAATTGTCAATCTTAAAATCGTAATCTCACTCTGGAATAAAATTATTGAAAGTGGAATCGAAATAATTAAATGTGATCATGAATCTCGATAGGAGGGTTGGAATAATTTTAGAAAAACAATTTGTGAAGTTACTGATGGTGTCTTAGGGAAGAAAGTTAAGACTGCAGCTAGGAATATTAGTGAAAAAGCTTTGTGTTTAATAGAGAGGAGAAGGTGGAGAAAGCATGAAAATATGAACTAAGGACGTGTGAAGTGAAGGCCATGGATAAAATAGTCGACGATCTGGAAGATGCAGCTAGACGGCATAATAGTAAAATAGTGTACTGGCATGTTAATAAATTGAGTGGAGGGAGAAGTCAGTCCGGACTTGTCCCAGTTAAAGATAGGAACGGGGCCATAATTAGTGATAAGGAAATAGTTAAAGAGAGATGGGTGGAACGTTTTGAGAATGTGCTAAACCGAGATACAGTTGCAGGAAAAAATATAGAGAAAAATGAAACAGTTTGTGATACCTTGGATGTGAAGGAAGATTTGTTTGTGAGGAAGAATTAGCGACAGTACTAAAAGGATTAAAAAATAATAAGGCTCCAGGTGCTGATAGGGTGGTAAATCAGTTTCTTAAAAATGGTGGGTCTGAGATTAGAATTAAGCTGCTGAAGATTATGAATATGATTTCTGAAAAAGAGGAAGTACCTAATGATTTTAGGAAAACCTTAATTAAACCACTGTATAAGAAAGGTGATAAGAGTGAGTGTCGCAGTTATCGAGGCACTGGTCTGGTCTCTGTAGGTAGCAAATTACTTATCAATATGATACTTTTTAGACTGAGAGATGCTGTAGACAAAGTTTTAAGAGAAGAACAGTGCGGTTTTAGAAAAAGCAGAGGATGTGTCGACCAAGTTTTCACTCTTAGGTTAATAATTGAGAAGTGCCTTAGTTTTCGGTAACACCTTTGGTCCTCAGTTTTATAGATTAGGAGTAAGCGTTCGATTCTGTTGATAGAAGAGCTTTAGCAAAGGTCTTATCCTTATATAGTATACCAGACAAATACATTAAAGTGATTACTGCTATGTACGAGAATAACACGTCTGCGGTTAAGGTAGGAAATGAGGTTAGCAGCTGGTTTCGTACTAAATCAGGGTGCTAGAATAGGTTTAAAAATAAAATTTAGAAGACTAAGTCACTAAGGCTAGGAATAAGTGAAGATGAAAAGTTGACGTTGGGTAACGAAAACATTGATCAGGAGGAGGGGGCAGCTTCACTTACCTTGGTAGTATTATTAGTAAAGACGGTGGGAGCAGTAAAGATGTTAAAAGTAGAATAGCCAAGGCTCAGGTTGTTTATTTTACAGTAAAAAAAAGTTTGGAAGAATAGGAAGATAGGTCTGCAAACCAAGATTAGAATATTGGAAGGTCCAGTGATTTACCTTCCAATATTCTAGGGGTAAATACAGGGGGTAATACATATTACTCCCTGTATTTACATACATATATACAGGGGGTAAATATGGCTCTGAAGCATAGGCGCTCCGAAAAGTGGATGAAGATTTACTAGATATTTTCCAGAGAAATTGCCTAGGGATTGTTCTGGGTACCCGGCTGACTGATCATATTTCAAACAGTAGGTTGTGCGAAAATTGTGGTTCAATCCCGTTTTCTAAGGCTATAATGAAAGAAAGGTTAGGATGGTTAACGCTTGTTCTGAGGATGAAGGATGACAGATTGCCGAAGATTGTCCTTTTCGGCCAACCGTTCAGGGCTAAACGTAAAGCAGGTCGTCCTCGTCTGGAATGAGAGGATGTCATAAAGAAAAATTTGAAGGGAATGGGAACTTCCTAGGAGAGTTTAAAGAGGGAGGCTTTGAATAGATTGGGATGCAGCAGGAGCGTGTGTAGCTGTATTGGCCTCAGGCGGTTTGGTTCTGAGGTGAGTTGTTAGTAGTGGTAGTAGTAGTAGTAGTAGTAGGTCGAGTCAGATATCGAATATCTAGATCCGTAATTTTCCCAACGCGCGGCATGGCAATATTTTGGTGTCATCGGTAGGACGTGCACCATTGGCTGATTATACTTTAGAGCTTTAATTAAAAACTATCGATATTTTTCATGCGAATGACGTCACATTCAAAGGCATTTAAAGAAAAAAAAATACATGACAGTATTGCAATGATGTTTTACCCGACAATGCTTCATAGCATGTGTGACAGGCTACTAAATAATTTCTAATACCACAATAGCTAAGGATGACAAAAAAGTTATGCTCTTTCACTGTTACTTTTTGAGGGCCTTTTTCAATTTAGTGTTCTAAGATTAATTTTGTCCGTAGGACTTTTATCCGTAGTTTTTACTCTATTTTTAAGTTTGTGCACTGAGGACGGTCGAGAGGAGGTCTTGACCGAAACTTCTGTATATTATTTTTCCTTTTTCCACTCACTCAAATTATCTCCATCTGAATTCTGCGTATCCCCCGTTTGAAAAATGAACAGTCGGCCTCAGTGAATCTGTCTTTCAATTAAATATAGATAAAACAAGTTTTTCCCATCTGAAGTATAGAGCAACATTAAAAGGAAAAGAAATCATCCTGTATATCAGAGGAGGTGCCCTCTTCTCAGCCACACGCTCATTGCGATGAAGTTTTTTCGTGCTTTCAAATTGGTTCTTTTCGAGTTCCACGACACTTGTGCTTGAGAAGTTTGCTCTTAAAAATTTGGACAAAAAGTCAAACCATAGCTTAAAGAGCGGGGAGCCGAGGAGCGGGCAGATCCGCTATTATCCGTTTTAAGCTCTGTTCCGTTTTTAAGTTTTAATGTTTTTTCTTACTTTCGGTTGATTTTTTTTTTTATTTATTATTATTATTGTTCAATCTCGAGTAGTTTTTCAAATCATACCCAGGCCTATCTAAGATATGAATTGGGGTTACCATCATCATAAAGCCCCGATTTTTTTATCTTAAGTTGTGCATATAACTAATTGTAAACTGATTGGTAGCGCCCCACTTTTTCAGTTTTTCTATAAGAATTAAAATGTTGGATTGTAATTGAAATTTTAGACAAAATTTTAATATTTAGTCAAAATCTTTGATGAACAGCAGTTTGTTGAATAAGCAACATTTGTGCTGCAGAATTCCAGGTGGACGTAGAGGTGGAGATAGGCACAGAATAATTCCACGGAGGTATCTCCACTGACATGACTGAAAAAGAAAAAAAAACAAATGTATATTTATCTGTCCTTTTTTCACAGGCTAGAATTATCCTCGCTTTCCTTCTTCACATGTTTTTCCGTTTTTGATAGGCTACTAAGAATGTAATTTTTATAGTCTGTGAAGTCTTACCTTATTTTACTATGTGGTAATCAAAGCCTAGCACGCGTTTAGCCAAAAACGAATATATTTGAATATCAACGTCTCTTTACCTTAAAATATATATTAGAAAGAAAAAGGGAGGAAAAGGAAAGGGAAAAAATACGAAGCTAATTCGGTTCATTGTTGCTTTTTAGTTTTATTTTCAAATAAACCTTTATCTGATCTATCGTATTCTAGATTAGATAATTAGTAATTTCAAGTTGAAATTCTGATGAATATTTACTGCAACTATTTGCATTCCTTTAAATGTATAATAGAGTATTTTCTCAGTTTAATGATTAGTTCAATCTACCATAAGAACAAGAAAACGCATTGATAATATGGAGGATGGCTGTTATGCAGGGAGTAACATATTATCAGGTTCAGGTCTTGCACACAAGGCCTTGAAGCACCAAAACTTCTTGATTTTCTTATATATATAATCCCAAAATGGCCTACCGTTTTTTTTTATTTCCTATCGGCGACGATAAATTGCCCAATGTTTAACCGTTTGTTTGTTCAACAGTAGACTAATTTGTTTCCTAAAACCAATGTTTTTTTTATGGTCCTTTCGGTTTACTTTGGAAGAAAGCTTCAAAAAAGACAAAATGAAAAAATGGTAAGTGGTATTCTATCAAAAGGACATATACTTGTTGTTTTGTTATTTTTATGAACCGTTCAGTTTACTTTGATATTTCTCTGGACTTCATTGTTGGACAAAAGAATATTAATTCTCTGTTCCACATCAGTGGGACAGAGATTTTGAGATGACCTTATTTGAGATTAGAAATGACAGTTAGTACACTCGACGATTAGTATTTTTGTTACAACTATTTTCTGTCTAAGATTGCAGTTTAATTGAAAATTTTGATTTTTTGATAAATTGGGCACATCTGTGCTTTGTACATATCGGTATTGTAGAGGATGTGCTAAAACTAATCAAAACTGTAATTAGTATATTATAACTGTAATGTAGTATTTATTTGTAACTGTAACTATACGGTTATATAACAATGTAAGTAGATACTGTCACTTTAATAATACGCTGTAGCCAAGGCTGTACCCAGAGGGGTGTTTGAACCCCTCCCCCTCGAAATGTTTGTTTGGCTCGTAAAAACGTAACAAAAATGGATATAAACAAATTTTGATGCATTTTTTTAGTTTTTTGGGTAACCCCCCCCCTCCCCCGAAAAAAACTTTGAGTAAAACCCCCTCCGAAAAAAATCCTGGGTACGGCCTTGGCTGTAGCTGTACAATTTATTAAATGTATGTAGTTCTGTTACTAGTATTTATACTACCCGACACCGGCAAGTAGTGTTGCATGATATTTGCCTTGGGTAAATACCCAACTTGTTATACCACTATAATAATAGTAATACGTTATAACTATGCAATTTATTTACTATATCTGGTTCTGTAACTGTAACACTTAATCCACCCTGCGAATAGTGTTGCATGGTATTGGACTTGGATGGAATATCGATAAATTTGATACGTCTGTATTGTCTTTGCTTTCAATGCTATACTTACTAGAAATATATAAAAGAGAAACTATACGTTCGGTTTAAACAAATAATTGGAAAAATGGAGCAAATCACGAGATTTTGGATTATCTTATAGAAGCAATATGCAAAACTACCTTTATAAAGGTGGAGGGCAAGGTCATATCCAAGAGAGATAAGGGGTTTGTCCTCCCCCTTACCCCGAATTGCTCTTCCGGCTTGTAAAAACGTGACAAAAGAATCTCAGGAAAGAAAATTTACTCCCTCAGTGATTTTCTTTAGCTTGACGTGATAGCTTGAATCTGTGCCTGGGCGCTTAACAAAGATAACAAAAACGAGAGTCTATGAATTTGTGACAGAGTCTATCCGGAGAAGGAGAGTGCTCACTTCTGCCATTGTTTTCTTCAAACACAATACATATCTTAACATTACACGAGTAGGGTATCCGTTGAAACGACTTACTGATTTATGTTTTTGTGGAAATTAGCCTCATAAGAAATAAAGGCTTTTAATTTAAAACGAATATTTGAATGAATGACTTGTTTTGTCTTCAGATCCTAAATTTGACCGTAATTCGCTACTGCGAAAGACTTCTGAAAGTGGTTGCGATGCAGAGCCTGGGATGCAGTGGTTGGAATCAAGTTGGAAGAAGCCAAAGCGAGATGAGCGTCCGCAAAGAGGTTCCGAGTCAAAGAATTGGAGGAACACAGGAGGTAGGCAATTTATTTTATGTATTTTATTTGATGTCTATTTGAAATCTACAAAACTTTTCGATTTTCTCATCGCGCCTTTTGTTTGTTTTTTCTTCGTAGTGAGACATGTAAAGGGAGAAGCGAATGCGGTTCAAGCACATGCGATTTCGTAAAAATGTTCCCTACAGAAAACGAAAATTGGGGTATATATATATATATATATATATATATATATATATATATATATATATATATATATATATATATATATATATATATATATATATATATATATATATATATATATATATATATATATATAAAAAAAACAGCTCCATATTTTTTCGGGAAAATTGGTATTCTGGGATATTCTTGCCTAAAAAAACAATGTAGATAGGTCAGAGGTTTGAGAAAATTCGTTAAGAGCTTTAATATTAGAAAAAAATATATATATACATTTATATGGCAATGACGTTTTCACAGTTGTCACACTTATGTGGAAAAGTTGAAGATTTTCATGCACGGAGAAGTTTATATTAAAGACATCAAATTGCGTGAAGAGCAAAAAACGGGTAATTGCAAAAACATTTGTATATATTTTAACAAGGGATTACAACAATTCAAAACCTGGAAAAAAAACCCAAAAATTTGAAGCTTAGTAGAAATCGTTGTTAGAAAAACATTACCGATTTTCTTTTCTTATAAGTATAAGCAATGTCTTTTCAAGACATGAAAAAAAAGTTGAAAAAAATTTTAAGTTCAGTTAAGAATCGCTAAACAATAATTCAAAAACATGCTTTATAAAAGCATTTAAATCAATGCTGACAAAACACAGGGGAAGTATACAATTTGTGCTATATAGGTACTATATTCCTTACACCCACCTCGCTCAAGAAGTGAAATTAGGTTAATTTTAATGAAATAGACCTAAGTATTATGAAAATATAATACTTTAGAGACAAATTTTGGCTACATATTTGCACGTTAGGGGGTGGAGGAGGATAAACAGTGGCGTAATTTTATCAAAATCCCGGGGAGGTGGGCAAAGTAGGAGCCAATTTTCTCAAATCAAGTGAAAATGACAGTAAAAACTAAAAATAAGCCATTTGGCACTATAAAGGCACTATTTAGTACTACAAAAGTACTTTTATAGTACTATAAAGATAAATATAAACTAAAAGAAAAACCGACCTATTTATATTGATGCTTGAGTTATGCAGATTTATCTTAGTTTTGACAAGATTTTGTTAGAAACTAAATTTCAGATGGGGGGCAAACCGGGGTGTGTTTGATCTTTTTTGGGGGGATGTTTGGTCTTTTTATATTTGATATTTTTTATTAATCAATGTTTGTCAATATTCATTTTACTTTGATAAACCTAAAAAACCGGAAATATCTGTTAAAACGACCGTTTAAAAAGAAAAAAATAGACCGTTTCTGTTTTTCGGAAAAAGAGAGAAAAAAAAGAACGGAATTCTGGTTTTTTTTCTCCGTTTCTGTTAGAATTTGTTTCTGTTCCGTTTTTTAATTGCCAAAACAGAAACGGTGCCAACTCCTTGTCCCAACGACTTTTAATTAACAGTTGGGTAGTTTACCGCATCTTTAAAGGTTTGTGCTGGGTTTTGCACCGGAGTTTGTTGGTGTCGAAGATTACGGTGTCTTAAGACAAAATTTTTTCTTCTTCACTTTCGTTTTTAATTCGTTGTGATCCTTGTTTTTGTAAGTCTTCTAGCCGATTTTTCTTTCAAATTCATTTTGGATTTTTGGATTTTGGATTTTCATTATTTCAGACAATATATCAATGCCCTTTGCTTTAGCTGCCTGTATTGATCTGGTCTCAAATGATGGTCCAGGCTATTGATTTACTGACTGTTCAGGTGGCTGGACAAAAACTTCTTTTTTTCCAACGAATCAACACTTGCAACAATTGTAAATATGCGTTTTTTCGGTCTTCCTCTTGGCATATTTTGTATACTTATATAACTGCTGTCTTTTCAAAAATATATAATTATCAAAACAAGTTTGATTTTCCTGAAATTTTGGTTTCCTAAGCTTCAAACTTTCGGTTTTTCTTTTTAAGCTTTATGACTTGTTGTAATCCCTTATTAAAGTATATACAAATACTTTTGCAGATGCCACTATTTGCTCTGTATGTCTTTTAAAATCAACTTCTTCATGCATGAAAATTTTCAGTTTTTGCACGTTTTCACACAATTATGACCGCAAATTTACCGTTAAGACCGTGTCTTAAGATGAAAATTTTAAGGAAAAAACCTAGGTTTTTCTTATTGGAATAGTATAATACAGCTATTAAATTTTTCAATGTGCTTTTTGTAGATTTATAGTGGAAAAGAGCATTAAAAAGCTACTTTGGGTGGTGATAATATTTTGAAGTCTAGGTTGCCTTATAATTCTAAATTTCTAGTCTTTAATAAACCCGTGATTTGAAAAAGTGAATGCTCCATGTTCTGCTCTTCAGTGGATATGAAATCAAATAGCTTCAATGACCTCATAAATTCCACTTGATGTTGGTATTTTCGAATAGAGGCACTGAACTATTATGAACAAAGAATGGTTGCTATTGACCCAGCTGGGTCTATATTTGATAGACTTGCACTTTAGGTCGGCTTTTTTCTAGGGGGAAGAGGGCCTTTAAATCGATCTTAGTAGGACCCACCTCTCTTGCTTGCGGTTAAGCATTATAAAAGGCAATGAGTCATGATCACATACGCTAGCAGAAAAATGATACCTAACTTAAGAATAATATAGAATTGCTATCATAATTTATTCTAAAAGAATTTGATACCCTAAAAATCATTTTGCGAACCTCAACGTCGGCTGTCCCTCTCAAACACAAAGGGTACATTAGCGAATTCTCCCAGGGGACGGGGGAATATTTGACATTGAAAGCTATTGAGAATTTTTTGTTTGACTGTAAAGTTTGATTGGAAAGACAGTGAAACCCTTTCGGCAAGGTATTCAATCAAAGTGGGTAATACCGTAGGGAACTTTTAAAGCTACCAAATGGGTCAAATGACATTTATTTTGAGCCCATTTTTGACGTTTTCCTAGCTGGTGTGGTAGATAATTTTTAGGGACTGCCAGCCTTAACTTTAGAATGAAAATTCTGTCCTGTTTATTCGAATTGACAAAATTCACACTTTCCAATGATAAAAATATCATTAAACTGAATATCCCTATCTCTGGCACAAAACGAGAAAAGTTAACATTTTTTCTAAGATTTATAAGGTGTCGGCTTTTAGACTGGCCATTGTATATATCTGGTACTTCTTCCTGGAAATAGACTAGTTCTTGTTTTCAAGATTTTCGTCTTTGTTTTGTTAGGCCACTTCGGTCTTGGATGTTTTATTGAGTTACAGTCATTTCTCATTTTTTTATTCAGCTTCATATTTTTTACCTATATTTTATATTCTTTTGTTTTTATCTCACCTTGATAAACCTCAAGAGCAAGCTTTCTCTCATACTTTGTGTATTGATAGAATTTATTAAAGCTCTATAAAAAAAAGAAGTTGTAACTTAGATTGAACAGATTACTGGGGTACATTCTATATTCTACTTGAAACACAAAAGTATAAAAAAAAGAAAGAAAAGTATTTGGTTTAGCATATGATTCGAAACCCATAGTTCACATATGAACCTTGAGTGGCTCCTCTTTTCCAAGTTTCTCAAAACCGGTGAGTATACAAAAAACTCACCATTGATTATGAAAAAGAACTTCATTTCGATCCAAGTGATGGGTGAGCATCTGTAACTCTTTTAATGTATTAAGTACCAACTATGGAGTTATTCCTCGCATGTGATCTAGTCTAGGAGCCCGAAAATAGGTTTTTTTGTTGATTCTAGACTTATATAATTTCATAGACCACATTGGCTAAGCATGACAAGATGAGACAAAACTCGACAATTCATTAATTTAATTAATTTAGAATTAACGCAATTAAATAAAAAGAACTCGGATTTATTTTCTTGATTAGCCATTCGTTGTTTGATCAAATTTTCTGATTCTTCGAAAAGGTACAAATACAATACCCCAGGAATGCAATTGGGTATTTAGTTGAAAATTACAGGGAAAATTGAGGGGATGTAAAACTAAATACAAATAAACTATGTGTATGTGTAGTTAACCTGTTTTTTTCAGTTTCTGTTTTTTTTTTTTTTTTTTTATATATATATATATATATATATATATATATATATATAAACAGACACAGAAACAGGTTAGACAAAAACAGAAACAGTGCTGATGCGTAGTTCCAGTCTTGATTTTTTTTTTTTTTTTTTTTTTTTTTTTTTTTTTTTTATATAGATGGGGATGCTTTCAAACGTCAGTTCAGGGAGAGAGGAGACTTTGCTGGCGGAAAACCACGTGAATCTGGTAAAGAAAAGTGTGTACGCTTTGAAGATGATACGTTCGCCAAAAATAGAGGAGACAATGATGGGTTCCGCAGATTTAACGGAAAACCAAAGTTTGATGAAGGTAGGTATTTGACCATTATACGTTTTACTCGATGCTCATAAATTTTTTTTTATTTGTCTTCAAGGACCAAGGGCAGTGAAAATGCAACATGATAGTTTGAAATGGTTGATGGGTACTTGTACTGTAAAAGGTCACAACTATGATGAAATTCACCTTCATATGCAGTTTCGGTGGTAGCGGGTGCTGAATTAGAAAAAAAGGGACGTGGGTGAAAATTAAGCAAAAAAACAAGCTAAAAACATACGGCACCAAACAGTTCAAGAAGGTGTAGTTTCCCTTTGAAGATGTAGTTGTCTTGAGAAAGCAAACAGCGGAGTAGCTCGGGAGAGGCTATCCACCTTGCCGGCTGTCCGGTGCAAAACAGATATTGTCCCGGGCACTGAAAATCCTTAGTAGACATTTGAAATCAAAAGATAGTTAATGTTTGAATTTTTACAGACAAAGAGCATTGTCAAATTTAATAAATTAGTTTTGATTATTATTTTACATAGTTCAACATTGCAACGCTGACAAGAAGTGGCACTGCCTTTAAAATTTTGTAATTTTGAAACAACAAAAACAGAAATCTTAGGGAATCGTAGTTATAAGGAATGAATAGACCTAACATTGGTTCCTGCAGGGGAAAGAAAAGTTTTATTTTGATATCCATGCCACTTTAAAGTTTAAGGCCAGCGAATACTGAGGAGTGTCAAAACAACAAATTCGATTTTATCCGAAAAAAGGTCAGCGACATAAGCGTTAACCGCGCAACTATTCAGTTCAGTAAAAAGAAAAATAGCTGTTTCCTTTTCTTTTTGTTAGCTCAACGTCCTTAATTTATCATCAATGAAAGATAGTTGGAAAACCGAAGAAATGCGGATGATTTTGAGAAGATGAGGGATTTATTCCCTAACCTCCCATTCGGAGGAATATATTCAGACTAAGCTTGCTATGTGGATGCTGAGAGTGTAAGAGGTCCTTTCATATTGCAGAAATATTTCGAGTGCGAAAATAAATAATTATATATCTGCTTGCCCACACATAGGTAATTTTCGAATAGAGGCACTGAACTATTATGAACAAAGAATGGTTTTAATTGGATTGAATATTATAAACGCGGGCGTTCACAGATTCTATCTCTTAGATGATATAGCGGGGGGGGGGGGGTAAGAATTTTCTCCCAGCTGGGTCAATATTTGACAGACTTGCACTTTAGGTCAGCTTTTTTTTAGGGGGAAGAGGGCCTTTAAATCGATTTTAGTAGGATCCACCTCTCTTGCTTGCGGTTAAGCATTATAAAAGGCAATGAGTCATGATCACATACGCTAGCAGAAAAATGATACCTAACTTAGGAATAATATAGAATTGCTAACATAATTTATCCTAAAAGGATTTGATACCCTAAAAATCATTTTGCGAACCTCAACGTCGGCTGTCCCTCTCAAACACAAAGGGTACATTAGCAAATTCTCCCAGGGGACGGGGGAATATTTGACATTGAAAGCTATTGAGAATTTTTTGTTTGACTGTAAAGTTTGATTGGAAAGACAGTGAAACCCTTTCGACAAGGTGTTCAATCAAAGTGGGCAATACCGTAGGGAACTTTCAAAGCTATTAAATGGGTCAAATGTCATTTCTTTTGAACCCATCTTCGGCGTTTTCCTAGCTGGTATGGTAGATAATTTTTAGGGACTGCCCTACTGAACTTTAAAATGAAAATTCTGTTCCGTTTATTCGAAATGACAAAATTAACACTTTCCAATGATAAAAGTATCATTCAAACTGAACATCCCTATATATGGCACAAAACCAGAGAAGTTCAACATTTTTTCTAAGATTTTTTGAAATTACTAACAAGTAATTAATTACAATTTAGTTCCGGTGCACACTCTTAGATTAGACAAATGGACTGATAAAAAAGGGAGCGATAAAAAAAAGAAACTGATAACATTAAATTGCAACCAATTTGTACAGCTGTAAGTAGAGAATGGACTACAATGTTAGCCTCAAATCACTTTTGACTATTAAAAAAAGGCACTAGCCCTGTGAATTTCCAATCGAATGAGCCCTTTTTCAAGTTTCTATGACAAAGATTTCAAAATTCTGCTCCGATTGTTCGAAATGACAAAATTCACACTTTCCAATGATAAAAGTATCATTAAAACTGATAAGATTTTCGAGTAAGGAGGTGTCGGCTTTTTGACCATTGTATATATCTGGTACTTCCTACTGGAAATAGACTAATTCTTGTTTTCAAGATTTTCGTCTTTGTTTTATTGACTTACAGTCATTTTCCATGTTTTTGTTCCTTATATATATATATATATATATATATATATATATATATATATATATATATATATATATATATATATATATATATATATATATATATATATATATATATATATATATATATATATATATATATATATATATATATATATATATATATATATATATATATATATATATATATATATATATATATATATATATATATATATATATATATATATATATATATATTTATATATTTATATATATATATATATATATATATATATATATATATATATATATATATATATATATATATTATATATATATATATATATATATATATATATATATATATGTATATATATACTATATATATATATATATATATATATATATATATATATATATATATATATATATATATATATATATATATATATATATATATATATATATATATATATATATATATATATATATATATATATATATATATATATATATATATATATATATATATATATATGTATATATATATTCAGACTTGCTCAACTTGACAGCTTATTTTTATCGGAATTGTCCTTTTTTTCTTTTTTTTCTGTAACTATGCGAATTTTATTATGTACTAACAACTTGGGATGTTTATTTCGAACTCAAATGCATATTTGGAATAAAAAGTTGTTTCTTTGAATAAAAAGTTTGATTTAATATTATCAATATTTAGGATGTTATGCTTCCGTTCTTGGTTAGGGTTGCTATTCATCTATCTACCATTCATTACTTTTTTTTATATAATGAAGCTTAGAGACAAACATTTTTCTAAAGGCAATGTAGAATTTTTGTTTCAAGAAAAATTCCTTCTTCTTCTTCCTACGAACCGATATACACGGCGGGCCCAAGATGACAGTATTTATCTTTAAGAAACAGATTAGCCGGGATGAATGTTGAAGCCCGGAGGTCGATATCGATAAGAAAAAAAGAGAGAAAAACAAAAGAAAACGGTAGCGTATTAGTGACGCCGCCGCCGATAGAATCAGCGGCGGCGTTAGCGCGCTGATGCAAGCTCGGCGGCGCGCTACCGTTTTTTCGGCGGCGTGCCGCCGACTTTTCGGCGTGGTTTCGGGGTCTAGTTGCTAAAATTACAATCAAGGCTTCTTAAAACCCAATATGCATTAATTTGTTCTGCATATCTTCTACAAAGGGCAATATAATGTACAAGCAATATCCTATTTAATGCTCCAGGATTATTGGTCTTTTCCTGTTTTTTTTTTGCTTCTTTTGGATATGATTTTGTATTATATTGCTATAGCTTACTGACTTTTCTTTCAGGTAAAAACGATTGGAATACATCCGACACTGGTGGTGACCAAGTAAGTTACTATTTATTTTAATTTTCTTTGTTGAGTTGAATTTATTAAAGCTATTTTTTAAGCTATATTTGTTTCAAGTCAATAATTGATTAATAATGTATTAACACTGTGAAATTACTATGCACCTATTCTCTAATATATACCTTGTTTATTTGTTTATTACTCCGGCCTTCGTCTCTGGGCAATGGGGCCTCGCTTGACTTGCGTGCAAAAATCTCGCTTTGCGAACTTTTGTCACCTTCTCCGGCCTGCTCTGGTTGGTAAGTCGGGCCTTCGGCCCTCACCTCATTCCGATGACGTCTAGATTACTAACCCTCGAAAATTACCCTCGTTTGGGTCGGGTCTTCTGCTTTCATATGATGAAATCTCGCGAGATTAATTTCGCCTTTCTCTGCAAGGCCGTATCCCGGGGGGGGGTTAGTTTTAACCCCCCCCCCCCCTGAAATGTTTGTCTGACTCGTAAAAACTTAACAAAAATGGACATAAACAAATTTTGTATGCGTTTTTTGAGGTTTTTCTGTGTAACCCCCCCCCCCCCAAAAAAAAGGAAATTGAGTAAAAACCCCTCCGAAAAAAAATCCTGGGTAAGGCCTTGTTTCTTTGATCTGTTTGCTTGATAGAGTGTGCGGCTCAGAGCTCCCGGTATCGTTTTTCTTCGCTTAAGCCTCCCGTATACATATAGAAGCGTCCCAAAGCATCCCTTAATGTACAATTCGAAAAGAAAGCTTACTTCAAGAAAACTAACAAAATTGATCAGTTATAATTTTTCTTGTTATAAAAGTTTTTTTTGTATTATTTTCGTAGCGTTTTAAGACATATCTTTAGTAGATTTAGTATTTTTATTTTCATATGGATAATTTGTTTTCTGGTTTTAGTTACCTTTGAAAAAAATTCAGAGTACATTTTATTTGTAAAAACTTGGTAATAGAGTATAATTATATGATGTAACTCTTTGATTCAATTAACTATAAAAAGTAGCTTGTGAATTCCGTTACTCTTCGCTAGATTTTCAAACTATAAAAATGCGAGTTTTGTTTGAAAGCATTTTCCTGTTTTTGTTTCTGTTTTAGTGAATTGTTTTGCAGTTTCTTTATCTAACTTTTGTTGTTGTATTGAAATAATTTATACTTTATTTGTACAATATTTGCATCGCACTATATTTACAATCACTCTCATGCGATGTAAAATTCAGTTCCAGGTGTTTTTTTGTGTGAGAGTGGGGAAACCACTGAGTGTTAGGTATTAAATTATATGTCTAAGAAATTGAAAAGTTTTTTTTTTACACATTACACATTTCAGCACCAGGCAAATTATTCGCGCGCAATCTAATGGAAGTGATAGCCCAGCCTAATCATTCAAGGTTTTGTGGATTTTTTTAGTTCTCCCTCAAAAGAATACACAAATGGCTTTATTAGAATTATCTCGTTAGGAATGACTCCAAATGGATGTGCATCTTTAAAGAAAGCTGCTCCTTTTACTCTATTTCCTATGCTTTACCTCCTTCGGATAATCAGATCTAACTTTCGAGAAGTGGTGGTAAAAGAAGAAAACGCTTCTTAGAAGAAGGAGAGTGGGTGTACTTTCAGAAGATAGACACCATATGAAACACGGCCTTTAAAAGTACCAGTTAGTCTTAACAGTGCTACAACCTGTCATACTAGCCCTGTAGGATAGGGCTAGTAGTTACTGTGGGGATTTCCGGCATAAAACTTGAAGCCATATTAAGCAACACGCTTTATGCAGGACTTGTTGAGGAGTGGCCGATTTAGATGGGAAAATGGTCTTAGAGCGGAAAAGTACTCCCTGTATTTTAACACAGGAGAATTGAAAGTTCGAAATGTGTGTTCTAAGAAAGATCAGAGCCTAAATGAATTCCCTGGAGTGAAGTTCATAAAATCTCTTCACGACTTTATTTGAAAAGATGAATTGGGTATGATTCCTCTAGAATTACAATGGATAAGCAATTCTTCTGCCTTTACTGCTTTAATGTTTACCATCTAAGTTGCAGACCTTATCTTAATCCCCATAAGACTGGCTTAAAGGTACTGGAAATCAGTAATGGGATCTTTGCTCTTTGAGACGGCTGCCTTGGCTTTGCGTAAACGGGTGCACAGGATTATTATCTTTTGGTTTTAATCTTTCTTGGGAATATTTTTGAAATTCTTTTTAAACTAAGGTATCCTGTCAAGTCTATGGTTTAGTGCAAGGTCCTATCTTTTCAAATAAAATTTAAAAAAGTTACATCGCGGTACATACCAATCCCCCTCCCCCACCATTCCAATTAATTTTCGTAAAATCACTTTCTGTTGGCAGTTCCGATGACCCCCCCCCCCCTTCCATATGAACCCAAGCATGGACACATAGGGCCTATGCTTTTATACCAAACGGAATACGATAAAACAGGAAGAATATGAATTGTTCGTATCTGTCGGAGAATCAGGATGATGTTATGTACAATTATTAACTTTTAATACTATACCTACTATGAACTTATAGTTTCACTTGAGACATAAATAAATTTGTCCTTTGTGTCCAGTCTCGGAACTCGATGGCTTTGTTTTAGGCTGTATGGGATGATTATAGTAGCGGTGGGGTAGAAGTTACGTATTAGATTTAAGAGATACAAATCATATATATTTTTATTTATGAATATTTCTTTTTTATATTATATATTTATGAATAAAATATTTATTATTACGGCCAAGGCTACGCTTTTTGCTTGAAATATTCATCTTGTCTTTTGAAACTCAATTTGAATAAATATTATATCAGCTAAGAACTCGGTTCCTAACCCTTAAATATCTTTTTTATTATTTTTTTTTCTTAGACCGATATTGTTTTGCTCGCAAGAAAGAGAGCCAACGTTCTTAGAACTAAGATTTGTGTCTTCGGAAATTTCATCTATATGGAATAGAGAAAAACACTTTTTTATAGATAACTGGATTTTTTAATTTTTTAGTGTATTTTTCTCTATTATTTTTTTATCCTTTCGCTATCTTTGGCCTTTCTTTTTGTTTGTTTTCTTTATTCATTCAGTTATTTTTTTCAAGTTGGAAAAATTCCATGAGCTTTTTTTTAATTGTCTGTATCATTTTCCAGAAGCCAATATGACTTCTAGATGGCTCAAA
The DNA here is from genome assembly GCF_049724085.1 of Artemia sp. Qi Xiang Cuo. NCBI lineage: Eukaryota > Metazoa > Arthropoda > Branchiopoda > Anostraca > Artemiidae > Artemia > Artemia sp. Qi Xiang Cuo. The sequence goes on along the minus strand of NC_142794.1, from coordinate 70,424,658 downwards.
ACCACTTTTTTCATATTCAAAGATACAATAAAAGCCTAAAAAAACAAACAAAAAAAGCAGATGCTTGGTTTCAAGAACATTAATGCTAGGTCTTTGCATTCCTTTAAAAACTCCATTGGTGGTTATATGAACATGGATTTGGCTTCTAAGGGCTCATACTTTCATGAATTCAAGGGGATAGGCATTAGTTTACATAAGAGTAGGATTGGGTTAATCACGTTTTGCAAGAAGAAGAGAGTTATGAAATAGATAAACCAATTAAACGTTTGCCTATGTGTACAATGATGCGTCTTTATCTTCTTTCACTGGAAAAGGGGGCCCTAATCTCCTATCTGCTTTCAATTATAAAAAGGCTGTCCACAGTGCCTTGACTTTTGAAAGTATTATCTCTTTGCAGGTAGTAACTCCTCCTGTCCGAGTGACCAAAAAAGCTTTGAAATTCAAACCTGTGAGCTTGCCAGTTGGAGCCACCGAGAAATGTCAAGTTGTTTACGTCAACTCGCCTAAGGAATTTTATGTTCAGCTAGAGAAAAACATTCCAGAAATAGATAATATGAGTGAAAAGATTAACTCATACTTTTCTGGAAACATTCCTCCCAAAACAGAGTTCAAAGAGGATACTGTATGTTGTGCAAAATTCGCGGTAGATGGAATGTGGTATCGTGGGGTTATTGAGAAAGTTGGTGTAAATTCTGCCACGATATATTTTGTTGACTACGGAAATAGACAAGAAACAAAATTCTCTGATCTGAGAGACTTAGAGGAAGATCAAGTTGTGCTCCCGGCTCAAGCCTGTAAATGTGCCCTTAGTTTTGTTAATGCTGGTGAATAGATGAAATCTCAGTTTGAGGAGAAAACGACTGCCAAGTCACTTTGTATTACTGTAGTACGGAAAATCCCTTCAGCCCGTACTTTTTTAGTGAATTTAAGAGACGACGGTGTGTCACTTAACGTCGAATATGGTGGTTTAGGTGTAGAAGCTGCTTTCCATGGTACTCTGTCGCCACCCACGTTTAAGATTGGAATTCCTCAGGATTGTTATTTATGTCATTACAAGTCTCCAGTATGTTTTAGCCTTGGTGATGTTTCCAAAAGAAGTGACTATGATATGCTTTTTATTGAGCTTAATGACTTTTACAATGGATTGACTGAACTAGAAATGAAACAGGACATTATTGAAGTTGGAACTAATTTTGTTGTGCGATCTGCAGACGACGGAAAGTGGAATAGGTCTATGTGTGAACGGATCGAAGGCCAAAAATTTACTGTTTTATTCCTTGATTACGGAGCTCATGAAATACATTCTGATAAAAAGAATTTCCACAGTCTTCATCCAAGATTTGCTAACTTACCAGTTAGAGCCTTGCGATGTAAGTTAAAAGGTACTGTTGTTGCTGAGTCGAACACTTCGAGCACAATTGAATCACAACTTCTTGCTAAAGGTGTTGTCCAAGCTGTCCCTTTTGAGCCGGTTGATGGCCTTCATCCTGTATCAATTGATTCAGACAGTAAGGATGTTGCGTCAGCTCTTATTGAAGCTGGTGTTGTATTAAAGAAACCAGAACACTTACCCATTGATATGATAGCTAATGCATTAGCTAGTCCTCTTGAAGAACTAGGTTCTGAACCTAAGGCTGGTGATTTTGTTTCAGCAATCTTTGACGCAGATGGCCTGTTTTACCGTGCCAACATTAAGTCTATTGAAAATGGCCAGGCTAATGTCTATTTCATCGATTATGGTAATGAATCAGCTGTAAAAGTTGAAAAATTAAGGAAAATTCCTAGTTCGATTGCAGGCATTCCTCCTCAGCTTGAAACACTCATTAATAAAATCACTAAGGAGTTGCCTGGTGATCTTGATCCTTTATCAATTAATCCACAACCTGGCGATCAAGTTGCGGCTGTGTTCAGTAATGATGGCCTTTATTATCGTGCAGAAATTTCTTGTATTGTTGAAAATACAGTAAATGTATACTTTATTGACTATGGCAATGACGATACTACAGACATTGAAGACTTAAGAGAAGTACCCGAATGTATACGTAATATACCACCACAGCGGGAGCAGATTAATCTACACAAAGCAACTACTTTGACAGTCTCCGCTGCTATTCCTGCCTCAAACTCAGGAGAAACACCAATTGATAAAATCACCAAGGAATTTTCAGGTGAGCTTGAACCGTTATCAGGTGATCCACAAGCTGGTGATGAAGTTGCGGCTATATTTAGTGAAGATAATCTTTATTATCGTGCAGAAATTTCTTATATTAATGAGAACACAGTAAATGTATACTTTGTTGACTATGGCAAGGAAGATACTACAGAAGTCGAAAATCTAAGAAAAATTCCTGAACGTATACGTAAGATACCTCCGCAATTGGAGGCTACAGCAACTAAACCAGTGGAACCTGTCATCAATGAGATTCTATACAAAAATCTTAAAACATCGGAGCCAGAACATGTAGAGTCTATACCAAAGGAGTCATTGACATTGGTCATTAATGAAGCTTTAAAGAAAGATCTTGAGCCCTTTGTGGCAGATGTTCGAGATTCTTTGAATGAAATTTCTGTAGAACCCGAAGTAGCCCCTTGGGATGCATCTTCTCCAGGGAGGTTCGAAACTCCTAACTCTCCAATCGAAAGCGAAATTAAAATTAGTGAAGCTCCTCAAGATACATCATCTGTATGCATGGTAGATGTTAGGAATTCTCTGATAAAAAGCCCTATAAAACCTGAAGAGACTGAAAAAAACTTACCATCTTTAAGTAATGAAGAAGCTAAAGATTCACAAAATGTAAGTCTCACCAAAGTGGAAGAAACTATCCAGGTTGTACCACCTCTAAGTTTGGTAGAAATTCAAGATTATCAGATTTCAGATCCCATCAAATTTGAAGGAATTCTGCGGGATACCCTGTCTTTGAGTTCGGTAGAAGCTCATACTTATCAGATAATAGATCCCATAAAAGTTGAAGAAACTCCTCAGGATGTCCCGTCTTTGAATTTGGTTGAAACTCAAGGTTACCAGAGCACAGATCCCATAAAAGTTGTAGAAACTCTTCGGGATATCCCCAATAGTCCCAAAGAACTTGAAGAAGCTCAACGGGGTATGCTATCTTCAGACCAAGTAGACGTTCGAGATTCTTTGAATGAAGTCTCTGTAGAACCCGAAAGAGACCTTTGGGATGCATCTTCTCCAGGGAAGTTCGAAACTCAAAATTCACCAATCAAAAGCGAAATTGAAATTAATGAAGCTCCTCAGGATACATCATGTGTGGTTGAAACTCAAGATTGTCAAAGTACAGATTCCATAAAAGCTGAAGAAACCCCTCGGGGTTTCCCATCTGTAGGTTTGGTAGAAACCCAAGGCTCTCTGATAGGAATTCCTGCAAAAGTTGAAGAAGCTCCCCTTGATGTCGTGCCTGTAAATAATGTAGAAACTGAGGATGTATTATCTCAAAGTTCTTTATTAAGACCAGGTTCTCAGGTTGGAAATCCTATAAAAGTCGACGAAAATCATCAGGTTGTTGTACCTCTTTTTGAGATAGATACCCAAAATCACCAGATTGAAGGTCCTCCAAAACTGGAAGAAGTACCTCTATCAGATTTGACAGGACAGGCAAATAAAGACCCTACTTCCGTTTTAGCAAAATTTGAAAGCAGCGAGAACATGGACTGTGATATTATTGATACAATTGAAACTGCCTTATCTACCGAACTTTTGCCTTATTCCGGTGATATAATTATTGGAGCAAAGGTTGCAGCGGCAGTTGCCCAAGATGGATTGTATTATCGATCTGTTATTAAAGACTTTAGTGGTGAAGATGTGACTGTTGTATTTATAGACTATGGGAAAAGTGGAACTACCAGCCGTGATAAGCTTAAAGAGATCCCGGCTTCTGTTTATGAATTTCCTCCCCGTTTTGGTCAGTCGCAGATTATAAACGGAGAAACTGACTTGGATATTAGTGCTAAAGCATTACCATCTGATGCAGATTTGACAAAAACAGATGATGCAACTGACAATGGTATTGACGATACCACTAGTGAGAATATGGAACAGAAGAAGGATATTTTGCAAGACCAAGTGAATGAAAACCTAGTTCCTCGCAAAGACGAAGAGAAGTCAGAAGTCTTTTTCAGATTATAATAATTTTTACAATTACATTTTAACTTAACTTAATGAAAGTACCTGCAAAAATGAGTTATAAATTATCGCTTTAAAACTTATTAATAAATTGTCACTCATGTGTCCTCCTTTTTTCCCATGATTTATCTATGAAAAGCGATCTCTTAAAAATAAAATGGTTTGCTCTCTACTAGGTCCTAGCTAAAAAAAAAGAAAAGAAAAAAAAAGGCTTTTTCCTATGTATGAAATGACCTTCCCCAATCGCAATTTAAAAACGAAGATAACCGAAAAAATATATGCCGACGTATCTACTAATTTCATATTTATTTTTTTGTTTTTACAGGACTTACGCATGATGTCAAAAATTCTTTAGGTATTCGTAATCTTTAAATTGAAACATAATCTAGCTGCTCAAGAATACCATTCCAAGAAATTTACTTGCCTACCCTCTATGGTTGGTATTTCTTGGTTAACAATGTCCTACCATTCTAGCCCTGACGTTTAGAACCATTTGATGAATACAAGCTAAACAATTCTTTACATCTTGCATCCTATTAGGTATATGGAAATTATCTAAATAACCTCAATGTGCACCAAGGATAAACTAAGATTCAGGCTCGGAATTTATTCCGGTGATGAGATCATGCGAAAGTGTATCTGAGACAATCCATTTAAGAAGAAGAATAGTGCTAACCTTATTTGCCCCCAGAAAACTTCCTTTGGATAATTCCCTCTCTCAACCCCCACACGCAAAATTGAGCAGCCACAGAGAATGTGATATAAAGAAAAGAAAGATCTTGAAATATTCTACCAGTTTTCCAAAATATAGGCAAAAAATGTGGTAGTTTATAGAATGTCTAGTATTTATTTCTACATTTTTATTTTAATTTAATTCTCTTTTTTCCAGGTTTCTAGAGGTTGATTTATCATAGCAGGGTAAGATAAAGTTTAATATTAGGGCTGTGGGTGATATAAACCCTAATGGTAAACTTATTTGACATTTTGATGTTGTAGAACAAAATAGATATCTCAAAATTTGATTCGATATCATAGGGTCTAGAGGAGGGTTGGATAGCAGAAAAGAAACCGAGAAAGATGCTGAGTGCCCTTCATTATCTTTCGGCCTTTAAAAAGAGCACAAAAACTTTAAGTTTCCATTCGAATGATCTACTCCTAAGTTTTTAAAATAGCCCGCCCCTATGTTTCAAGTGGTTTGAAAAAAAAACTTTTCCGATCCTTTTTTCGTCTGCATTTTGAGGGGATGCAATATTTTTTCCTTCTACATTGGGGTCCCCTTAGCCTAAAGTTTCATATAAGTTTCAGGCCAATTAAAAAAATTTGCGCATTTTTTTAGTCTCCTTTGTCAGAGGAGGGGCTAATTTAAAAGTGACCAATCCTTTCAATAATTTCTTTGTACATTCGTCCCCTAGGTTCAAGGACTTACGGCTGTAAGTTTCAAATTAATTAGGAAAAAAATGTGTTGGCTCATTCCCAGACATCTAACTCCTCTCCCTTCCCACAAAAAAAATAGATGGTCTCTTTGACCAAGAATATAATCCCTGAAAGTTTCTTACTTCTGGTTTTCCAAGATCAAACTTGTCCTCCTTTTTTTTCACTATAAAACATATCTGTAAAAAATTGACAACTCGTATAATTTACAGCTCTTATTTCAGGGGCTTCGGGGGTTATGTCATCTTTAGATGCGAACTTATAGATATTTTCAACTATTCTGAACAAAATGGGAATCTCGAAATGTTGATCAGATGTTCTATGGTGTAACAAAAGGACCAGACATAAAAAAAAAAAAAATTAGGACAGTGGATGGTTGCTCTCCAATCACTTTTCACTTTAAAATGCTACTAGAGCTCTCAATTCCCGATCGACTGAACATCCTGCGAAGTTTCTACGACCAAGAGGGGGGCAGTCCCCCTTCTATACAGAATACATTCTTCTCATTTTTGGGGTTTTATGACGTAGACCAGAAATAGTCCCAGAAATCAAGAGGTATTAAGTATCAATTTCTACATCCCCCCTTCCGTAGAATTAATTTGGTACTTATCTAAAGATTCATTTAGAGGTAAGATTTTTAGCATCAAAATACATTCCTTGAGGTATCTGCACCCCCCCCCCCTCACCTACAAAACGATCCTCCACCCCTTCTTCATATTAGCTGATGCGCACGTACACATGGTTGGATATTATTTTATGAAATGTGAAGCAAATTATTTTTGTTAAATGAACTTTTTAAATACATGTTAGAAACATTTTTCTGCAATAAGAAGGGAGGTATCACCCCGGAGCATGTTTATTCAGACTTAGTCCGAATGAAGGGAGATGAGAGATTGATTCCGTCTCCCCTTTCTCGCCCTTCCTATATTCATCTGAAGGCTTGTGGGGATTTGACACTTCAATTGGGGCCTTCAAATGTGCTCTTTTATGCGTCTGGCCCCCTCTCCACCCTCCGCCTGAACAAAGGCTTACCACCCCTCCTTCATAATAGTTAATGCACAATTATTCACTTTTTTAATTTATCTGATTTGTCTTAATTTCCCTTTGGTTGCTTAATTTTACATCTGGGGAGGAATTTTCCAAAGAGGAATTGTCGAGGGTGTTGATGGTAGAAGCAGTGCACTAATTGTGTTTATTTGCACAATTGTGCGATTAAAATTATAAAGATTTCCGATGGTTGTTACTACGTAACGAAGTACGCTGGTTGTCGAAAGGTGCATGTTTGACAAGGTTTTATTCACTTTTTGAATCAGTTTTAGAGTTTCTGGAAAGTAAACATCCAGGTTTAAAAGAACGCTTGATCAACTTGGAAACTGACATCGCGTGTATGACAGACGTTTTTTTTTTTTAACTAAAAATGACATTCAATTACAAAGAGACAGCCTCAATTTAATAAAACAGGTTGTAACTTCAGCTTTTTGGGGGAATTGCAATATATGAAGCAAAATATTAGTCAGCGTGAATTCTCTCAGTTTTCAAACTTAACACAGGTTGAATGCCTTGATGAGGACATTTACTTTCAACAATTTGTTGTTCGATGGAAATGCTACCATGGATCTAAATCTATTTGATGAAACGGGAGCGGGGCATATGATATTATACGAGAGACTACTCAGGTTAGCACTGATGAGGAGCTGAAGGATTAAAAAAAAGGTATCAAACATTTTGGCTGCAAACATTGGATGTAGGCAGAAATACCCAAAAAATATCATATGTCCTTGGCTGTGGGGAATTGTGAAAAAGTTTTTGATAGCTTTTCCTCGTCAGTTCTTGTCGAGATCAACTAAAAAAACGAGTTTTTTTTAACTGAAAGTAAGGAGCGACATTAAAACTTAAAAAAAACTGAAATTATTCCGTATATGAAAGGGGCTGTCCCCTCCTCAACGCCTCGCTCTTTACGCTAAAGTTTGACTCTGTCTCACAGCTTTATTTTTTAAAACAATAAAAAACTTTAGCGTAAAGAGCGAGGTGTTAAGGAAGGGACAGCCCCTTTCATATACGAAATAATTTTTGTTCGTTTTAAGTTTTAATGTCGCTCCTTACTTTCAGTTAAAAAGAACTTGTTTTTTTAGTTAATTACCATACAAGAGTAACAATCACTTGAGTGATTCTCGGCCATCGCCAGAACATATGTATATACCATATGAAAATTTATCATATGATCCCTTTACCTACATTAGTAAATTCTCGAAACGTCACTCACACACTTTCTGAGGTGCCCATTATTTATATTGATCAGAGTCGTTTCTTGAAGGGGTCAACCGGGTGAGCTGCCCCAGGCGCAGTAGCTGGGGGGAAGGTTTAGGGGCGGTGACTTTGGTATTGCCCACTTTGTTCAAATTTTTCACTTTGATTCGGCTTTTTTGCTTATATTCGAGTCGGGAGGGGCGCTGTAATTAATTTTTCCCGGGCACCACCAACTGTAGGAACGGTTCTGATCACCAACTTATAATTTAAAATATGTATAATAGGCTTGCCTGACAAATTTAATGATGTCTGTTCTTTGCGCAAATGTGAGCAAATTTTGAACTGTGGTGATTGTATATTAGAATTCAGTGACAAAAGTTGAATTACAATCTTATATTATGGAAATTGAAACCAAACATTTTTCTTTGTCGATGTTTGTTACTGCAGAGACATTTTAAATGGTATCTTATCGATCAGTTTTAAATTGGAATGGCTTTTAAGTAAATAAGCCGGCTAGTTTAAATTTGAATTTATTTGAAATGTAAATTTGAACTAAATACAAAATTTAAACACTAATTTATGCATGGATTTTAAATATAAGAAAAAATGTAGTTAATATTGAACTTAATTAGTGTTTAAATGTAAATTCAAATACTAATTTAATTAAAAAATGGACTTTTAAAAGAACTTGTCTTAATAAGTTTTGTGCCAGTTTTTCTTGGTTTTCATGCCTTTGCACATGTAGAATGTCAGTAAAGTTGTATCTCTGAACCAAATCAACACCGTTTTTCGTTAATAATTCATGAAAAAAAAAAAAAAAAAAAAAAAAACATTGAACTTAGAAGAACGTTATTGAAAATTACCAAATTGGTATTTTTCCGGTTGTATGGTGATTATTAAAGTTTTGAACATCAAACTTCAAGATTTCAAAAAATTTTCTCTTGTACTAAATTGTAAGCTTTTGCATAAGCAAAAATCGGTTTGACTCTGAGCAAAACTTGACTGAGCTTTCAGTTAATGGGCTGTTTTTTTTTATTTGATGTACACTGAAATCGAAAATAAACTGACAGTTTTTTCACCTTCGTTTTATAGTTAGATCTTAGTATTTTCCCAAAGCTTTTCTACAGAGAAGTAACAATAATTTTGCAGTTGAGAAGAAGTATTCTCAGCTTACTACTCAAAGAAACGGCAAAGGTCAGGACTTCTCTCAGTAATCACAAATGTAAAAGAAAAATTGTTTTCTAGTCGCGACAGGAAGCTATATTAGATGTATTTTCTCATATTTGTGTGTGTGTTTTTTTATGTTTTGTAATTTCTACTTTAGAAGTTCATTTTTGGAGTGCTATCTTATATAATTTTTGTAAGAGTTCTCGAAAAAGGTAGTAAAAACTTAAATGCAATACTCTTTAACAGAATTAAAAAATAAAATGTTTGCTTTTAACACCGAACAATTCTATTTGATCTCCTTTCATCAGATGAGTTTCTTAAGACTCGATAACGCAGCCTATGTTTATTTTAATGGCTTAACCAGGTGTTTCAACAGTTATGCAGATTTATTGAAATACAGATTTAGATAGTTTTAGTTACAGAACAAATAGGCTTTGGTCACTTCAACACTGAGCTATACTTGTCTCTCGCTTTATTGCACAGTTCATATAATTATCCAGTAAGCTTATCGCAGATCATTTCTGGTCTTCGTTCTCGGTGCGAACAAAAAGCTCCTCCCACTTCTTTCTGCATTAGCGGGTTAGTCTGTTTCCGATTGTTTCCAACAAAGTGCATTATTCGTAATAGCGGGTTTCCACTTGTTTCCGATTAGATCACAGTCTGACTTGTCTACCAGTGAAAAGATCTGATGCCGCCTATGTTTCTATCTGCAAAAACGTTCTCTGGAGCACTCGCACCTTGGTCCGGGTTCTTATAATGGGTGAGATAGGGAAAGATCATACTGGATAATTATGTAAACTGTGCTTTATTGTTTATATTTAAATTTTTTTCAGCTGAAAGTAAGAAGCGACATTAAAACTTAAAACTAAAAGAAGTTATTCCGTATAGAAGGGGGATTGCCCCTTCATCACTTCTTGCTCTTTGTGCTAAAGTCTTAAAGTTCTTTCAAAATACTTGTCACTCAAATTCAACGGGGCTTGTGTTTCGGGAAACATTCTTAAAGAATTGGGACTAAAAGCCAAACTTTAGCGTAAAGAGTGAGGGATGAAGAAGGGGCAATCCTCCTCATATATGGAATTATTTCTGTTCCTTTTAAGTTTTAATGTTGCTCCTTACTTTCACTTGAAAAACTTGTTTTTTCTTTATTTTCTGACCCTTTTTAAAATCATGCCAGGAAATCCCCCCCCCCACCGTGTAAAATTCCCACTGGAAAATTCCCACTGTAAACAATCCTTCTCATGGACGATTCTAACCATGGGAAATTCCCCAGTCGCATAAAATTCCCCGGATAACATTCTGTATCAATCAATCAATCAATCATTTATTACCCACAACTACAAGACAACAAGTAGTACAAGTGGAGTATAAACATAATAATAAAAAACAAAAACAAAAAAGAACTCAACAAACACCAGAAAGTAAATTAACCTAATAAAATAACAGTAGAGGACGGTGGTAAGGGCCCATATTCCAAAAAGCATTTGCCCAAAGCATTGTGCGTAGATTACCGCAGTTTTGAGTTGAATTCGTGACATAAGCGAGTTTAACTTGATACTAATTTCCAATCATTGGTAGCCGAGAAAAAATAAATTTGCAAAATTTAAAATATGCAATTTTAATCTTTTTTAAACCCTTTAGCTTAAGAACAGAATGAACACCCAAAAAATAAAGTACAGAATCATCAGAAAAAGTCGAATACAAGCGCCCAAGAGCTCTTCTGTTATATTTTCCACGGTTTGCTACAATTTTTGAATAACTGAACTGAATTTTTCTTACTGAACCAGCAACAATCTGTTTACGAAAGAGAACTAGAGAATTATTATTATTATTATTATTCATTTATTGCCCGTCAAAAAAAGGTACAAAAGGTACAGTAGACGGAGTAATCACTAAAGAGAACAAAAAAGAAAAAAAAGAAGAAAAAGAAGGACACAAACCCACATTGAAAATTCAAACACATGACAAAAGAAAACTCTTCATTACATTAATACGAACAGTGACTATATGTCCCACAATAATACAAAAAAAAACTATTGTGAACAAATTGGTGACCATGGATGATTGAAGTTACTTTGAAAAGGAGAGAGAGATTTATTAATGGTAATATTAGGGTCGGATAACTTATACCAATGAATAATATTGTGGTTTCTTGTTTAAGGGGGCAAATTTAGAAGATATTTAGCAAATCTGAAGAAGATTGATCGTAGGTGCTTTTTATCTGTAACTGTAAAGAATCTCCAGAAAGGAGCAATGTAAAGCAGATGAGGAAGGGCTGTGGCGTTGTCAATGGATGCTAGAATATAACGGTTGAAACGTAGTTTGCTTTTTACGATTACAGCGTAAGAAATGCTAATTTTACGCTCAACGTGAGAAATCAGCAAATGACATGTGTGGCCTTTAGATGTGCCAATTGGGAGGCCCAGGTATGTAATATGGTCTGAGGGTTTAACAAGAGAACCATCCGTATTTATAAGAGGAGTAGAGGGAGTTTGCCAATTGAAAAGAATTCCTTTGGATTTCTCAGGATTAAAAGACAGGCTAACTTTTGAATATTCATCTTTGAGGATTTTGAAATTCTGCTCAATGCGCTGGATCGTACGGCTGAGATTCAGGATGTCATCAGCATAACAAATAAGAGACATATCGATTCTCCCAAGAATTAGAAACAGTAATACCAAGCCACCGAAAGGAAGAGACAGAAAGTACAGAAAATTCATTACATACTAGAGTAGTAGACGAAGACAGATTATAAGATAAGAATTCACACTTGTCAAGATTCAGTGATAGACCAATATTTAGGAAAGACTGAGAAACTAAGGAAACCATCGCAGAAAGAGCAGACTTAGTACGACTAATCAGCAGAATATCATCATCATAGGCAATGTTAGAAATATCAGTAGAACCAGAAAAATAAGGGCCTGAGATCTTTTCCAGAAAAGTAGAAATACACAATTTAGAAATGGGTTGGTGATAAAACACTTCCCTACCTAACACCACGAAGCACTTTAATAGTTGTTTCTGGTGAAGATTTTAGGCGGAGGTAAGAATTAGAATACCAAAACCGTAGAAGGTAAATAACTGAAAAATTAACACCAGAAAAAGCCAAAGAAAAGAAAAGCTGATTATGAACAACAGAATCAAAAGCCTTTGAAAGATCAAGTGTACAGAGATATACGCCTTTACCCTTAGAAGAATTAGAAAGTAGAATAGAAGAAAGGACACGATGAGCATGTTGGCACCCCACACCAGGTCTGAAACCAAGTTGATTTTCACCAAAGAAAGAAATATTTCGAGTTAAATTAGGTAAAAGAATATACTCGAAGACCTTGCCAATATTGCAAGAAACAGAAACTGGACGGTAAGAAGAGCAATTTGTTGGCGGTTTACTTCTTTTTAAAATTGAAGTCACGCTGCACACAAAAAGCTTTCCGGGACGACAGAAAGTGCCAAGCAAAATCAGAAACAGAAGCGCAAGATGTGACACAAGTTTAGCACATTGAGGAGTTAGGTGTTTTTTAGAGATACAATCAGCATCAATAGAATTCGACTTCAGATGATTCAAAGCATTCAAAACTTCACAACGCGATATAGGCAAAACAAAGCGCTGACTTAGAAATCTAGGGACAATTTTAACAAACGCTTCACCAAACTTTCTATGAACAGAATAATTCAAAACGGAGAAAATCTTCGAATAATATGCATGCCAAGAACTTGGTGGAATAGCATTACTATTTACATCAGATCGTCTGTTTTACTTGAATTAATTACATTCCTCCAATCTTTAGGCGAAGATGGAAAATCAAGCCCTCGGTATCGGACACTTTTTAGATGCTTCTTAAATTCTACATTTAGTTTTCTGTTTAATAAAAAAAGATTACCAGACCTAGGCCGACCACAATCTGTCCAGATTTTTAGCCAAAATTTGGCTTTATTTTTACAAGCCTTAAGGTTAGGGTCAAGTGACCAAAGAGGCTTTTGAGTATTCTTTCGGATTCACTTTACTGGGACAGTAATATTTTCAGCTTCTTTCATAGCAGAGAAGATAGAATGATAATATTAGTCCATTTCGTATTCAGCAAAAATAAAATTCTGACCACACTACAAAAGCTGATACGAAACATGAATTTTACGTACAAGTGAAGCCAATGTTATAAGATAAACATAAAAATTTGTAACATTTCAACCAGGCTCATAAAACCAATTACAACATACACCAAGACTCTTAGACATACTCCCAGAACAAACAACAGACTTTGATAAACAAAAAGACAGCGGAAGGTGATCAAGATCATTCCCGTCAAAATGAACCGTAACCGGCGAGCAGACAAGAGCTGCAGAACAAATAACGTGATCAATGTCTGATTTACTACCTGAATGGTGAATATACGCATAATCATGGGACTTCCGAACAATTTTATAAGCCGGGAGAGAATCAAAAAGCTGACCATTCCTTACATTATCAGAAACCAGATCGGTATTAAAACTACCAGCAATAACAAAATGCAACCCGTTATCCGATATCTTTTGAATTAAAGTTTTTAAGACCATTACAAGCACAAGAGAAATTCTGAAGTGAACGAATTGACGGATCAATACATGACGGATATACATAGATTTGTACAACATGGTTACAGTGCACCACAAGAAAAGTGACATCTCATCGGACAAGAAGTTTACTTATAAAAAATTAATAGTTTCTAAAAGCATTAGACGAAACAGCAAAAGGATTATCATGCGTACCTTCAGCCGGACACACAAAAACAACGCAACCGGGCCACCATCTCAGAAAAGTTTCACTAAAGGCGGTCAGTAAATATTCTTAGAGACATACAACGTCGTAATTAACATAGAGATCATCAATAAAAGTCCTTGTCTCTCGTTCCATTAATATTAAATGAGACTATACTTGTGTCCGGATTCATTTCTGAGAATAGACCTTATCAGTGATCTTCTTAATCACAGGACACCGTAGGCTGTAAGAAGGATGAGATCCCCCACAGTTGGCACATTTCGGAGATTCCGTACAACAATCACTTTTCGTGGATAAATGCGGTCTAGCACAACGAGCGCACTTGGGAGTGCTACTAGTACATGCACTTTCCAGGTGCCCAGGGGAACGACACTTGAAGGAACACTTCAGAAATTGCTTGAACTCATAAACATGGAAGTTTTCATACCCAATCTTCACACTGTTTCGCAGAAATGACCCTTTAGTAATCATATCTACAAATTCAAGCTTAACCGATTTGCTTGTTCCAAATTGACTAGACCCGAGTATACCAAACTGGTTCCGTAGTATTTCAAGGTCCAAATCAGACGGGACTTCTCGAATAACACCAGTGTGTTTTTTAGATAAAACTTTCACACTAGAACCAGGTAGAGCTTCCTTTGCTGATTTGCAAAAATCTTCCGCTGCAGATTTCTCAATATTCACCGTCCACCGCTTTTTAGTCGCTCGCACTTTGGACACCAGCTGATGACCAGAAAATTGAGTCTATTACTGATTTTCGCTTTAGCGGATCACCATGCTCAAGCGGAGGATTAGAGGTCAAATTTGTAGTATGCGCATTACACGCAGCAGGTTGGTTAATCACAGGTATTTGAGGAAAGTTAAGATTGCACGAATCCATTTTGGTGGAAACTATCAAAATCGCTTGCTCAGGGCTCATAATCTTGGCTATGATGTGTGTAAACGCTGTAGCAGAGATAACAGGGACTTCTGTTGGTCTTTTGATGACAAAACAAGGGAGCTGTTTTCCATCGGCATCACATTTCTTCATAAAGTCTATAATATCTTGCAGGTGACTGAGAATTGCATTAGTGCCCCTTCTGACAGGGGGATCATTTTCATTCACAAAACTCCATAGCTTTGCTTTCTCTGACTTAACAGTTTCCAAATCTTTAAAAAAGTCCACTCCTTTCCGTAAAATAACGGCTTCATCAACACCACTTAAATTTTCAAAAACAAAGTTCAACAGCGGTGAATACAAAAGCTCAGAAACGCTCATCTCGTTATAAATTCACTTCAAAAATAATTTAAACCAACACACGCGAAGTACACGTGATGGTCAGGCGACGAGCGCTGAATAATAGTAAATTAAGTTCATTAAAGATAAACTTGCCACACAGGTTTGTTTATAATCCAGGAGAAAGCTATTTTTTTCGTCTACATTGATATAATCCTTTGCAATAGGTTTGTTTCCAAAACATGTCTTTTCACCATGAACTCTGAATGAACACTGATTCCAAATAAAAATTTCCCAATATAAAGGACTATGTGTAAACAATGGTCAAATTGCATAACTTTCAGCCCTTTTTCCATAGGCTGTGGTAGGGGCATCTCTTCCCCAGAGGGATACTTATTAAACTATGCTGAACCAAATGGCTATCTCAAAATGTTGATTGGATGTTTTTGAGGGAAAGAGGGGTGTGGGAGGGGGGCTAGTAGCCCTCCATTCTTTTTTGTCATTTACAAATGGTAGGCTACTGGAACTTTTAATCTCCGTCGAAATGAGCCTCTCCAGATCTTCTAGGACCAATGATTTATTACGATCATCCCTGGAAAAAAAAACAGCAAATAAACATGCATCTGTGATCTTTCTGCCGACAAAAAAAATATACAAAATTCCACATTTCAAATAGTTCGTGGTAACGAACTGTAAGTAAGGAGCGACGTCGCTCAATATTAACCGAAACTCTAAAAACGAAATTTTTATATCATATGATGTATCAATAGAATCAGCTTGTTATTCTGATTCCGAATATATAAAATTTATTAAGTTTAGTGTTACCCATAAAAAGGTAAGAGCCTGAGAAAATTTGCCTGATTTTCGAACAAGTGGGGAATAACTACTAAAAGCCAAGGAATCTTAATAACACCAGATTCAGCGTATCTGAGAACCTAATTGTAAAAGTTTCAAGCTCCCATCTGCAAAAATGTGGAATTTTGTATTTTTTGCCAGAAGAAACATCACGGATTCCTTTTTTTCCTAGGGCTGACTGCATCAAACCTATAGTTCTAGAATATCGGGAAAGGGCTCATTCGAACAGAAATTAAAAGCTCGAACGCTCCTTTTAAGTTATCAAAAAGATTAGAGGGCAACAGGCCCCCCACCCACCCCCCTCTTTTCCCCAAAGCCGTCCGATTAAAACTCTGAGATAGACATTTTGTTGAGTATATTTGAAAAGTCCAGTAACTATACCTTTGGGATATTTTGACCCCCACATCCCCTGGGGAAAGGTCTGTAAGTCAAGAAATTTGCCCATCGTTTACGTATATTATCTGTTATTGGGAAGTATACAGCCATTTTTGGGGAAGGGAGGAGGTGAATTTCCTGCTGGGGGGATTTTTTCACGGGTAGAATTTTCCTTGGGGAGGGAAGTTTCCAGGGGATGAACTTTCCCGTGGTGGATCCAGGATTTTTTTAAGGGGGGGGGTGCAAAACAGGTTGATCCAATAAACTTGCGTTAGGAGCAAGCGAGAGCGAGTTTAATTAACGCAAACTTGCGTTAATTAAGTAAATTACACTTCTTCAGACTATGTTAGGTGGGCACTCCCGTCACCCCTCCCCTGGATCCTCCACGGGAACTTTTCAGAGGAAATATTTCACTGGGAGAATTTGCCAGAATTCCCATACTAAATTCTTTTTATTTGTTTTGCTTCCTCTATGCCGACTCAATTTTACATGTGAAGTTGTTAAGGCGAATTGTCCGGAGGAAAATTTTCACTGGATTGGAATTGTCTAGAGTATCTCTCCGTAGGAGGGGGGATTTCAGGGGTTCCTGCAGGGGAAAAAAAAGTTTTATTTTGATATCCATGACACTTTAAAGTTTTAGGCCAGCGAATACTGAGGAGTGTCAAAACAAGAAATTCGATTTTATCCGAAAAAAAGGTCAGTGACATAAGCGTTAACCGCGCAACTATTCAGTTCAGTAAAAAAAAGAAAAATAGCTGTTTCCTTTTCTTTTTGTTAGCTCTACGCCCCTAATTTATCATCAATGAAAGATAGTTGGAAAACCGAAGAAATGTGGATGATTTTGAGAAGATGAGGGATTTATTCCCTAACCTCCCATTCGGAGGAATATATTCAGACTAAGCTTGCTCTGTGATTGCTGAGAGTGAGGTGTTCAATCGAAGTGGGCAATACCGTAGGGAACTTTCACAGCTACTAAATGGGTCAAATGTCATTTCTTTTGAACCCATCTTCGGCGTTTTCCTAGCTGGTATGGTAGATAATTTTTAGGGACTGCCCTACTGAACTTTAAAATGAAAATTCTGTTCCGTTTATTCGAAATGACAAAATTAACACTTTCCAATGATAAAAGTATCATTAAAACTGAATATCCCTATATATGGCACAAAACCAGAGAAGTTCAACATTTTTCTAAGATTTTTTGAAATTACTAACAAGTAATTAATTACAATTTAGTTCCGGTGCACACTCTTAGATTAGACAGACGGACTGATAAAAAAGGGAGCGATAAAAAAAGATAGCCGATAACATTAAATTGCAACCAATTTGTACAGCTGTAAGTAGAGAATGGACTACAATGTTAGCCTCAAATCACTTTTGACTATTAAAAAAAGGCACTAGCTCTTTAAATTTCCAATTGAATGAACCCTTTTTGAAGTTTCTACGACAAAGATTTCAAAATTCTGCTCCGTTTGTTCAAAATGACAAAATTCACACTTTCCAATGATAAAAGTATCATTAAAACTGATAAGATTTTCGAGTAAGGAGGTGTCGGCATTTTGACCATTGTATATATCTGGTACTGCCTACTGGAAATAGACTAATTCTTGTTTTCAAGATTTTCGTCTTTGTTTTATTGAGTTACAGTCATTTTCCGTGTTTTTGTACCTTATATATATATATATATATATATATATATATATATATATATATATATATATATATATATATATATATATATATATATATATATATATATATATATATATATATATATATATATATATATAAAAATATATATATATATATATATATATATATATATATATATATATATATATATATATATATATATATATATATATATATATATATATATATATATATATATATATATATATATATATATATATATATATATATATATATATATATATATATTTCTGTAACTATGCGAATTCTATTATGTACTAACAACTTGGGATGTTTATTTCAAACTCAAATGCATATTTGGAATAAAAAGTTGATTCTTTGATTTGATATTATCAATATTTAGGATGTTATGCTTCCGTTCTTGGTTAGGGTTGCTATTCATCTATCTACCATTCATTACTGCGATTAATTTGACTTTCTTTATATTTTTTTTTCGTCAGCTAAGTCATATAGAAAAAATGTTCGTAGAAAAATGGATAGGGTTCATGCCATCTCAGATTATAACTCATATTGCCCCTATTAAGGGCCAAAACCTATTGGCAGGCAGCTAACTATGGGTCTACACACAATGTTTTTCATAGTTTTTCTTACTCTGCTCTCTTTCCTTTGGTTCCTCAAAATTACTTCATAGTCCCAGATTTCCAGGGGGAGGGCAAAAGAAGGCAAAGTATTTTTCCTTTCAGTAACTATTTATAAATGATTGTTGCCGTTTTTTTTCATAAAATTTGAAAGGGTACAAAAAGTTGAATGATAGTGGCTAATAGTCCCCTAAGCCACGCCGCGCCGACATGACGACATCGAATGTGTGATTTAGTATCGGCGGCGGCGCGCCGCCAGACGCGCCAAAAATTTTTTGCCGGCGTGCTGCCGATTTCTGACTAGCGGCACGCCACGGCGCTCCAATTTTTCTGATTAAAAATAATAATAAAAATTCCATTTCACCAAGCACGTCCAATCTCAACTTGATTTTTAAATGGTTGGCTAAAAACATACAAGAACGATATGACAAAATAGGAATTTGTTGGGCCGTGCAGAAAATGTTTATGTTCACCGTCGATCAGACCAATTAGAATGCTCATTTTTAGCCACTAGACCCAGGGAAACCTATGTTGTGTTTATGTTTAGCATCGCATTGTTCCTATAAAATCCCGTGTTTAGTCGTTTTCTTCTTGTTAATGATTTGGGCTAATGTGTGTATAACTTTCAAAGTTTGAAGTTCAAACATCTGCTGTTCATCAAATACATACGAAAAGGAAGTGAAAAAAAACAACAACAAATAACAACAGCAAAAAACAACGTATACAAGTCAGATGCCATGGCTTAACAACACCAAAAATTTTAAATCGGCGGTTACAAGAAGGTTAATTAAAAGATGGCACTCTGAACAAGTTTATTGTTGTCATGGACAAAAGTGTTTGTTCACTCAACTTGGAGCCAGTATTGATCTTTTTGCAGTCACTATCAGTCCTGTCGTGGTAAAAATCCGTTTAGCTGGGGCACTTGTGGCTGGTACAGCCAGAACTTGACAAGCGTAAACTGCCACTCGCGGAATCTGATACTAGCATTGGACCTTGGGGTCCAACAGAATGCCGTAAATGGGCTTCTTCTTTGTATCTGCTGAAATAAGTTGTTTTTATCAGGGAGAACTAATCTGCACCTTTACCATAGGGCCCCTGCGCCCTACACTACAGGGGGAACTAAACAGCACCGTTACCCTCTTTTATTATCAACACGGAATAACCCTCCAAAATTCTTTTCTGAAAGATGTGGTCGAGTTATGAAGTTTCAAGTAAAATTTAAGGCTACTTCAACTTCAGTGTGCTCTGCTCACTATGCAAAAAAAAAATTCATTCATTTCTATAGAAATATTTCTATACTAGCTCTAGCTCTTTTCCCGAAAATATCCTAAATTGCCTAATGCTCTTTTACCTACCTCTTTTCGTCCAAAAAATAAGAAAGAAATAATTAACAGAATTTCAAAGTGGAAGGTAGAATTTTTGTTTCAAGAAAAATTTCTTCTTCTTCCTACGAACCGATATACACGGCGGGCCCAAGACGACAGTATTTATCTTTAAGAAACAGATTAGCCGCGATGAATGTTGAAGCCCGGAGGTCGATATCGATAAGAAAAAAGAGAGCAAAAAAAAAAAGGTAGCGTATTAGTGACGCCGCCGCCGATAGAATCAGCGGCGGCGTTAGCGCGCTGATGCAAGCTCGGCGGCGCGCTACCGTTTTTTCGGCGGCACGCCGCCGACTTTTCGGCGTGGTTTCGGGGTCTAGTTGCTAAAATTACAATCAAGGCTTCTTAAAACCCAATATGCATTAATTTGTTCTGCATGTCTTCTACAAAGGGCAATATACAAGCAATATCCTATTTAATGCTCCAGGATTATTGGTCTTTTCCTGTTTTTTTTTGCTTCTTTTGGATATGATTTTGCATTATATTGCTATAGCTTACTGACTTTTCTTTCAGGTAAAAACGATTGGAATACATCCGACACTGGTGGTGACCAAGTAAGTTACTATTTATTTTAATTTTCTTTGTTGAGTTGAATTTATTAAAGCTATTTTTTAAGCTATATTTGTTTCAAGTCAATAATTGATTAATAATGTATTAACACTGTGAAATTACTATGCACCTATTCTCTAATATATACCTTGTTTATTTGTTTATTACTCCGGCCTTCGTCTCTGGGCAATGGGGCCTCGCTTGACTTGCGTGCAAAAATCTCGCTTTGCGAACTTTTGTCACCTTCTCCGGCCTGCTCTGGTTGGTAAGTCGGGCCTTCGGCCCTCACCTCATTCCGATGACGTCTAGATTACTAACCCTCGAAAATTACCCTCGTTTGGGTCGGGTCTTCTGCTTTCATATGATGAAATCTCGCGAGATTAATTTCGCCTTTCTCTGCAAGGCCGTATCCAGGGGGGGGGGGGGTAGGGGGTTTTAGTTTAAACCCCCCCCCCCCCGCTTGAAATGTTTGTCTGACTCGTAAAAACTTAACAAAAATGGACATAAACAAATTTTGTATGCGTTTTTTGAGGTTTTTCTGTGTACCCCCCCCCCAAAAAAAAAGGAAATTGAGTAAAAACCCCTCCGAAAAAAAATCCTGGGTACGGCCTTGTTTCTTTGATCTGTTTGCTTGATAGAGTGTGCGGCTCAGAGCTCCCTCTATCGTTTTTCTTTGCTTAAGCCTCCCGTATACATATAGAAGCGTCCCAAAGCATCCCTTAATGTACAATTCGAAAAGAAAGCTTACTTCAAGAAAACTAACAAAATTGATCATTTATAAATTTTCTTGTTATAAAAGTTTTTTTGTATTATTTTCGTAGCGTTTTAAGACATATCTTTAGTTGATTTAGTATTTTTATTTTCATATGGATAATTTGTTTTCTGGTTTTAGTTACCTTTGAAAAAAATTCAGAGTACATTTTATTTGTAAAAACTTGGTAATAGAGTATAATTATATGATGTAACTCTTTGATTCAATTAACTATAAAAAGTAGCTTGTGAATTCCGTTACTCTTCGCTAGATTTTCAAACTATAAAACTGCGAGTTTTGTTTGAAAGCATTTTCCTGTTTTTGTTTCTGTTTTAGTGAATTGTTTTGCAGTTTCTTTATCTAACTTTTGTTGTTGTATTGAATTAATTTATACTTTATTTGTACAATATTTGCATCGCACTATATTTACAATCACTCTCATGCGATGTAAAATTCAGTTCCAGGTGTTTTTTTGTGTGAGAGTGGGGAAACCACTGAGTGTTAGGTATTAAATTATATGTCTAAGAAATTGAAAAGTTTTTTTTTTACACATTACACATTTCAGCACCAGGCAAATTATTCGCGCGCAATCTAATGGAAGTGATAGCCCAGCCTAATCATTCAAGGTTTTGTGGATTTTTTTAGTTCTCCCTCAAAAGAATACACAAATGGCTTTATTAGAATTATCTCGTTAGGAATGACTCCAAATGGATGTGCATCTTTAAAGAAAGCTGCTCTTTTTACACTATTTCCTATGCTTTACCTCCTTCGGATAATCAGATCAAACTTTCGAGAAGTGGTGGTAAAAGAAGAAAAAGCCTCTTAGAAGAAGGAGAGTGGGTGTACTTTCAGAAGATAGACACCATATGAAACACGGCCTTTAAAAGTACCAGTTAGTCTTAACAGTGCTACAACCTGTCATACTAGCCCTGTAGGATAGGGCTAGTAGTTACTGTGGGGATTTCCGGCATAAAACTTGAAGCCATATTAAGCAACACGCTTTATGCAGGACTTGTTGAGGAGTGGCCGATTTAGATGGGAAAATGGTCTTAGAGCGGAAAAGTACTCCCTGTATTTTAACACAGGAGAATTGAAAGTTCGAAATATGTGTTCTAAGAAAGATCAGAGCCTAAATGAAGTCCCTAGAGTGAAGTTCATAAAATCTCTTCACGACTTTATTTGAAAAGATGAATTGGGTATGATTCCTCTAGAATTACAATGGATAAGCAATTCTTCTGCCTTTACTGCTTTAATGTTTACCATCTAAGTTGCAGACCTTATCTTAATCCCCATAAGACTGGCTTAAAGGTACTGGAAATCAGTAATGGGATCTTTGCTCTTTGAGACGGCTGCCTTGGCTTTGCGTAAACGGGTGCACAGGATTATTATCTTTTGGTTTTAATCTTTCTTGGGAATATTTTTGAAATTCTTTTTAAACTAAGGTATCCTGTCAAGTCTATGGTTTAGTGCAAGGTCCTATCTTTTCAAATAAAATTTAAAAAAGTTACATCGCGGTACATACCAATCCCCCTCCCCCACAATTCCAAGTAATTTTCGTAAAATCACTTTCTGTTCGCAGTTCCGATGACCCCCCCCCCCCTTCCATATGAACCCAAGCATGGACACATAGGGCCTATGCTTTTATACCAAACGGAATACGATAAAACAGGAAGAATATGAATTGTTCGTATCTGTCGGAGAATCAGGATGATGTTATGTACAATTATTAACTTTTAATACTATACCTACTATGACCTTATAGTTTCACTTGAGACATAAATAAATTTGTCCTTTGTGTCCAGTCTCGGAACTCGATGGCTTTGTTTTAGGCTGTATGGGATGATTATAGTAGCGGTGGGGTAGAAGTTACGTATTAGATTTAAGAGATACAAATCATATATATTTTTATTTATGAATATTTCTTTTTTATATTATATATTTATGAATAAAATATTTATTATTACGGCCAAGGCTACGCTTTTTGCTTGAAATATTCATCTTGTCTTTTGAAACTCAATTTGAATAAATATTATATCAGCTAAGAACTCGGTTCCTAACCCTTAAATATCTTTTTTATTATTTTTTTTTCTTAGACCGATATTGTTTTGCTCGCAAGAAAGAGAGCCAACGTTCTTAGAACTAAGATTTGTGTCTTCGGAAATTTCATCTATATGGAATAGAGAAAAACACTTTTCTATAGATAACTGGATTTTTTAATTTTTTAGTGTATTTTTCTCTATTATTTTTTATCCTTTCGCTATCTTTGGCCTTTCTTTTTGTTTGTTTTCTTTATTCATTCAGTTATTTTTTTCAAGTTGGAAAAATTCCATGAGCTTTTTTTTAATTGTCTGTATCATTTTCCAGAAGCCAATATGACTTCTAGATGGCTCAAAACCACTTTTTTCATATTCAAAGATACAATAAAAGCCTAAAAAAACAAAAAAAAGCCGATGCTTGGTCTCAAGAAGATTAATGCTAGGTCTTTGCATTCCTTTAAAAACTCTCCATTGGTGGTTATATGAACATGGATTTGACTTCTGAAGGGGTCATACTTTCATAAATTCAAGGGGATAGGCATTAGTTGACATAAGAGTAGGATTGGGTTAATCATGTTTTGCAAGAAGAAGAGAGTTATGAAATAGATAAACCAATTAAACGTTCGCGTATGTGTACAATGATGCGTCTTTATCTTCTTTCACTGGAAAAGGGGGCCCTAATCTCCTATCTGCTTTCAATTATAAAAAGGCTGTCCACAGTGCCTTGACTTTTGAAAGTATTATCTCTTTGCAGGTAGTAACTCCTCCTGTCCGAGTGACCAAAAAAGCTTTGAAATTCAAACCTGTGAGCTTGCCAGTTGGAGCCACCGAGAAATGTCAAGTTGTTTACGTCAACTCGCCTAAGGAATTTTATGTTCAGCTAGAGAAAAACATTCCAGAAATAGATAATATGAGTGAAAAGATTAACTCATACTTTTCTGGAAACATTCCTCCCAAAACAGAGTTCAAAGAGGATACTGTATGTTGTGCAAAATTCGCGGTAGATGGAATGTGGTATCGTGGGGTTATTGAGAAAGTTGGTGTAAATTCTGCCACGATATATTTTGTTGACTACGGAAATAGACAAGAAACAAAATTCTCTGATCTGAGAGACTTAGAGGAAGATCAAGTTGTGCTCCCGGCTCAAGCCTGTAAATGTGCCCTTAGTTTTGTTAATGCTGGTGAATAGATTAAATCTCAGTTTGAGTATAAAACGACTGCCAAGTCACTTTGTATTACTGTAGTACGGAAAATCCCTTCAGCCCGTACTTTTTTAGTGAATTTAAGAGACGACGGTGTGTCACTTAACGTCGAATATGGTGGTTTAGGTGTAGAAGCTGCTTTCCATGGTACTCTGTCGCCACCCACGTTTAAGATTGGAATTCCTCAGGATTGTTATTTATGTCATTACAAGTCTCCAGTATGTTTTAGCCTTGGTGATGTTTCCAAAAGAAGTGACTATGATATGCTTTTTATTGAGCTTAATGACTTTTACAATGGATTGACTGAACTAGAAATGAAACAGGACATTATTGAAGTTGGAACTAATTTTGTTGTGCGATCTGCAGACGACGGAAAGTGGAATAGGTCTATGTGTGAACGGATCGAAGGCCAAAAATTTACTGTTTTATTCCTTGATTACGGAGCTCATGAAATACATTCTGATAAAAAGAATTTCCACAGTCTTCATCCAAGATTTGCTAACTTACCAGTTAGAGCCTTGCGATGTAAGTTAAAAGGTACTGTTGTTGCTGAGTCGAACACTTCGAGCACAATTGAATCACAACTTCTTGCTAAAGGTGTTGTCCAAGCTGTCCCTTTTGAGCCGGTTGATGGCCTTCATCCTGTATCAATTGATTCAGACAGTAAGGATGTTGCGTCAGCTCTTATTGAAGCTGGTGTTGTATTAAAGAAACCAGAACACTTACCCATTGATATGATAGCTAATGCATTAGCTAGTCCTCTTGAAGAACTAGGTTCTGAACCTAAGGCTGGTGATTTTGTTTCAGCAATCTTTGACGCAGATGGCCTGTTTTACCGTGCCAACATTAAGTCTATTGAAAATGGCCAGGCTAATGTCTATTTCATCGATTATGGTAATGAATCAGCTGTAAAAGTTGAAAAATTAAGGAAAATTCCTAGTTCGATTGCAGGCATTCCTCCTCAGCTTGAAACACTCATTAATAAAATCACTAAGGAGTTGCCTGGTGATCTTGATCCTTTATCAATTAATCCACAACCTGGCGATCAAGTTGCGGCTGTGTTCAGTAATGATGGCCTTTATTATCGTGCAGAAATTTCTTGTATTGTTGAAAATACAGTAAATGTATACTTTATTGACTATGGCAATGACGATACTACAGACATTGAAGACTTAAGAGAAGTACCCGAATGTATACGTAATATACCACCACAGCGGGAGCAGATTAATCTACACAAAGCAACTACTTTGACAGTCTCCGCTGCTATTCCTGCCTCAAACTCAGGAGAAACACCAATTGATAAAATCACCAAGGAATTTTCAGGTGAGCTTGAACCGTTATCAGGTGATCCACAAGCTGGTGATGAAGTTGCGGCTATATTTAGTGAAGATAATCTTTATTATCGTGCAGAAATTTCTTATATTAATGAGAACACAGTAAATGTATACTTTGTTGACTATGGCAAGGAAGATACTACAGAAGTCGAAAATCTAAGAAAAATTCCTGAACGTATACGTAAGATACCTCCGCAATTGGAGGCTACAGCAACTAAACCAGTGGAACCTGTCATCAATGAGATTCTATACAAAAATCTTAAAACATCGGAGCCAGAACATGTAGAGTCTATACCAAAGGAGTCATTGACATTGGTCATTAATGAAGCTTTAAAGAAAGATCTTGAGCCCTTTGTGGCAGATGTTCGAGATTCTTTGAATGAAATTTCTGTAGAACCCGAAGTAGCCCCTTGGGATGCATCTTCTCCAGGGAGGTTCGAAACTCCTAACTCTCCAATCGAAAGCGAAATTAAAATTAGTGAAGCTCCTCAAGATACATCATCTGTATGCATGGTAGATGTTAGGAATTCTCTGATAAAAAGCCCTATAAAACCTGAAGAGACTGAAAAAAACTTACCATCTTTAAGTAATGAAGAAGCTAAAGATTCACAAAATGTAAGTCTCACCAAAGTGGAAGAAACTATCCAGGTTGTACCACCTCTAAGTTTGGTAGAAATTCAAGATTATCAGATTTCAGATCCCATCAAATTTGAAGGAATTCTGCGGGATACCCTGTCTTTGAGTTCGGTAGAAGCTCATACTTATCAGATAATAGATCCCATAAAAGTTGAAGAAACTCCTCAGGATGTCCCGTCTTTGAATTTGGTTGAAACTCAAGGTTACCAGAGCACAGATCCCATAAAAGTTGTAGAAACTCTTCGGGATATCCCCAATAGTCCCAAAGAACTTGAAGAAGCTCAACGGGGTATGCTATCTTCAGACCAAGTAGACGTTCGAGATTCTTTGAATGAAGTCTCTGTAGAACCCGAAAGAGACCTTTGGGATGCATCTTCTCCAGGGAAGTTCGAAACTCAAAATTCACCAATCAAAAGCGAAATTGAAATTAATGAAGCTCCTCAGGATACATCATGTGTGGTTGAAACTCAAGATTGTCAAAGTACAGATTCCATAAAAGCTGAAGAAACCCCTCGGGGTTTCCCATCTGTAGGTTTGGTAGAAACCCAAGGCTCTCTGATAGGAATTCCTGCAAAAGTTGAAGAAGCTCCCCTTGATGTCGTGCCTGTAAATAATGTAGAAACTGAGGATGTATTATCTCAAAGTTCTTTATTAAGACCAGGTTCTCAGGTTGGAAATCCTATAAAAGTCGACGAAAATCATCAGGTTGTTGTACCTCTTTTTGAGATAGATACCCAAAATCACCAGATTGAAGGTCCTCCAAAACTGGAAGAAGTACCTCTATCAGATTTGACAGGACAGGCAAATAAAGACCCTACTTCCGTTTTAGCAAAATTTGAAAGCAGCGAGAACATGGACTGTGATATTATTGATACAATTGAAACTGCCTTATCTACCGAACTTTTGCCTTATTCCGGTGATATAATTATTGGAGCAAAGGTTGCAGCGGCAGTTGCCCAAGATGGATTGTATTATCGATCTGTTATTAAAGACTTTAGTGGTGAAGATGTGACTGTTGTATTTATAGACTATGGGAAAAGTGGAACTACCAGCCGTGATAAGCTTAAAGAGATCCCGGCTTCTGTTTATGAATTTCCTCCCCGTTTTGGTCAGTCGCAGATTATAAACGGAGAAACTGACTTGGATATTAGTGCTAAAGCATTACCATCTGATGCAGATTTGACAAAAACAGATGATGCAACTGACAATGGTATTGACGATACCACTAGTGAGAATATGGAACAGAAGAAGGATATTTTGCAAGACCAAGTGAATGAAAACCTAGTTCCTCGCAAAGACGAAGAGAAGTCAGAAGTCTTTTTCAGATTATAATAATTTTTACAATTACATTTTAACTTAACTTAATGAAAGTACCTGCAAAAATGAGTTATAAATTATCGCTTTAAAACTTATTAATAAATTGTCACTCATGTGTCCTCCTTTTTTCCCATGACTTGTCTATGAAAAGCGATCTCTTAAAAATAAAATGGTTTGCTCTCTACTAGGTCCTAGCTAAAAAAAAAAGAAAAGAAAAAAAAGGCTTTTTCCTATGTATGAAATGACCGCCCCAATCGCAATTTAAAAACGAAGATAAGCAAAAAAATCTATGCCGACGTATCTACTAATTTCATATTTATTTTTTTGTTTTTACAGGACTTTCGCATGATGTCAAAAATTCTTTAGGTATTCGTAATCTTTAAATTGAAACATAATCTAGCTGCTCAAGAATACCATTCCAAGAAATTTACTTGCCTACCCTCTATGGTTGGTATTTCTTGGTTAACAATGTCCTACCATTCTAGCGCTGACGTTTAGAACCATTTGATGAATACAAGCTAAACAATTCTTTACATCTTGCATCTTATTAGGTATATGGAAATTATCTAAATAACCTCAATGTGCACCAAGGATAAACTAAGATTCAGGCTCGGAATTTATTCCGGTGATGAGAGCATGCGAAAGTGTATCTGAGACAATCCATTTAAGAAGAAGAATAGTGCTAACCTTATTTGCCCCCAGAAAATTTCCTCTGGATAATTCCCTCTCTCAACCCCCACACGCAAAATTGAGCAGCCACAGAGAATGTGATATAAAGAAAAGAAAGATCTTGAAATATTCTACCAGTTTTCCAAAATATAGGCGAAAAATGTGGTAGCCTATAGAATGTCTAGTATTTATTTCTACATTTTTATTTTAATTTAATTCTCTTTTTTCCAGGTTTCTAGAGGTTGATTTATCATAGCAGGGTAAGATAAAGTTTAATATTAGGGCTGTGGGTGATATAAACCCTAATGGTAAACTTATTTGACATTTTGATGTTGTAGAACAAAACAGATATCTCAAAATTTGATTCGATATCATAGGGTCTAGAGGAGGGCTGGATAGCAGAAAAGAAACCGAGAAAGATGCTGAGTGCCCTTCATTATCTTTCGGCCTTTAAAAAGAGCACAAAAACTTTAAGTTTCTCTTCGAATGATCTACTCCTAAGTTTTTAAAATAGCCCGCCCCTATGTTTCAAGTGGTTGAAAAAAAAAACTTTTCCGATCCTTTTTTCGTCTGCATTTTGAGGGGATGCAATATTTTTTCCTTCTACATTGGGGTCCCCTTAGCCTAAAGTTTCATATAAGTTTCAGGCCAATTAAAAAAATTTGCGCTTTTTTTTAGCCTCCTTTGTCAGAGGGGGGCTAATTTAAAAGTGACCAATCCTTTCAATAGTTTTTTTGTACATTCGTCCCTTAGGTTCAAGGACTTATGGCTGTAAGTTTCAAATTAATTAGGAAAAAATGTGTTAGCTCATTCCCAGACATCTAACTCCTCTCCCTTCCCACAAAAAAAAAAAAATAGATGGTCTCTTTGACCAAGAATATAATCCCTGAAAGTTTCTTACTTCTGGTTTTCCAAGATCAAACTTGTCCTCCTTTTTTTTCACTATAAAACATATCTGTAAAAAATTGACAACTCGTATAATTTACAGCTCTTATTTCAGGGGCTTCGGGGGTTATGTCATCTTTAGATGTGAACTTATAGATATTTTCAACTATTCTGAACAAAATGGGAATCTCGAAATGTTGATCAGATGTTCTATGGTGTAACAAAAGGACAGACATAAAAAAAAGGTTTTAGGACAGTGGATGGTTGCTCTCCAATCACTTTTCACTTTAAAATGCTACTAGAGCTCTCAATTCCCGATCGACTGAGCATCCTGCGAAGTTTCTACGACCAAGAGGGGGGCAGTCCCCCTTCTATACAGAATACATTCTTCTCATTTTTGGGGTTTTATGACGTAGACCAGAAATATTCCCAGAAATCAAGAGGTATTAAGTATCAATTTCTACATCCCCCCTTCCGTAGAATTAATTTGGTACTTATCTAAAGATTCATTTAGAGGTAAGATTTTTAGCATCAAAATACATTCCTTGAGGTATCTGCACCCCCCCCCCCTCACCTACAACACGATCCTCCACCTCTTCTTCATATGAGCTGATGCGCACGTACACATCGTTTGATATTATTTTATGAAATGTGAAGCAAATTATTTTTGTTAAATGAACTTTTTAAATAAATGTTAGAAAAATTGTTCTGCAATAAGAAGGAAGGTATCATCCTGCACTACACTTATTCAGACTTAGTCCGAATGAAGGGGGATGAGAGATTGATTCCGTCTCCCCTTTCTCGCCCTTCCTATATTCATCTGAAGGCTTGTGGGGATTTGACACTTCAATTGGGGCCTTCAAATGTGCTCTTTTATGCGTCTGGCCCCCTCTCCACCCTCCGCCTGAACAAAGGCTTACCACCCCTCCTTCATAATAGTTAATGTACAATTATACACTTTTTTAATTTATCTGATTTGTCTTAATTTCCCTTTGGTTGCTTAATTTTACATCTGGGGAGGAATTTTCCAAAGAGGAATTGTCGAGGGTGTTGATGGTAGAAGCAGTGCACTAATTGTGTTTATTTGCACAATTGTGCGATTAAAATTATAAAGATTTCCGATGGTTGTTCCTACGTAACGAAGTACGCTGGTTGTCGAAAGGTGCATGTTTGACAAGGTTTTATTCACTTTTTGAATCAGTTTTAGAGTTTCTGGAAAGTAAACATCCAGGTTTAAAAGAACGCTTGATCAACTTGGAAACTTACATCGCGTTTATGACAGACGTTTTTTGTTTTTTTTTTTTTTTTACTCAAAATGACATTCAATTACAAAGAGACAGCCTCAATTTAATAAAACAAAGGGTGTAACTTCAGATTTTTGGGGGAATTGCAATATATGAAGCAAAATATTAGTCAGCGTGAATTCTCTCAGTTTTCCAACTTAACACAGGTTGAATGTCTTGATGAGGACATTTACTTTCAACAATTTGTTGCTCGATGGAAATGCTACCATGGATCTAAATCTATTTGATGAAACGGGAGCGGGGCATATGATATTATACGAGAGACTACTCAGGTTAGCACTGATGAGGAGCTGAAGGATTAAAAAAAGGTATCAAACATTTTGGCTGCAAATATTGGATGTAGGCAGAAATACCCAAAAAATATCAT